>NC_090726.1:46986358-47129192 GCF_036898095.1 Palaemon carinicauda | reverse complement strand
GTAATTATGTGTAGCCATTTATTAAGGATTTATTATGGGTTTTTAGGCTGAGGAACAAATTAAATAAATTACCATGTATTCTTATGGGAATATTTGCTCCAACATACGATCGTTTTAACATACGAAGCAGTTTCTGGAACGAATTAAGATCGTATGTAGAGGTATCACTGTACTATATAAACTATGAAAACTTTGTGATTTAGTATGATAAATTATATATCTTTTATTCCCTCTCTAATAGTTCACTTTGAAACTGTCCGTGCGAATATGATGCTATCTCTTATACACACCGTAGTATCAATAGCATCTCTTCAAGGTTCATATTGCAAAGGTTTCTTTAAGGTTGTTGCCATGCTGTTCATTGTCTGTCTTCTCATGTGTGTTAACAAACTACTCGGTTCATTAACTTTGCTTTAAATATTAATATTTTGTTGGTAGGGTTGCTTGTTCTTTTTTTTTTTTAGAGTATTATTGTTAACAATTTGATTATCATATTTGTTAGAATTTATTTCTTATATTTTCACCCTTTAGATACCAAACCCTTTAAAAAGGTAAATATATATATATATATATATCTATATATATATGCATATATATATGTGTATATATATACTGTGTATATTATATATATATATATATATACATATATATATATATATACATATATATATATATGTGTATATATGGATATATATATATATATATATTTTATATATATATATATATATATACATATCTATCTATCTATATATATATATATATATCTATATATATATATATATATGTGTGTGTGTGTGTATAAGTTTCTCCCCCTATACTAACAATACACACGCGCACTCAACATAGGTTTTACCATAGCATGCCAATATTTTTGAAGGATTACAAAACTGCCTATATTTACAACTTGAAAGGAACACAGGACGTTTCAAACATTCCATTGAAATCATTCAGTTCATGGAAAGGCATTTTGTCCTGTCCAACAAAAGGAGACTGACTGTTCGTGCATTCGCTTGCGCTCAGTGGAAATCCATATTGCCAAACAAAACATGAGCTTCGGTATTGCTTTTCTTATATTCGAGAGATCCTCTCTCTCTCTCTCTCTCTCTCTCTCTCTCTCTCTCTCTCTTTTTTTTTTTTCTGATTTGTTCAGCCTTAGTTCTCGTGTTCAACTCCATGCAACTTTTCATAGATACTGTTTAAAAAGGACTTATGAAAGATAAAAACTGGTTGTGTTTCATAGATACTGTTTAAAAAGGACTTTTGAAAGATGCGATAAATTTGTTGTGTTTGTATAAGCAAAGTATGTTTGATTTGGGTATGGTTGGGTATTTGAATGTGTGCTGAAACAGATCAAAATATTATATGTAGTTCTCTGCTTTTAAGGTTCAAGGGAAAACTCTCTCTCTCTCTCTCTCTCTCTCTCTCTCTCTCATATATATATATATGTATATATATATATATATATATATGTTTGTATGCATGTATATGTAGTGTATGTGTATATGTTCGTGTATATACATATATAAATATATATATATATATATATATATACAGTGTTTGTGTGTATTTGCGTTATTACAGTTTGTATTTAATATTTTTCCCATATGTTCACCCTTAAGCGACTCAGTACTGTGGAAGCTTGTTGTCCCAGTAAAGGAGAGAGAGAGAGAGAGAGAGAGAGAGAGAGAGAGAGAATGACTAATGTAACTTACAATTAAAGGCCATAACCCCGCTCTATCCTTATCAGTAAGGGATGATGACTAAGATTTCACGTGACAAATACTGTATACGTGAGATTTTGAACAAATTTTGAACATGTATTACCACATTTTTACAAATTTTGAACATGTATTACCACATTTTTACAAGTTTTGAACATGTATTACCAAATTCTTACAAATTTTGAACATGCATTACCACATTTTTACACATTTTGAACATGTATTACTGATTTTTTTTTTTTTACAAATTTTGAACATGTATTACCAAATTTTTACAAATTTTGAACATGTATTACCAAATTTTTACAAATTTTGAACATGTATTACCACATTTTTATAAATTTTGAACATGTATTACCACATTTTTACAAATTTTTTAACATGCATTACCACATTTTTACAAATTTTTAACATGCATTACCACATTTTTACAAATTTTTAACATGCATTACCACATTTTTACAAATTTTTAACATGCATTACCACATTTTTACAAATTTTGAACATGCATTACCACATTTTTACAAATTTTGAACATATATTACCACATTTTTACACATATAGCACATTTTTACAAATTTTGAACATATATTACCAAATTTTTTAAAATTTTGAACATGAATTACCACATTTTTACAAATTTTGAACATGCATTACCAAATTTTTACAAATTTTGAACATGAATTACCGATTTTTTACAAATTTTGAACATGCATTACCATATTTTTACAAATTTTGAACAGGCATTTCCAAATTTTTGCAAATTTTGAACATATATTACCGCATTTTTACAAATTCTGAACATTTTGGAACATACATTACCACATTTTTACAAATTTTGAACATACATGACCACATTTTTACAAATACAAGTGTAAGAGAATTGATTTAAAATTTTGTTCTTTGACTTTGTACACTCAGCTCTTATTAAAATTATGATTAATTTTGGTGTCGTGGACAAGAGATCCACGAGACCCAAAAACCTTTTTTTATGACATTTCTAACATGCGGTAATGTATGGTAGTCCAGTATTGGCCTGGTGAGCCATAACAATGCTCACAGATTGAGACCTCCAGTGCATTCATCATCTTCTTAAGAATTTTAATGTCGTCATCTGTCATGATGTACTGTTATTAAATTAGCTTTGGGCACATTACAATTTTATTAATAGTATTGGTAAAATTATTATTATTATTATTATTATTTTTATTACTATTATTATTATTTCTGTTATTGTTATCATTATTATTATTATTATTGTTATTATTATTATTATTTCTATTATTATTATTGTTGTTGTTATTATTATTATTATTATTATAACAAGCTAAGCTACAGCCCTAGTTGGAAAAGCAAGATGCTATAAGCCCAAGGGCTCCAACAGGGGAAAATAACCTTGTAGAATTGTATTGCGAATATTATTATCATCCATTATGTTATCGAATCGATTCAGAACCGTTATTATTCGTATTATTATTTGATAAGCTACAACCCTAGTTGGAAAAGCAGGATGCTATAAGGGGAGGGACCCCAACAGGGAAAATAACCCATTGAGAAAAGGAAACAAGGAAAAATGAAATGTTTTAAGAACAATAACAACATTCAAATAAATATTTCCTATATAAACTGAAAAATCTTTCAGCTCTAGGGTACTTTCCCCGTTTGAAGCATCCTGCTTTTTCCAATTAGGGTTGCAGATTGGTTAGTAATAATAATAACAATAATAATAATAATAATGATAATAATAATAACAATACATTATATATTATATTGTATGTATACAACAGCTACTATAATGATTATCAACACCATCATCATCATTATCATCTTTGATGATAACAAAGTCATTCTTAATTACAGTAGCAAGGAGAAAGTGTTATTCTCTTATCCTTCAGATAGCAAGAACGGAAACCGATGAGTAACCAGTTGGAGAGAGAGAGAGAGAGAGAGAGAGAGAGAGAGAGAGTTTTCATATTTTTTAATATTCGTAGTATGTACAAGTGTATTTGAATTACGTTAATGATATGCCTATATAAACCAGTAAATCAGTAAGGAGAGAGAGAGAGAGAGAGAGAGAGAGAGAGAGAGAGAGAGAGTTTTCATATTTTTTAATATTCGTAGTATGTACAAGTGCATTTGAATCACGTTAATGAAATGCCTGTATGGGTGTGTTAGACATAAAAACTAGTAAATCAGTAAGGAGAGAGAGAGAGAGAGAGAGAGAGAGAGAGAGAGAGTTTTCATATTTTTTTAATATTCGTAGTATGTACAAGTGCATTTGAATCACGTTAATGATATGCCTATATAAACCAGTAAATCAGTAAGGAGAGAGAGAGAGAGAGAGAGAGAGAGAGAGAGAGAGAGATTTTCATATTTTTCAATATTCGTTGTATGTACAAGTGCATTTGAATCACGTTAATGAAATGCCTGTATGGGTGTGTTAGACATAAAAACTAGTAAATCAGTAAGGAGAGAGAGAGAGAGAGAGAGAGAGAGAGAGAGAGAGTTTTCATATTTTTTTAATATTCGTAGTATGTACAAGTGCATTTGAATCACGTTAATGATATGCCTATATAAACCAGTAAATCAGTAAGGAGAGAGAGAGAGAGAGAGAGAGAGAGAGAGAGAGAGAGATTTTCATATTTTTCAATATTCGTTGTATGTACAAGTGCATTTGAATCACGTTAATGATATGCCTATATGAGGGAAGGGTGTGTTAGACATATAAATCAGTAGAGAGAGAGAGAGAGAGAGAGAGAGAGAGAGAGAGTTTTCATATTTTTTTAATATTCGTATGTACAAGTGCATTTGAATCACGTTAATATCCCTATATGGGTGTGTTTAGACATTTAAACTAAAGTAGAGAGAGAGAGAGAGAGAGAGAGAGAGAGAGAGAGAGAGAGGTCTCAGGGTAAAGTTAGCACACAGTTGACTCATTCTCGGTTCTACCCCCAAACGTTAGAAAGCGGACGCAACATATTATCATTAAGATCCCGAGACATATGCAATGGTTATTATCTTGTTGGGTCTCATTCATTTAATATTCCGTGTGAATACCAAAGATTGCGATTTAAGAAAAAGTTCGACACCGATTAGATTACCAAGAAAAAGGAAGACGGCGGAAAGATAGCTGCTCAGTATAAAATTGTTGAGCGCTCTCTCTCTCTCTCTCTCTCTCTCTCTCTCTCTCTCTCTCATTACTACTACTACTACTACTACTACTACTACTACTAGTAGTAGTAGTAGTAGTAGAAACAAGTGGGTAGCACTATTTGTAGTATGTTTGTCAATAATTGTTAAAGTGTATGTTGACCAGGCTGAAATGAGTCTTTTTATAGTTTATATATGACATCTGTTTTTTTTTTATGTTAATAGTTTATATAGGACATATCTGTTTTGACCTTGTTACTGTTTTAGAATGATTTATTGTTAACTTGTTCTCATCATTTATTTATTTCCTTATTTCCTTTCCTCATTGGGCTATTTTTCCATATTGAAGCCCTTGGGCTTATAGCATCTTGCTTTTCCAACTAGGGTTGTAGCTTAGCAAGTAAAAATAATAATAATAATAATAATAATAATAATAATAATAATAATAATAATAAGTTCATGGTTCTATTGTGAGTTGTTAGGACACTGCTTCATGTACTAAGTTGAGTTTTAGTTTGCTTAGAAGTTTGTATAGGTTTAAGTAAAGGGTAAATGAATACTAGAACTCATGAGCAGACATGCCTTATTGATCAGTAAAAAATATATATATATATATATATATATATATGTATATATAAATATGTCTGTGACTAGTTTCCCTAATAATAATATTATTTTGTCAAAATATGGGAAGTAATAATAATAATAATGATAATAATAATAATAATAATAATAATAATAATAATAATAATAATCAGAATTATTGAAAGATGGTGAGCTCTTTTCATCACAATAATTCACAAATATGAAAATACTGAACAAGGGTTTGTCAACTGAAATAGACATTTGTTATTATTATTATTATTATTATTATTATTATTATTATTATTATTATTGTTGTTGTTGTTGTTGGTGTTGTTGTTGTTATTATTATTACTTACTTACTTACTAAGCTGGAAAAGCAGGATGCTATAATCCCAAGGGCTCCAACAGGGAAAAATACCCCAGTGAGGAAAGGAAATAAGGAATTAAGTAAACTACAAGAGAAGTAATGAACAAGTAAAGTATTGTTGCATGAAAACAATATTTACTTTGTAGCTTTTAAAAAAAATTACATATTACTTTCACAAAAGTAAAACGTAACCAAGGGTGGGAGTTTGGGGGAGCCTATAAGTCTATCTGCTGTCATTAGCAGCCATTGCCTGGCCCTCCTTGGTCCTATCTTGGGTGGAGAGGGGCCTTGGCCGCTGATCGTATGTATATGTGGTCAGTCTCTATGGCATTGTCCTGCTTGATGGAGCAATGTCAGTGTCCCTTGCCTCCGTCATTCATGGGTGGCCTTTAAACCTGTTGTTGCTTAAAATCCTTTCTGTAGGAGTTTCGTAGGATATGCTGCTGTACAGTTGTCTTACGTTGAACAGTAAAAGGCACTTTAGTTTAATCTGGTATTGTATTTTAGGAAAGAATTATAGGTAGAGTGGTATCCTTCAAATATGAATATATAAAACGTATCAAATGTGGAAATTATTATAACTTTCCCTTGGGAAAAATTATAGTAAATTATTATCCTACCAAGTACCTGCATTCGTGTATAACAGAGAGAGAGAGAGAGAGAGAGAGAGAGAGAGAGAGAGATGTGTGTACCTGTCTCATCGCAGCATGGCTAATTGCATGATAGAGACTATGAAGGTTATGTCTTTTAAATTATCGTTTTTATCAAGATTAAGTTAACGTAAAAATGTTAAATTCTTCGACATGGACCCAGTTTTTCATGGCTCTCTCCCACAATGCTCTGAACTTCCAAATTATGATTTCTATAGGCTATGAGGGGACAACTCTCTCTCTCTCTCTCTCTCTCTCTCTCTCTCTCTCTCAATGAATCACTTGATTTGCAAGTTAACGTAAAAACAAAATTCTTCGACATGGACCCAGTTTTTCATTGCTCTCTCCCACGATGCTCTGAACTTCCAAATTATGATTTCTATAGGCTATGGGGGACAACCCTCTCTCTCTCTCTCTCTCTCTCTCTCTCTCTCTCTCAATGAATCGCTTAATTTGCATTTCGCTTATCGTCGTTCAGCAAAGTAAGCATCTGGTTGGGGGGAATTTGATAGAAAGGTCTGGGGGGGAAGGGAGGGAGAAGGGTGTAAGGTACGAATGCTTATCCCTGCAAAGGCCACAGGCTGTATATCAGCTCACCCTCCGATATTCTGTCCTTTTGCAGGTTCCTTGCCACAGCAAGATCTCCCTCCCCCCCTCATGTGAATGCTCTGCTCGAGATGATGACAGTTTGTGCTGTAATTGTAGGCGTCGCCCCTACCTCGATGCAAACCCCTACGGGCCACTCCACTCCGCTGTTCCTCCATCCAGTGTTGCCAGGTATGGGAATTTATCCCTAGATTTGGGGATTTTTGGTGTCTGATGGGGATATTCCGTACTAATTTCTATGCTGAAGAAACAAAGATGAGTAAACCTTTCTATTGTTGCAATTAATTTTCTTGCATTTACATGAAGTATAGTGAGTAATTTCTATATTAGTAATGCCTACAGGATAAGAAAAAAGTATAATTGTGATAATGGGGATTTTTGGGTTGTTTTGGGGATTTTTTATCATGAGTTTTGGGGATTTTTAGGCTAAACCATCTGGTAACACTGCCTCCATCCCTAACAAAGCTCACGAGGAAGGCTGACACGCTCCTTGAGCATTTCAAACATAACTATTAAAACCCCCGATTTTATACATTCCCCGTTCATTTCATCTTATCATTAAAAGACAGCTATTAGACTATATGTGTGCGCATCATAAATCTCTCAATAATTCTCTTCATACATGATAAATATTCACTCCAAGTCGACAGTAACTAGGGACATGGATGGGGAAAGGAGAACAAGGAATATTGTCTATGCCTATGTGGATTCTTTGAGATAAACCTAGCGTCTGTGTGGATTTATCGTGATACCCATGATAAGTAAATCCCACCTACATCTACATCGCTATCAATTAGCAAACAAAACTACCCGTTATCATTGATAGTTCGGCAGTTGTTTTGACCATTAGCGTATCTTTAAAGATGGCGGGGCCGTCCCAATAGTCAAATGAGAACCACACAAAAGCTTGTTTTAAATTTAAATTCACCTTATAGTGTATATTAATATTAAGTAATACGTATGAAAATTCGGAAAATATAGTATTAACTCATATTTGGAAATTTAATGTGCTCTCAAAAATACGATTAATAAAGAGCGGTGTAGCGCTGACCAATAGGAGACCACAGGAGTCAGCTTGCAGTGACGTCACAAGCTTGGCTTGGAAGCCAGGGTTGCCAGTTTGGCCTTTTTTCCGGCCCAAAAAAACTCATATTTGACCTTTTGTATTTAAATAGGTTGCCCTTTAGTAATATGAAAAAAGCCGAGCCTTAAATACTATATTTTTGACCTTTTTCTATTAATGGGTTGGCCTTTTAAAGATGCCGTTGATTAAAAATTGACCTATTCTCATTTAGAAAACCTGGCAACTCTATTGGAAGCTGGGTGGTGGTGGTGGTGGGGCGTGGTTGAAGCGGCCAGTTGTGTGACAGGAGCGGTCGCGTTAGCATCGTCGCTTGTATAAGTTTTACCCGTTTGTAACTTGTACTTTACGTTTTTGTCTTGGGGTTTTATAATTCGTTAATCATGACGACAGAAACTGAAACTAAACCTACTGAGCAGACCGAGGAGAAGAAGGAAGAAGTGAAAGAGGAGGTAAAGAAAGAAGAGGCGGAAAACACCGAGGAAAAGGCTGACGACAAAGCGGAAAAGGCCGATAAAGAGAAGAAAGAAGACGAGAAAAAGGACGCTAAACCGAAGAAAGAACCAGCTCCGCCTAAACCAGCGGTTCACAAGCAAGATTTCGAGAAGGAAGTGGTTTATTTATATCAGTTTACCAGGACACCGGTTCTGCCTTCACTCTCGCCTTATTGTTTAAAGGTTGAGACTTGGCTAAGACTCGCTGGTATTAAATATGAGGTGAGTAGGATAAATCGGGTGTTATTTCTCATTGTAGGATAAATCGAGTGTTATTTCTCATTACATTTAATTTCTGTAGGTTATTATAGTGAAAATAGCTTTGTTTTTGTTATGGAAAGCTTTTAAATGTCGATTGTTGGTGGACCGTGGGGTTGGGCCCTCCCATCGCCTGTGGTGGAAATGGACCGTAGAGCGACAAGCTTCGCTTGATCGTATAACGAACAGTGATGAGATTTTAGATGAATTCTAAAGTTAATGACAGAATGTATAGAATTCATTTTTATGTATAGAATTCATTATTAACTACTAGATAATGTTATATGGATTAAACAGTTAAGGTCTATTAATTACAGTCGTCAGGTATGGAACAAGTTTCCACCGAGTTAATAATTGTAAATACGATATAATCACAAGAAAGGAATGTTATCTTCTCTTATTTAGTTATATTTTCGAATATAGGGCGAAAGTGCTGTTCAGTTATCCCCCCACCTTACCAGTGTTGAACGAGCGTGGAATTTGCTTTGTGTGAATGCACTCATTTCTGCGCATGTCATACTGTCGGGCTCGGGAGCACACCCGGTAATTTCGGAAAACCTGTTTACTGTTGGAACTTGGTTGGATCGTTAGGATTTGATGTTTTGCCTCGTTGTTGTTAATTTGGAAATATAAATTTGCTATAAGACACGGCCTCTGTTACTTGAAAAGTAGCCCACGGGTTCCATATTGAAACATTCATAGGTTTGGGCAGTTTGAACTTGATGGTAGACACGGTAAATCGTTGATTTTTTTATTTTTAGCTTTTTCTATCTATGTTGGGTGTTTCGAATTTAGTTTGCAGGTATTTTATGGGTAGAAGGGAGTTCAGCCAATCTTTTCGGAAGGTGACAAATCAAACCATTGTTCTCTAGTCTTGGGTACTGCCATACACTGTAAATCGTTGGATTTTTGGTTTTCAGCTTTTTCTATCTATGCTGGGTGTTTCGAATATAGTTTTCAGGTATTTTATGGCTAGAAGGCACTCCAGCCATGGTATGCATCTTTCTTCTGAGGGTGAACAAATCAAAACCATTGTTCTCTAGTCTAGGGTACTGCCATAGCCTCTGTACCATGGTTATCCACCGTCTTGGGTTTGAGTTCTCTTGCTTGAGGGAACGCATGGCAAACTTTAATATTATTTCTCTTCCTCTTGTTAAAGTATTTGTATATATAGGAGACATTTTGTTCTTAAAATATTTTGTCCTTTTTTCCTTTCCTCACTGGACTATTTTCCCTGCTGGAGGCCCTTAGCTTATAGCGTTTTGCTATTCTAATTAGGGTTGTAGCTTAGCAATTAATAGTATCAATATAACTTAAGTAAAGAATAGGCTCCTATATTAGTTTCCATGTGTGTGGAATGCTGTTGTAGGATTTCAAGGTTGATAAAGCAGAAATATTGCGAGAACTGTTTGAGTTGTGGTCTCGTAATTTTATGACCAAGGAATGGGTTACCTTACCTTGTTCAGTATGTTTGTTTAAGCGAAAATTCATATTTTTGCCAACCGAATGTCTTGAAATTGGTAATAGCTTATATATCATTATGCCACAATAGTTTTATTAACCGTGGAGTATGGAATGTCTTGTATTCCTCTTTCTCGTCTAGCAGTGCAAAGTTTGTTGCACTTAGCATTATTACCAAGTGGGTAATAAATTTCTATTGGCCAGTTGGCTTACATTTAACTTGGATATTCTGGAGTAGTTTGTGTTCTAAATATTCAACCTTTCATTATTTTTAGTCAAACTACCATCACGTTAATATGGCAGTGTGTAGGTTAGAATAGGAGGCACATTTGGGACACTTAAAACATATTTTTATCCTTATCAATTTACCGTTTTCTCGAACTGTCCCCATGTATATCCTGTTCATATTTTATCCTTATCAATTTATCGTTTTCTCGAACTTTCCCCATGTATATCCTGTTCATATTTTACTTGAATTCTTCCCATTTTTACCGTTCATGGTTGCTTTCTCCATTGGGACGTTTCTCTTATTAATTCCCCAACTCAGCCTACACGCCTTGGGCATTTTTCAGTTTATCTGAAAGCTTGGTTTTGGGATTTAACTTTCTTGCTCTTGAAATAGACCCGTGAAAGGTACCGAAACCTCTCATTTATGTTTGGCGTGTCCTCGTCCCCTCCCCCTTTTTTATAAGCTTCTGTTTCGCTTGTTGCTAAGATTAAACATCCTAAAGTTTATCATCTAAGTTGGAATACTTTATTTGAATAGGCATGTTTCAAAGTTAAATGCAAAGTTTTATTCTAATTATTTCTGAAATCTAGCCACCTGGAATTGAGTTTTGGCGTTTTATTGGAAGCTAAACTGCGTACCGATCATACGAAGATTTTTTTTTAAGTAACTTGACCTTAAGTCGTAAGTTGGCTTCTCTCCTGTTTATAGGCCTATAACTGATGTTAGGGTAAAGGGCATATGGGGGAAAGGAGGGAGCCGATGAAGGATGGCTGGCAACACTGAGTGCTTTGTCCCTCTGAGGTTCCCCCTTGGATTATCTCACACGGCTGGGACTGGTTGTTATTTGTGTATTTTTAGGAAATGTGAAATTCTTTTCTTACACCAAGGAGCTTTATAAGTGAAACATTATTTCACCTAAATTTAGAAAACATCAAATTTGCTATTAGAAGCTACTTCGGTGGTTAGGGACAATTAATAATCTTACCTTTGCTCTAGAAAACCTGATTTGCTACTGTGAAAATTCTTTTCGCTAGTCTAGAAGGATTTGGTTTGCCATTAAACTCTTAATTTATAAGCAGTTGCTTCATCGGGAGTACAGTGTCTGTCTTAACACTCTTGTCCTTTTAAACCTTGCCAAACTTGCCGTTTGTTACATTCGATGTTAAATATTTGTCCATAAATTTTCTTGTTTTCGGCTCATGTAATTTTAAAAGCTGGTATGCAATGTCCAGTAAAATTGCATTTAGTATTAGATTGCTCAAAGGGACAGTGGAGATTTTTTGTAAGCTGTCCTTTAATTTAGGGGGAATTGCACTTGAGTTTTGCTCAATCAACAGTGGTTTCTTCTACATTGAAGCTCCGGCCATGTGCCTCAGCGGTTCCTCCTCCCTCGCTCTTTTCCGTTACCCGCCCCCATCTTCTCAGTCGCTAATTCTACCGTCTCTACACCTCATTTTTCCTCCCGCCATGTTGTTTAGCGAAACCCTCCTTACACCCCCCCCCCATCCCCCCCACCCCCCCGCTAGATTCTCGTGATGGGTAAACCGGAAGTTCCGGTGGGACGCCCAGCTGAACCTGTCATTTGCTCACGTTTGCTGACTTTGCTGTTGGTTACTGGGAGTCCGGTTGCCGTACTTTGGTTAGCGAAAGACTTTCTTCTCCCTCACTTCTATATCTTGTGCTTTTGACATGTCTTGGTTTTCGTAATTTGCGTTTTTTGTATCTTAGGTCACGGATGACTTAAACTTTGTTACAGGATCTCTTTTAAAAATTTTATTATGGCTATTTCTCAACTTTTAAGTTTCGAATTGCCTTGTTCTGCTAATTGGATGATTAGTTTATAATTAGTTTACGTATGAGATGTTATTATTATTACTACTACTACTGTTTGCTTATAAGCTACAACCCTAGCTGGAAAAGCAAAAATGCTCTAGGCCCTAGGGCCCAACAGGGAAAATAGCCCAGTAAGGAAAGGAAACCTTTTCTCTTGCTACTACTTGCTAAGGTACGACCCTAGTTTGAAAAGATGCTATAAGCCTAAGGGCTCAACGGGGGTAATAGCCCGGTGAGGAAAGTAAATGAGGATACTACTAAGAAGTATTTAACCATTACCATAGTACTATTACTTGCTGAGCTACATCCTTAGTTTGTAAAGCAAGATGCTTTAAGCCCCAAGGCTCCAACAAGAGAAAATAGGCCAGTGAGGAAAGGAAAAGGATTACCATTACTTGCTGAGCTACAACCTTATTTTGAAAAGAATGATGCTTTAAGCCCTAAGGCTCCAACGGAGAAAATAGCCCAGTAAGGAAAGGAAACAGGAGAACTAATTAACAATTGCAAAATATTTCCATTAAATTCGTCAGAAAGGCGAGACAATAACTTAACCTTAGTGGTGATGAGTGACAGAAATGCTCTAGCATTTTCCTAAACCGGAAATGAATAGGCATGTATGGAGAGCCCAAGGCTGTTATAGAAGGGAAGTGAGTCAACCCTTGATGCGTGAAGAGCAACAAAGCTATCAGCTGTTAGTTCCACTTATTTCCCGAGTAAGCACAGGTCCCCCCCCCCCCTTTTTTTTTTCTATTTCCTGTTGAAAGCTGCTCTCATTATGCTGAGACATGGTGACATGGAACTGGGTGTGTCAAGATTTTGAATTTAAGCACCCGATCTAAGCTTATTTTGAGTTTCGTATGTAGTTTATCCACTTGGTTTTTTTGAGTAGTAGTAATTTCTTTTCAGTTTAGGTTTTTGAGTTTTATTTCTTTTAAATTTTGGTTTTTGAGTTTTATTTCTTTTCAATTTTGATTTTGAGTTTTATTTTTTTCAATTTGGGTTTTTGAGTTGTAGGAATTTCTTTTCAATACTGGTTTTTTGAGTTGTAGGAATTTCTTTTCAATTTTGGTTTTTGAGTTGTAGGAATTTCTTTAATTTTTGTTTTTGAGTTGTAGGAATTTCTTTTCAATTTTGGTTTTTGAGTTGTAGGAATTTCTTTAATTTTTGTTTTTGAGTTGTAGGAATTTCTTTTCAATTTTGGTTTTTGAGTTGTAGGAATTTCTTTAATTTTTGTTTTTGAGTTGTAGGAATTTCTTTTCAATTTTGGTTTTTGAGTTGTAGGAATTTCTTTACAATTTTGGTTTTTGAGTTGTAGGTATTTCTCTTTAATTTATTTGTTTCTTTTAGTATCTGTAACCTCATCATCCTTATGAGCTAAGGATATGGGATTTGTGGGAGCCTTTCCCTATTTGCCCTCCTTGGTCCTAGCTTCGGTGGAAAGGGGCCTTGGGCACTGATTATATGTATATATGGTCAGTCTCTTATTGTCGTACTCGATAGGGCAATGTCACTGTCCCTTGCCTCGGCCATTCATGGGTGGCCTTTAAACTCCAGCAATGATGTAATTATATATATTTATTTAGATATATGAATAGTTTTATAGTTACGCTTATGACCTGCATGGGTTTAAAGTCCAGGCTCGAGAGCGTTTTCATCCTGTCATTGAACTCTCCGGAGAGGGCTTTGGAATTTGTGGCTACGGCTGTGTACGGCGATGCAAAGCCTTCGTGTGTCCTGATTAGGTTCATGCAGGAATTTACTTTATTCATTAATGTAGTTTAATAACCCTGTTCTTTGAATGTTCAATTCCACGCAGTAATTATTATAATTACAAGCCAAGTTATAACATTGTTTGGAAAAGCAAAATGCAATAATCCCAAGGGCTCCAATAGGGAAAATAGCCCAGTGAGGAAAGGAAACTAGGAAATAAAAAAAAATTAAGTGAAGTAATAATCTATCAAAATAAAATATATTAAGAACAGGAACAACATCAAATTGTATATTTCATATATAAACTATAGAAAAAGAGAAGATAGAGCAGCGTGTCTGAGTGTACCCTCAAGCAAGAGAACTCTAACCCAAGACAGTGGAAGGCTATGGCATTACCCAAGACTAGAGAACAATGGTTTGATTTTGGCGTGACCTCCAAGTAGTTTCCATAAGTTTATGGCCTTGTTAATTTCGAATGAGTTGGGTTTATTCTTTTCTTGGAGTGTTGGTGCAGTGATAGTTTGTTTATAGGAAGCATCTCTCTCTATCTCTCTCTCTATCTATCTATCTCTCTCTCTCTCTCTCTCTAGATGTGTTTAATAAGCTCGATAAATACCTAAGATGCATCCCAGACCATCCAAGACTGGAAGATGCATTAGCAACTCTCTGGTGGATATACGAGGTGCCTCATACTGAGGGACCTGGGGAACCCAAACAAAAAATAAAGCAATTGTGTGATCCTTCAAAGGTCCCCCAGTTACTAGGGGGGGGGGGAATTCTATTTCTAGTGTTCATTTCTGTCTGTTAACTACGTTAGTTTGCCTTGATCATAATTTGTGACCAACGCAAGCGACAACTTCGATTATAAAGGTCATTTAGATGAAATATATTTACTTGGTGGGAGAACATTCAGCTGCAGTAGAAACTGTGATTTTAGTAATGGTGTTCCTTGTGATTTTAGTAATGGTGTTCCTTGTGCTTAGTAAAAAGAAATTAATTATCTTTCTCATTTAATTGTCATTAAGAAAATATTGCAATTCTTGAGTATGTGGCAAGTGTTATCTTGAACTGTTGAAAGTTTTAACATAATTTTAGGAGTTTGGTTGTACCATATTTTTTGGGGGGGAAGGGAAGGGCGATTTTACACTTCAACAAGGTCGCTGCTAAGCATTAGCCTGTGAATTTTTGCTTACCGTGGGAAGTCAATGTGCTCTCTCTTAACTATTATCGTATAATTTTCGTGTAATGTTTCCTCTCTAGTTTTTTTCCCCTGGAAAGGTGTATTTTCTACATTGCTAATGGCGAGTATCTTTTGATTGCTTCCAGTGTTGCTATGCTATAAGATTAAAGTAGTAAATTTTTTGTTTCCTGGACACTACCCTGTAACACTTTTGATTTACCAAACAACTATTAAAATGCTGTTATTGTGTAGATATTTTTTATTTTTAGTAAGATCTTGAAGCGGTGATGTGTAAGATGCACTTTTCCCAACTCAGACTTTTTTTCCTATACATACCGGTATGCCAAGTGGCGTTATCATCACGTGGATAAATTGGCTCTCTATAATTGGTTTAATTAATCTTGGAGATCTTTAAATTGATAGTGCTTGCTTACATACTGTACGTTTGACAGGTCTTGAGATTTTTTATTTACATGGATTTTGTTCCCCAATCACTATTTTAGATTATAGGTTCTGGAAGCAAATACAATTTTGGGATTTTGAACAGTGATAAGTGGGTGTTTAACCCAAAGTTGAATTGAAGGCGTTATTAGTTAGGACTTGTATCATATCCTTCCCTGTGGGAACTACCATCTCGTCAGTACATTGATTTTGGCACAGGAGGTTGTATTGATAAATTATACAGTCTGTCCGATCTTCTTTTTTTTTTTTTTTTTTTTTTTTTTTTTTTTTTTTTTTTTTTTGGAGGGGATGTTGGTACAGTGTTTTTAAGGGTGCGAGAGGATAGTAAAGATGGTGTAGGAAGCCTCTTCCTTAAAATCAATCCATTTTTCTCAATTTTGGGTAGTGTCCTAATCTATCTACCATATGCTTTCACTGTCTTGGGGTTAGTTCTCTCGAGTGCTATTGAGGCACACCTTTTTGTTCTCTCGAGTGCTATTGGGGCACACCCTTTTCTTTTAGTTTCATCTGTTAATTTTTTAACTGGTGTCGGTAGGAATTATATAGCATCCTGCTTTCAACTAGGGTTGTAGCTTGTAATATGAATTATTTATGCGGTAAAATGTTCCTTAAACTGTTGCCTTTTAGTATAGTCTTCAACAGAGGTATCGTAGTTGTAATTTTGTTAGAAATGTTGATTTATATTAAAGCCTTTTATTCTTAGGTCTTCCTAGGACTAATGGCAAATTTTAACTTGTGATTATTTTATGTAGCTAATACGTCACGAGTGGCATTTAACTCTTGGTGGGGACGTTGTACTGGTTTATATCTTTGTGACCTTTTCGAGAAACACGATATGTTTTCATCCAGTTGCTATCTTGGATTACCTATTTTCATTTACACGATTTAGAGTACGAAAGGAACGGGTTTAGGATAACATGAAAATTTTTGCCAGTGAGGTTTTATACCTCGGGCTATATAAATGTAAATTTTTGTGGGTACTACTACTACTACTACTACTACTACTAGCCAAGCTACAACCCTAGTTGGAAAAGCAAGATGCTTAGTTGGAAAAGCAATATGCTATAAGCCCAAGGGCTGCAATAGGGAAAAACTTCCACTCCTGTGTTTTACCTGCTAAAGTTCTTTAGTAAGTTAGGGAGTTAGTCCAAGTTAAATGACAAGTAGAAGAGTCTGCTATCTTTATATCTAGTGACCACAACTGTTTTATGCAGTTTTAAAATTGTGTAATCTTAAAGGGGGTCAAGACAGACAGCATATGGCTTAGTTTTCTACCTCACCTCCTCGGAGAGTCCTCAGTCAGGTGGCATAAGACGCGTTCCATCCATATGGTCCCTTGTTCCAGACAACTAGAAGAGCTCGCTACTGTTATTCTAGCTCTGCGTATCACTGTAGAAAAAAGAGAGTAAGCATTTGCACTATGTCCTTATAGATCAAGGCTCATATAGTCAGTTTGTTTACTGTTTTAAGGTTGGTAAAGGTAAAGGTTGCCTGGCTCTTGTTTCAGACAACGATGGAGAGAAGAGCTCTACCTTTAATGTCGCTTGTTATTGTAGCTCTTGCGTATCGCTGTAGAAGAGTTGAGCATTTGCAGTATGTTTGTCCTTATACACCAAGGCTCTGGTCAAAATATTTACTGTTTTAAGGTTGGTAAAGATTGCCTGGCTCTTGTTTCAGACAACGATGAAGAGAAGAGCTCTACCTTTAATGTCGCTTGTTATTGTAGCTCTGCGTATCGCTGTAGAAAAAAGAGAGTAATCATTTGCAGTATGTTTGTCCTTACATACCAAGGCTCTAGTCAAAATATTTACTGGTTTAAGGTTGGTAAGGTGAGCTCTACCTTTTAAGTAATCTCGCTTGTTAGTGTAGCTCTGCGTATCGCTGTAGAATAAGCTTTTGCAGTATGTTTGTCCTTATACACCAAGGCTCTAGTCAAAATATTTACTGTTTTAAGGTTGGTAAAGGTAAAGGTTGCCTGGCTCTTGTTTCAGACAACTAGAAGAGCTCTCTACTGTTATTCTAGCTCTGCGTATCACTGTAGAAAAAAAGAATAAGCCTTTGCACTGTTTGTCCTTATACACCAAGGCTCTGGTCAAAATATTTTACTGGTTTAAGGTTGGTAAAGGTAAAGGTTGCCTGGATGTTTTCAATTTTTATATAGGGCTGAGGAAAGTGAGATATGTTGTATTGGGTCACGCTCCATCTCGTGTGCACGTGCGTATATTGATCCAGGCGTGTTTGTCCCTCCCTGTGTGCCTCTGTGCTGCTGCTCCTCCCATCCAACTTGCCTCCCCTCTTCTTCCCTCAGTACTTCATAACTACATTATTTTACTCCGTTATTTAGGTCTCATTTTATTCGATCGTCACTGCTTTCTTGATTACAGTATATGCTGTTGTACGACATTGCATTTTCATATTGGAGTATTAAAAAGGTGTCGTCATTTTATTCGATGGTCACTGCTTCCTTTGTCTGTTGGTATGTGCTGTTAAACTACTTAACATTTTTTTAATTGTTATAAAGTTTTCGTACTGAGTTATTTTCCCTTGGTTGTTAAGGTGTTCGTCTTACTGTTAAGGTGTTCATCTTACTATTAAGCTGTTCATCTTACTATTAAGCTGTTCATCTTACTATTAAGCTGTTCATCTTACTATTAAGCTGTTCGTCTTATTATTAAGCTGTTCATCTTACTGTTAATTTAGTTTTTTTTTGGAGTGGGGAGGCATTTGGTATTGGATAAGACCTGATGTGTTGTAAGACTTTCCATTTTATTAATGGACTATCATCAAGTTGCCATGTGAAGTTATTTTCCTTTAGTTATTATTATTAAGTTGTTCATCTTACTGTTCATTCGATTTTTTTTGTTGGGGCCATTTGATAATGGACAAGACTTCCTGCTGCCCCTTTCAGTGTTCTCACTCTCTTAATTCTCCTGGTAGTTTCTCCCCTCTGCTTCGCTGAGGGTTGGGGGTGGACCTTGATAGAGGGGGGTCGGGTGGTATGGGGGAGGTGGGAGGAGAGAGGGTCTTTCACAGACTCCTGGTTGCACGTCTGCGCCTGGATGCTGCCGCCCTTACTACCTCAACCCGAGCGTACTTTACCGATTTGCTTCTTTGTCCATCTGTTATTGACAGTTCATTCTGCTTAGTAATGATTATAGATGCACAAGCTTGGTTTATAACCTCCATAATCTAGTTTCTTTTGTAGTTTCTAGTAGGTGTTAAGGAGAGACATTGCATTCTCTAACAAAAGGGACAATGTGCGTATGTTTCCAAAAATTATTACTTGTTTTGGGTTTAAATCCCACCCTCCTCTGAAGTAGAGTGAACTACTTCTCGGGCGGGTCCATATCAATCATCTAACGAAACATTTTCATTATAACTTATACAATTCTTTGATTGTAGCATCTTCCAACTCATATGATCTTGTGAAAAGTAATGTCTTTAGTTTCTTCTTAAATTCAACTGCTCCCTTTAGGTCCTTCATTTCAGTTGGCAGTTTATTATAATGTCTAGGCGCACAGTAGCTAAAAGCCCTTTCACCAAATTTACTATTTGTTCTTGGTTCAGATAGTCTGTTTGTCACTCGTGTGTCTTATGTTAACATTTGAAAATTACTTGTAGTTATCAGTCTTGCAATGGTAAAACTGTCCATTTCATTGGTTAAAACTGTGAATGGCATATTGAATAGGTTGACATGATTGCTTATAGCATCCTGCTTTTCCAACTATGGTTTAGCTTAGATAGTAATAATATATGTCAGATGACAGCTACTTTTAAGTTACCAATCTTTAGATATCTTTATTTTCCTGGTATTTATATGCAGTTTAATTTCCCCATTGCCTTTTCACCACTTGGCTATTTTAAATGTCAGAGACCTTGTGCTTGTAGCACCCTGCTTTTCTAAGAAACGCTGTAGCTTATCCAATGATACTAATGAGGTATTAAAAAATAATTTATGAATGATTAAAACGGTTACGGCAATGACCTTGAACATGCGTACACTGTATATTGGTGGTTGTTGGAAATTGTTAGTGTTATATTCATAGCATTACTGATTTACTTTTTTTTTTTTTTGGGGGGGGGGTTAAATCCAACCCTCCACTGAAGTCGAGTGAACTACTTCTCGGGCGGGTCCATATCAATCATCTAACGAAACATTTTCATTATAACTTATACGATTCTTTGATTGTAGCATCTTCCAAATCATATGATCTTGTGAAAAGTAATGTCTTTAGTTTCTTCTTAAATTCAACTTGCATTTAGTTTTTAATTTTTCTAATCTAGATTGATCCAATTTGAAATTGTTGAATTGAGGCAGTCCATTTAGTTTTCGAAAGAGAAGAATTCCTGTTCATCGTAAAAAAACTGTTTGCAAGTTTGAACTTCTGATTCAAACTATACTGTATAGTATTGAACCTCATTGTGGAGAAGGCCTGACTATGTTAACTGCAACTATTGGTTGGCAGGAATTCAGCTGTCAAATACATATAGAAAGACTTTTAAGTGAAAACACAATTTTTCGTATGTTGATGGCCATTTTGAATTAAACAGGTTGGTTTCTTCCTAAAAAAAATCTAATTCAGTACAAGCCGGTATCTCTGAACGGAACAAGATGTCTTAATTCAAGTCTTAAGTCTCTCTCTCTCTCTCTCTCTCTTTCTTTCTTTCTTTCTTTCCTTCCTTCTCTCTTTCTTTCCTTCTCTCTCTTTCTTTCTTTCCTTCTCTCTTTCTTTCTTTCCTTCTCTCTTTCTTTCTTTCCTTCTCTCTTTCCTTCTCTTTCCTTCTCTCTTTCCTTCTCTTTTTTTCCTTTTCTCTCTCTCTCTCTCTCTCTCTCTCTCTCTCTCTCTCTCTCTCTTTTTTTCCTTTTCTCTTTTTTCCTTTTCTCTCTCTCTCTCTCTCTCTCTCTTTTTTTTCCTTTTCTCTCTCTCTCTCTCTCTCTCTCTCTCTCTCTCTCTCTCTCTCTCTCTCTCTCTCTCTCTCTCTCACACGTGTGCTTCAACTCTTTATAAGAATCTTACTCCAGTAACCATATGCTATGGGTTCTACTGACTGCTTCTTAGGTTTCCTTAAAGGTTACTGAACGTGTCCTGTCTCAAAGATCTGGTTATTGGTGCATTGTTTTTTCTTGCAATTGCTTTTTAGAAAACTTCGATAGTCACGTATTAGCTAAGGAAACTTTCAAACGAAATATATCTTACAAAGTATTTAATTGGTTTGCAAATGTGCTCTCGTAAAGTAGTTAAGAGACAATTGGTAGTTTGTGGCAACCCTTGTACTGAACAGTAGTTACGGTTTTTTTTTCTCTCTCTCTCTCTCTCTCTCTCTCTCTCTCTCTCTCTCTCTTTTGACTATTCTCAAGACTAAATTGAAATGCAATTTCCATCTCTCTCTCTCTCTCTCTCTCTCTCTCTCTCTCTCTCTCTCTCTCTCTCTCTCTCACTTTTGACTTTTCTCAAGACTAAGTTGAAATGCAGTTTCCATCTCTCTCTCTCTCTCTCTCTCTCTCTCTCTCTCTCTCTCTCTCTCTCTCTCTCACTTTTGACTTTTCTGAAGACTAAATTGAAATAGTTTCCATTGTTTTTATATTTTAATTAGTATAAGTTAATTGGCAATGTGTACCTATTATGTTTTTATTAATCTCTCTCTCTCTCTCTCTCTCTCTCTCTCTCTCTCTCTCTCTCTCTCTCTCTCTCTCTCTCTCTCTCTCTCTCACTTTTGACTTTTCTCAACACTAAATTGAAATGCAGTATCCATCGTTTTTTATTATTATTAAATGCTAAGCTACAACCCTAGTTGGAAAAGCAGGATGCTATAAGCCCGGGGGCCCCAACAGGGAAAATAGCCCAGTGAGGAAAGGAAATAAGGAAAATTTAAATATTTTAATTAGTGTAAGTTAATTGGTAATGTTTACCTATAGTTTTTATTGAATATATTTTTCTATTCTCCACAGAATGTAGACCATAAGATGAAGTACAAGAGCAAGAAGGGTCAACTTCCCTTCGTCGAGGTCAACGGAGAAGAAATCGCAGACTCAGCCATTATTATTAAGGAGTTGGGTTCCCGCTACAACCAGGATCTGGACACAGGTCTCACCCCCGAACAGCGTAACGTAGCTCATGCTACTATTTCAATGATAGAAAATCACTTCGCTTGGTAAGTACTGTTCTTCGCTCTCATTCGTTGTTCTGCTTCCCGAGATGATGGATTTTTGATATTTGAACTTTTAATATTTTTATATTTTATTTTAATGTGTTAATAAATTTTTTCTGTTCCTAACACTAGGCACTTCACTATTTAGTGTTTTCATCACGTAGTAAATATTTTTCACTGCTAATTTATTAAAAGCCAGTTTTTATTGAAATAATCATAAGTTTTGCGTAATTGTTTAACTCTATATCGACGTTTTCTAAAATGTTTTTAGGAAGTATATAGACGTTTTCTAAAATGTTTTTAGGAAGTATATCAACGTTTTCTAAAATGTTTTTAGGAAGTATATCGAAGTTTTCTAATGTTTTTAGGAAGTATATCGACGTTTTCTAAAAATGTTTTTTAGGAAGTATATCGACGTTTTCTAAAATGTTTTTTTAGGAAGTATATCTACGTTTTCTAAAATGTTTTTTAAGGAAGTATATTTTTTTTAGCTATCGATCGTGGTTCGAGTGTGTGAATTCTGTTAGTTTTTGAACAAAGGTCAGGCGTTATAAACGTGGTTCTAGTCTGTGAATTCTGTTAGTTTTTGAACAAAGGTCAGGCGTTATAAACGTGCTTCTAGTATGGGAATTCTGTTAGTTTTTAAACAAAGGTCAGGCGTTAGAAACATGATATATTGCACGAATGGGTTTATAGCGTATGGCGTTAACCCCTTTAAATATTATTTTGACGGCGGGAGGGAGGGGGGGGGGGCATGATGGAGCATTGTGGGTGTTGCGAGAATTTTGCTCGTCGTCATGGAAACCGGCCCCCCCCCCCCTCCCCCACTCAAATCGTCCCTTTACGTGTTTGCTAAGAGTATGTTGTTCTGGAAGTAGTGTTTAGTCCACGTAATGTCCTTCATATAAAGAATGCATATTAAACAACCTTAGCTGGAAAAGCAGAAGGTTGTAAGCCCAAGTGATCGTACTGTTAAGTGATGAAAGAAAACCAGGAAATAAACTATTTGAGATGGAATGAATAAAGAGTCTTAGATCACTAATACCGTTAAAATATATACCATGTATGAGCTATGAAGACAGGCTCACGGCAGTCTGTTCAGAATTAATGGATACCATACTATTATTATTAGTAGCCAAGCTACAACCCTAGTTGGAAAAGCAAGATGCTATAAGCCCAAGGGCTCCAACAGGGAAAAATAGCCCAGTGAGGAAAGGGAATAATGAGAATAAATTAACGATATATCATTCTAAAAACCGTAACAGCTTCAAAACAGATATGTCCTATATAAACTATTAACAAGTCAAAAACAGATATGTCCTATATAAACTATAAAAAGACTCATGTCAGCCTGGTCAACATAAAAACATTTGCTCCAACTTTGAACTTTTCAATTTCTACTGATTCAACTACCCGATTAGGAAGATCATTCCACAACTTTGTAACAGCTGGAATAATGCCTCTAGAATACTGTGTAGTATTGAGCCTCATAATGGAGAAAGCCTGGCTATTAGAATTAACTGCCTGCTGCTTGTCTATTATTGAAGTAAAGTGAATTGTTTATCAGATTTGAAGTAACTCATTTAGGGGAACATTTTTTTATATATTAAATTTTAGTGATTTGTTTACCAAATTGAATTAGCAAGTTTTTCTTTATATTAAATTTTTGGAAACTTGGTAATAAAATCTTTTCTTGCCTTGAAATATAGGAAATATTTATTTTAATGTTACTGTACTTGAAATATTTTATTTTTCTTTATATTTCCTTTCTTCACTGGGCTATTTTTCCCTGTTGGGGCCCCTGGGCTTATAGCATCCTGCTTTTCCAACTTGGGTTGTGGCTTAGCATTTAATAATAATAATAATTCGTTGATTCTCATGTAGTTAGTATCTTTATTTCCTTTCTTCACTGGGCTATTTTCCCTGTTGGGGGCCCCTGGGCTTAAAGCATCCTGCTTTTCCAACTTGGGTTGTGGCTTAGCATTTAATA
The DNA here is from genome assembly GCF_036898095.1 of Palaemon carinicauda. NCBI lineage: Eukaryota > Metazoa > Arthropoda > Malacostraca > Decapoda > Palaemonidae > Palaemon > Palaemon carinicauda. The sequence goes on along the minus strand of NC_090726.1, from coordinate 47,105,265 downwards.
ATGATAATAATAATAATAATAATGAGCATATTTACTTGACTCGAGTCATATCACTCGTGTAATAGCACTTCAAGTAACAGAGAGTTACTTGCTGGAGGCAGAAGTCAGGTTTTGTGCCTTTGGTAACTTGATTCTCACGTTGGTGTTGTTGTTGTTGGTGTGGATGGCGGGATCGTGGGGGGGGGGGGGGGGGGGGGGGGGGGGTTTAAGTCTCCAGACCCCCACAGTAAAGATAAAATGTCTACAACTAAGAATTCTCTTGTAATGAACGTGCTGTTGGTGGGCTTTGATTAGAAGTGTCTCCTTTTGTGATATGGTATCCTTAGTAACCCGCTAAATCTAATCCTGAATCTCTCTCTCTCTCTCTCTCTCTCTCTCTCTCTCTCTCTCTCTCAACGTTCCCTGACTTTGAAATTGTAAAGACATTTTGCTCTCTCTCTCTCTCTCTCTCTCTCTCTCGCTCTCTCTCGCTCGCTCTCTCTCGCTCTCTCTCGCTCGCTCTCTCTCGCTCTCTCTCGCTCGCTCTCGCTCGCTCTCTCTCGCTCGCTCTCTCGCTCGCTCTCTCTCGCTCTCTCTCTCTCTCTCTCTCTCACAACGTTCCCTGACTTTAAAATTGTAAAGACATTTTGCTATGCTATATACTTTTAATTTCGTAGCATCCTCTGTTGCAAAAATTAAGAGGTTAGTCTTAAAAAATGTAGGCAGTGGCAACTGTGTATATATTCACGACTATTTCGATTCACAGCTCCTTCCCTCCCCCCACTTTGTAATGAGAGGTGAAAAAAATCTTTAGTGGAGGTATAAGGTTCTTGTGGCTTGTATACTTCATAAGACAGCTTGAATTTGGTTGAGATTAGCTTATAGTTTTTAACACTGGTTTTAGCAGTATTTAAGCAAATCGTTTGTTCTTAAAGCTGTATGCGTAACAGGAGGATTGAAGTTTCGAAGACAAAAAAATCGAACCATAAGCACGAATGTCTTGTTTGCGTTGGTGAAGTAGGTAGCGGATGAACAAGGAAAGGGTTTGAGGAACTTCAACCAGACATTAGAAGTTATCAAAGATAGTAGTGTGGTGAATCTATGGTCAAAGACATTTAATATTTTTTTTTATTTGTCTTTTTAATGCTTACTGTGAATTTTTGAAACCAGCAACCCTGACTTGTCAATGTCAAGTGGGCTTTTTGAAAACCGAATAATTAGTTTTCTTACAGCAACCCTAACTTATTAAAATCTCAAGTGGGTTTTGAGAACCCGAATTATTGTTTCTTGAAGTTTTTCTTCTAGATATGGTAGGAGATAATCAACCTGTTCATTATTTCATACCCTGATGAAAAGTCCTTTTTTCCACTTCCACATGTAACCATTTACTATAGTCAATTTCTTTTAATGAGGCGCATTTGCACAGACTCGCAGCGGTGCCCTTTTAGCTCGGAAAAGTTTCCTGATCGCTGATTGGTTAGAATTATTAAATTCTAACCAATCAGCGATCAGGAAACTTTTCAGAGCTAAAAGGGCACCGCTGGTAGTCGGTGCAAATCTGCCTCGCAAAAAAAATTGACTATAGTAGTATTTTTTCTTTAGTTTGACAAACCTAATTTTAGTGAGGTAGTTCCGCAAGGTTACGCAATAAATTTTTGGGTGACGCCGGGAACCCAGGAACCGGGAGTAAGAGCTAAGATTTAGGGGGGAGGGTGTGTAATGTAGGTCAGGAGAGTAATTGCTGTGCCTGTAATAATGCTCGACTCGCTTCTTTACCTCTTGGAGAGACTCACGCTTTCCTTTTTTTTTCTCCCGTTATTTTTGTTAGAGCTGCTTCAGCTGTTCTGTCGGGTTAGCTTCAATATTGTCTTGACCTTTTTTTTATACTTTTTAGTAATGTCTGGAGATTGTTGACCTTTTTTATATTTTCTTGTATTGTCTGGAGATTATGTTGATCTTTTTTATACTTTTTAGTAGTAATGTCTGGAGAACATTTGACCTTTTATACTTTTTAGTAGTAATGTCTGGAGAACATTTGACCTTTTATACTTTTTAGTAGTAATGTCTGGAGATTAAATCTAGGCCTTTTTATATACTTTTTAGTAGTGTCTGGAGATTAAATCTAGGCCTTTTTATATACTTTTTATTAGTGTCTGGAGATTAAATCTAGGCCTTTTTATATACTTTTTAGTAGTGTCTGGAGATTAAATCTAGGCCTTTTTATATACTTTTTAGTAGTGTCTGGAGATTAAATCTAGGCCTTTTTATATACTTTTTAGTAGTGTCTGGAGATTATTTGACCTTTTTTATACGTTTTAGTAATGTCTGGAGATTGACCTTTTTTATACTTTTTAATAGTAATGTCTGCAAATTCTTAACCTTTTTTATACTTTTAGTTGTAGTGTCTGAAAATTCTTGGCCTTTTTATATACTTTTAGTGGTATCTGGAAATTAGTTTCATCGTTACAATCCTCTATAATTATTTGTCAAATGATGGTATTTTGCATTGCTTAAAATCTTGATAAGGACATTATGTATGTAACCTTATATCTATAACGCCATGCAATCAGCTTTACGACCGTGAAATAAATTATTGGTCATTTATTATTATTTATTATTATTATTATATGCTAAGCTACAACCCTAGTTGGAAAAGCAGGGTGCTATAAGCCCAGGGGCCCCAACAGGGAAAATAGCCCAGTGAGGAAAGGAAACAAGGGAAAATAAAATTTCAAAAGCAGTAACAACGTTCAAATAAATATTTCCTAAATAAACTAATAAAATACTTAAACAAAACAAGAGGAAGAGAAATTAGATAGAATAGTGTGCCCTATTGTACCCTCAAGCAAGAGAACTCTAACCCAAGACATTGGAAGACCATGGTACAGAGGCTATATTAAGAGCAAATCTTGGAATTTAGTTCTAAATACTGTTCGTATGTAAAAACAAGTGTGATACGTTAATCTGCCAACGAATACAAATTAGATATTTTCTTTGCTACTTATAGTAAGAAATAAAGTTCAATCTATAATATACATGAAGGAAGTTGAAAACAAAAATTTCGAAAGCTATGATAAGTGTTAAACTTGCAGCTGTTACTGGAACTTCATTTATAACGTTGGAACTTTGTGTGTGTGTGTATATATATATGTATATATATATGTATATATATATATATATATATATATATATATATATATATATATATATATATATATATATATATATATTGATTCCATGTACAAAACGATTAAATTAAACTTTATATCACATGGTACAGATGGGTATTCACGCAGGAATTTCGTATTTTTTCTTAGTTTCCCTTCCTCACAGGGTTATTTTCCCTGTTGGGGCATTTGGACTTACAGCCTCCTGCTTTTCAAACTCGGGTTGTAACTTGGCAATTAATGATAATAATGGTGTTAGGTGGTATCATAAGGGTTTAACTAGCAATTGAGTAGTGTATGCGTTGTATACAGGGAATTTTTGTTGTTTTCCATGCATCGAAATGCTTCTATAAAAATCATTACTTTCAATTTATTGTTGAATATTTACATAGTTATGGTTTAGCAACTTCTAACAAAGGGATGGCTGTTTTTTAAATACACCAAATTAACTTTACAAAGGACTTATTGATCAGATTTCTGAACGTTTATAGCATTGTTTTGGAAAGTATAACGCAGCCAATATAGCGTTTGGAGCCACTGTACGAGTTCACGGAGTGATATGGTAGCGGTAATTCTGAAGGGTGTTTGTGGGGTGGCAGGGTTTTTTTTGTGGGCGCTAGTGTGGAATGTACTGGGCCAGGCCGCCCTCTGTTGGAGGGAAGGAGTCCAACTTTTGGGTCGGGTATGAGGGAGAGAGGACAAAAGGGTCTTGTGGGGAGGGAGGGGGGGATATGAACGCTGTTTTAAGGGATGATTTTTATTGGAAGAGAAATGGGCTTTAGAAGTATGGACGGCTGTGAGTTAAATAGCCGTGGGTGACGAGTGGTGGTGGTGCGTTTGGAATAGTTGATGGCCCAAATGCTGTGTTTTATGATGAACGACCAAGCGTGTTGGGTGACTTCCAATGTATGCATGAGTCTGCAAAGGTTGTATATCTATAAAAAACAAAACCTTGTCTTATCTTAGTGATTTGTTTGATTTTGTCTAAAGTTCTAGGAGAGAAGTATTTTGGCTTACTGGAGGAATCAATTTTCTGAATTTTGTCTAAAGTTCTAGGAGAGAAGTATTTTGGCTTACTGGAGGAATCTAATTTGTCAAGTTTGATATAGAGAATTCTTCAGATGGATGGATAGTATATTAACATTTTAAGAAATGAAAACTGCTGAGCGAGCATAATTTGAAAAGTTAGTTCAGCTAAAGAAAGGAAACAACTGCTGTGTCTTTGTAGGGGGCAAGTAAGGGAAGGGAGGTGTGGTTGAGGGGGAAAGGGAGGGATTTGTCATGTGCGTGAGCAAGTGAATCCCTCTACGATTACTCAGTCGGTTCACATCTGAACTCCAACTGTCTGTATAACTATTGACGGTAGAGCTTCGTTGGGGTATGGATGGGTTGCATTTTGGCACTAAGGCTACCCGGTCTCCCCTTGACCTTCACGCGACATGGAATTCTGTGTATCTAAAGCAGTTTTAACTAAATGTTGATATACAAATATTGCTGCCTAGCCTCTGTTACAAAAATATGTGGAGGTCTGTGAATCCGGTGTTGTCAACAATTTTATTTCTGGCAGAATTATTTCATATATACATTGTTTTGTTACTTTAAATTCATCAGTATAAGTGGATATTTCAGTCCTGATAAGGATTACTAATGGATGTTGACATCCTAGACTTATGCAAAAAATAATTTTTTCATTGCACTCTTAGGTGTTAATAGAAAGATGTTTGTCGTTCAAATTTCATTATCGCCCAATTTGGTTTAACAATAATTTTATCATTATTTCTTGTTAAGCTTACAACCATTTTATCATTATTACATGCTAAGCTACAACCCTAGTTGGAAAAGCAGGATGCTATAACCCCAAGGGTGCCAACAAGTGAAATAGCCCAATGTGAAAAGGAAAGATATAAGATAAGTTTAGAAATATTAAACTATATCTATCATATATAAACCAGAAAAAAAATGTGCTCGATTGTACTAAAGTGCTAATAATGCACACGTCATAATTACTAAAGTCTGCCGTTGATGAGGTTATGAACTTTGGTCTCCTTCCTGGGAGTGTAGGAAACGTAACAGGTGTCTTTGATTAATTATTTGTCATGTGGAGTGCAGGACACTACTGCCACCAGCTTGCTTCTGCCTTCCAAACCCCCCCGCCCCCCACTTCCTAAGTGATCCCTCACGGCCACTTCAATTTGATGCGGGTTTGAGCACGGCTGGGTGCTAGGAATCAACCTTCCCAGTTTTACAATTGTTGTAGGCCTCTATGATTGTGAACCAGGCATGTATATTTTTACACAAGTTGTGTAATGATGTTCCTAATCGGGTAGTTGAATCGGTAGAACTTCTAAAGTTTAAACTTGCAATGTTTTATTTGAACAGGCTAACATAATGTTTTATAGTTTATACGTGAAATGTGTTTTAATTGTTCATTACTTCTACTGTATAGTTTATTTTATTTCCGTTCCTCATTGGGATATTTTCCCTGTTGGAGCCCTTGGGCTTATAGCATCTTGCTTTCCCAGCTAGATTTGTAGCTTAGCTAGTAATAATAATAATAATAATAATAATAATAATAATCAGCTTTGGCTGTGAAGAACATTTTTGTACCCTTGACAAGTTTTTTTTTAGAAATTAGAAAAGTATTTGTTAAAAATGTAAGAGCATGTAATTGAACTTTACAATTTTATATTATTTTCTCTAATATTCGAGACAAATTAATTATATTCTTCAATTCGTTCAGTACCACTAATCTTAAATCCTATTTTGTCACTAACTGTGGCTGATATACTGTTTTCTACTTTCATTACTACTACTACTACTTGCTAAGCTACAACCCTAGTTGGAAAAAGCAGGATGCTATAAGCCCAGAGGCCCCAACAGGGGAAAATAGCCAAGTGAGGAAAGGAAAAAAAGCCACAAAAATATTTTATTGACAGCAGCATTATAAAAAATATTTCTACAAACTAAAAACTTAATTTTACCAACTTTTAATGTTAAACTGTTAAGTATTGAATTGAAAAGTGTGACACTTCTAAGGGATATTGAATCTATATTGATCACCTTTATTAAAATCTTGTTGCTCACCGAAATCCACCCATGGCCGTTCCTAGTCACCCGGCTACCCCCCCCCCCCCCTTGGAGTTACTCCCCCCCCTCTTCTACCTCCCACGTTTCCATCTACCCCAGAAATCCAAACCATCTCCCATCTCCCCTTCCCGCCAACATGTGTTGTTGACAGTGTTGTTTTTGTTCCTTTGTAAGGCTTGGAACTAAAATATTTGAGTGTTAAATCTATATTTTAAAAACTAGTCATTTATCATAGTTTTGAATTTATTGAAGCGGTAGATGCAAATATACTCTATGCAGGAATGCGCTATTATTTATCAAAGAATTTAACTGGGTAGGACGTTTTCCCTATCCACAAATTTAAATTTAACTGGGTAGGGCCTTTCCGTGTCCACAAATTTAAGAATTTAACTGGGTAGGACATTTTCTCTATCCAAAAATTCAAGAATTTAACTGATTAGGACCTTTCCCTATCCACAAAATTCGTTAGGCCCATAAGCGAAAGTGAAGTTAGTCACAACATACATCTGTTTTTACTGTAAGTGTGGGTAATTGAGAGCATACTGTTTTGTAAGGTGAATTTCATATAACTAAGATAGGACCAAAGTTCTGCCTGGAAATTACTATATCCAGGGAATCTCTTTCAACATTAAATAAACGTTCTTTCACAGCAAAACTCTTTGAGTTTAAACCAAGATGTTTGGCATTTTAGCTTGTATAAATGAAACCGCGTCCCACTCTTGTAAATTTTTAATTTTATTATGTGCTGTCATTTTTATTCTTGGCAATGACTAGCTTGAAGTACAACAAAGTAGTACCCGATATCTTCTTGTCTGTCCGTTAATGTAACTAGGCTGAGTGAGGAGAAGAGGACGACGAGAATGTGGTGCTGGTGTTGGAATATGAGTATTGTGGTCTGTGATGATCGTAAGCTGTGGCTAGATGGACGGGGGAGAGGAATTTTTCTCGGAGGGTATTGCGTTAGTCTCTAGATAATTTCTTATCTTACATTTAATATATATCTTTAAATTTTCGTCAAAGTGGATATATATCTCCTGTGATAAGGATTACTTATGGAATACAGCCTACTTATTGTTTCACGTACAGTAATTTCGGTTTGGCTCTTAAAAGGAGAAAAGAGAAGTCTAGTTAAACGTGCTTTTAGCTTTGTAACTGGGTATTCTAGGTTTACAATACATTAGTTTTGGCTCTTAATGGAGAAAAGAGTATAGGAAATCATGCTTTTAGCTTTAACTGGGTATTCTAGGTTTACAATAAATTAGTTTTGGCTCTTAATGGAGAAAAGAGAAGTCTAGTAATACTTCTTTTAGCTTTGAAACTGTATTCTAGGTTTACAATTAGTTTTGGCTCTTAAAAAGGAGAAAAGAGAAGTCTAGTTAAACATGCTTTTAGCTTTGTAACGGGGTATTCTAAGTTTACAATAAATTAGTTTTGGCTCTTAATGGAGAAAAGAGAAGTCTAGTTAAACATGCTTTTAGCTTTGTAACTGGGTATTCTAAGTTTAGTCAATTAGTTTTTGACATAATGGAGAAAAGAGAAGTCTAGTTAAACATGCTTTTAGCTTTGTAACTGGGTATTCTAGGTTTACAATAAACTAGTTTGGACTCTTAATGGAGAAAAGAGATCTTTCTAACTGGGTATTCTAAATTTACAATAAATTAGTTTTGGCTCTTAATGGAGAAGAGAGCTTTGTAACTGGGTGTTCTAAGTTTACAATAAACTAGTTTTGACTTAATGGAGAAAAGAGAAGACTAGTTAAACATGCTTTTAGCCTCGTATTTGTGGGTATTCTAAGTTTCTTGATCGCGAGAGAACTTTTAAGAATTCTCGAACGAATTTCCTCGGGGGTAGGTAGCGCATCCCTCGTATTGGGTTACCGACACAGCAGACCGACGCGCTCACTGCTGTTAGACGCCTTATAACCCCCCCCCACCCCACCCCCCCCTTTTCTGTACCCCTCTGAGCTCCTGTACTGTGTTCATGCTATCTGTTATGTTGGGACTTTGAGCAGTTTTGTTTGCATGCCCAGTTTCCCGAGAAACAAGAATGCGAAAAACTGAAGTTTTCTAAAGTTCCGTAAATGTTTATGTGGATCTTTCTGTTCCCATATGAACAGCGCTTGAATTTCCCTATTCCCCCACCTCCCATTTCTCGGTCACAATCCCTTCTGAGTCCCCCTTTTTTTTTTAAACCACTTTGAACTCTAATCACCGAGACAGTAAGGGTTACATTTGTCAAAGTGTATACCCAGAGAATTACAGGGTGTACATAGGGCGTATCCTGAGCGCGCAGTGTTCCTTGTTGCCTGAGGCATTGGTCGAAAAACCCGAGCATTTTTGTTCATAAGTCCATCTGGCCTGGTGAGGTGCGTTGATGTTTGGGGTTTTATTCTTCTTTCCGAGCCTCTGTAATGGTTTTGTCCTGTAAATTAAAAGCTGTATCGTCCATTCCGTCAAACGTTATAGATGAGAAGACTGCGGGGGAGTAAGATTGCTTTGGTATGGGAAGCTGGAGGGAAAAAAAATGACAGACGCATGAATTGGCAACACAAGCGGAGAGAGAGAGAGAGAGAGAGAGAGAGAGAGAGAGAGAGAGAGAGAGAGAGAGAGAGAGAGAGAGAGAGAGAGATTTGGAGTGGTGGGGATAGATTGAGGGTCAGAGGAAATGACAATAAGTGGTGTTAATGAAGAAAATAGTCCTCTTCGTAGATTTAATTTGTTCGTGAATAGGTTTGATTGGTTTTAAACGTAATTTGTAATATGAAGGATTGGTAGAAAACCAAATTAACCTTAATTAGCATCTTCCATAATAGATGGAATCTCTCTCTCTCTCTCTCTCTCTCTCTCTCTCTCTCTCTCTCTGAGGCGTTACTTGTCCACTGCAGATCAAATGGAAGTATCTAAATGTGACTCAGAAATGATATGAAAGCTCCAAGTTGAAGTGTTAAATAAATATAAAATGCGTAAATATCAGTTCCCAAGAACTGTGATGATGGTTGAGGGAGGAACGCGCTGGCGTACAGCAACCAGCTCCTCCTCCTCCTCCTCCTCCTCCTCCTCCTCCTCCTCCTCCTCCACCAGCACCTCCACCAGCAGCAGCTCACCAGTATTGATTGTTGGTATATGAATGCACCGGGCGAAGTAGAGACTCCGAGTTACGATCAAAATGCATCGTTGAAAGTAAACAGAGTTTTTAATGTATATTATAAACTTCCTATAACTATAAATCACAAATTGCCCTTTCTAATGAAATTTATTAAGAATTTTAAAACCATTTATCCAACTTCGAAGGAAGTTTCCTGTTAACTTGTTGAACCACCTGTGGCCTGTTGCACCACCTGCCAACCCTTCACTTGGATCGTGTATCCATTCTGGAGTTGGGGTCTCGTAAGGGAAGGTGTCAGTCTGTGGGGTATATTTTGTCTTTATATATATAAAGACGATAATGTTTAGCTATTTGTTGGTATCAGGTAGAATGTTGAAATATCAGTTAAAATAAACCTCCGTCCAAAATGATCTGATGGTCATGAAATAATGAATTGATGGTATAGCCTGATATATAATATATAAAATATATGGAAGTACTTTGATGGGATTTATTTGTATAGTAATGAAGTGGGAGGGAAGGCACAGACAGACAGACAGACAGACAGAGAGAGAGAGAGAGAGAGAGAGAGAGAGAGAGAGAGAGAGAGAGAGAGAGAGGGTGTAGTTGGGTTGCTGCTATTGATCCTGTCTGGCCACAGTCTGGCAGAGCTACAACCCCCTCCCCCTGGCTGTTGGAGTGGGGGGGGGGGGACACCTAGGTAGGGTTAGGGAAGCCGAGGATGCTGCCTGCTCCACCACGCCCACTGTGCCACCTCTCCTCATCCAATGGCTAACCTCTGGATAGATATGTTAGGTCTGTAAAGATATTCAGACAAATATTAAGATCTGTAGATATTGATAAATGTTATGCAAGGGAAATTCTTCATTTTAATCAGACTTAGTAACTTAGTACACATGGAATCTTCCTTAGCACGAAGATAACTTAATATATGGTAGGGTCACATAAGTCAAATTTAAAGATAATGTGTATTTTAGAAATTCTATATGGTTTTGGCTACCACTGAACTACTACTTAGAGATCATAAACTTAAGAATGGGTCCAGTGGGGGACAAACCTGTAAAGCAATTCTGCATATACGCATTCTTTCAATTTCCCTTATGTGGACTACCATATATTAGTAACTTAGTATATTATGTTTCAGTTGAGCTTCTAGTGCATGGTTATAGCTTATTTTTATATATATAAACTGAGTGCCTATGTGGTTGTGGCCTTTTAACCCAGGTTTTGGCATGGAACCCTACTTTTTTAACATTTTCAGGGTGGTGAAGTCTACAATGTGCAACAACCCAGATTTATGTATTCAAGGATATAATTTGGATTTGAAGCAGGTGATCCAGCGAGCTTTACCTGCAGTGATTCTTAACTTCCTCTTTAAACGTAAATTAAAAGCGGTGGGTGTTGCAAAAAAAAACAGGCATTTTGACTCGACTGGTGCAGTGACCCCTTTGGGAAAATTTCCTCCATACTGATTATTAAAATGTTTTGTAACTTTTCTAACTCGATCAGCACGTCTTCATAATGGGAATTTTAACACTGGCTTTTGCTCTTTTGACTAATATTTGTAGGAGATTTGCATGAACTAAATTTAATCTGTACTCTTGTATTTTCAACCTATACTAATGTAACCACGGTATATAGGTATACTAATAACAGTTGAATTGCATCTTTAGTCTTCATGGTACATAGGTAATTGGGTATTTTTCACAAAGGGTTGTGAAATGGTGGCGGTGCCGATGCCCGGGTGAATGGGTAAGGGCAGCCAAGCTCAATCTCCAGCAAGCACTCAACACACGTATCCCAAATGCTGTCCTCAACTTTGCCTTCAAGCTGCGTTTTCGTCAGGTCAGCGCACATCAGAAGTGGTCAACACTCAACTTTAAAAGGCTATAGTAATTGCACAATTGCTAGGGTTTCAGAAAACCTCAATTGTGTATTACTGTATTCTTAATGTGTTTAATTTTTATTTTGTTTCCTTTAACCTGTAGCTTAGCACTAACTTGCTTAGTAACCAGTTACTACTGCTTTTTTTTTCTCTGCTGCTGCTGCTGTTGCTGCTGCTGCTGTTGTTCCTGTCACTGCTGTTCATATCACTTCCACCATTAGTGTCCTTGTACAGGCAGCCAACCTGCAGGAAATCCCTCGTGGCGTTTCTCGCACATTTCATGGCCAGTCACTTGTGGACAAAGTTTCCCTGTTGACGTAACGGCTTGCAAATCTTGGGCTTTTATTAGTAAAGAAGTAAATGTAGAAAACTAGTAACTAAAGTGTCCAAGTACTTGCAGCTGTTCCATGTTTTTAGCAAATAGTTTTCACTTGGCAATAACAGCCATGACCAAACCAGCATGTTGCATGGGTGTCTTTTTCTTGTAGGGTGGTTAAGTCCTGGCGCACAAAGAACCCCGCTGGCATGCTGGGCGCCTACAAGATGGACTTGCAGCAGATAACTGAAAAGAAGTGGCCAAAGCCAGTCCTTGAATTCATCTTCAAGCTGAAGTTCCGGAGGGTAAGCTTCAGCCTGTCTGCCTTGCTGCCCTCCCATGCTCCCCCCCCCCCCCCAGTGTTTTTTTGCCTGCTTTTGCTTCCTCCACTTAGTGTTACTGCCCAGTCTGTGTTTAAATTTTATATCTATGGTAGTATAAGAATAGTTTTGAGAATGTTTATATTTGTTCTTATACTGTGTAAATTTTAGATTAACAACATTGCTCAGTATTTTTAACTTATTTTTTTTCTAATGCACAGGCTGCCAAGAAGGTCCGTGCTCATGGTATTGGAGTTCATAAGCCTGAAGAAATAGAAGAATTTGGTCACAATGACTTAATGGTTCTATCTGATCTCCTTGGGGACAAACCCTTTTTCTTTGGAGATACTCCCACTACGGTAAGGAAGTCTGTCTGTTGGTGGATCATTGGATGGCTTCAATATTTTCCCTACATATTCATATTGCTTTATAATGTTATAGTAAATGTAGTTTTTACAGAGTATTTTAGTTTAACATTATAAATTGTAAGCTAAACATATCTTGTGTTGGGTAAGAATTAGCCCCAGTCTGTAGTCTTAAGCTTAAAAACTGTAGGATTATTTTCACCATGGTAAAAAAATTATAGTCTTTAGCTTAAAAACTGTAGGATTATTTTCACCATGGTAAAAAAAATTAATGTTCTTGGTAAGTGATTTAGAATTCTCTCTACAGTTGGATGTGGTCGCATTTGCTAACCTCGCTCAGGTTGCATTCATGGATAAGGAAGTCAGTTATTCCCTGCGTGACTGGATGAGCGAAAACTGCAACAACCTTGTAGAGTTCTGCAACAGGGTAAAAGAGCGAGCTTTCCCAGATTGGGACGAGATGTGCTCTAATCTAGACTTGAACTCTCATCTACCAAAACCACCACCCAAAGAGGAGGAACCTGCTGAGAAGGAGGAAGAGAAAACAGAGAAGACTGAAAAGGTAGAGGAAGACAAGAAGGATGAGAAAGAAAAGGATGATTCTGAAAAAGAGAAGGCCCAGAAGGACGAAAAGGAAGGAGAGAAAGAAAACAAGAAAGACAACAAGACAGAAGAAAAAGAAAAAGAGGAAGAGAAAAAGTAGATATATTAAACCTTAAGTACGTTGTTGAATGCGCAGTCGAACCAAATCTATTTGTAATATATGTGATAAATGTTGTTTGAAAGCTTTTTTGCTTGATACACTTTGTATAGATCTTGTTAGCGTGGAACACAGCACCTCCCTGTGCCGACATAGTCGTTAACATTTCGATGGCCACTATCGGAAAGGAGCTCGTTCTTACCTTCATGTACGGGAGAGTTCACACAGTAAAGAATTTTAGGACAAAATGGAAAGGTGTCATTTGCAGTTGTTCAGTTGAATTGAGCAACCATTTAAAACTTAGCTTTACTGAGACTTAGCTACCACCTTCACTTTGCTGTTTGAACTGGTACCAACCACTCATTTGTAGAATTTTTTTTTTCTTTTTTTTTGTCTCAGCAGATGTTTTAGTAGTTTTAAACCAACTGCTCATTTTCTTATATGAACATGACCAGATTTATATACAGAACTGTATAAACCATAGATATTGCCAGACAAGTTTGAAGGTTTGAACTGGTAGTCAAATTTTCTGTGTGGCATGAAGATAGCTTTTAGGATTTATTCTGATTTAAATGAGTTTTAATAACAGTATTATCATGGGAAATGAGTTAGCTATACCTGTAATGTTCCATGACAATGAAATTTTTATTTCTTCTTTTTTAAACACTTTTTGTACTATTAGTTTGTACATTCCTAGATTTTAATAAGGCATCTAGAACATTTTGATAGTTTTTACACAGGAAGTTATTTTGTAATATGAAAATACTCAATCTATAGGTTCTCTTTGATACCAGAGGGAAGACAGACTCCCACCGCTTTTTGTGATAGGATGCTCATGACCAAGTCCATAACCTATCTGAGGTTTTTGACCCGAAACACCACCTGGCTTGGAACTGTGTTATTTGAAATAGCTATTTCTTCTAACTTGTGTACAAGCAATGATGATGAAATTCAAGTGTAGGGCTGAAAGCAATTTTTGAAATTTAGGCCTGAAGTAGAAACATTGTTACCGATGTCAGGAAGACCAAGCACAATTGTGAATTGGGTCAAGAGTTAACCTATTAAGGTGTTCCATGACTCTAGAAATTCATTCATACAAGGACCTCAAGTAGACTATGCTTGGCAGTTTGTAAGACCCCCCCGAGACATTTATACGACACCAAAATTATAGAGGACCTGGTGCCGTATAATCAAAATTCCAAGTAAGGCACGAGGAGACTTTTGAAAGAAAGTTATGAAAAGTGCTGAAAGTGAAAAAATATATGGTCTTTGTAACGAAGAATTTTATACAAAAATAAAAAGGAGCTTGCACAGTATTTTCGGTCTAAGTGTGCTGTGATACCAAAACCAACCAGTTTTGTAAGAAGTGCTAAATAGAAGTAAGCCATTAATACAATGAACTTTGTAGCCTTGCGCATAGTCCAAATTGTAAAAAATTTAAATTTCTTTCTAATTGCTAGTGATGGCTAGAGGAACCCTGGAAGTCTTGCTCTAGACCCTTGAGTGTATGAGATAATGTTTGTACCCTAGCTTTTTGTACACTTGGGACCCTAAAAGCTTAAAGCATTGGTGTTGTAGACATATTTGGCATTTCTTATTATAGGCACATACACCACAGTTATGTATACAAACGTATTTATGTTCCTCAATATATGTAACCTTTTAGGAAGAATGAATTTTACTCAATTCCTTTACAGTCCAGTAATAGTTTGCTGCCAAATTTCTAGACATTGCTTTTCTATTTCCATGCTCCGTAAAAGAAAGTATTGGAAATTTCAAGTAAATAACATATCTTGTCAATTTAAATTACGTAATTAATTACCAACTTGAAGTTCCAGTACAGTGAAATTTATTTTTAGTTGAATTGCAATTGGTGACAAGCATCTTTGCATACCATACCAATAACAATTTGGTGGATACAATAACCAATACATTGCTCCATGGATATATAGTAGCTGGAAATGAATCTTTAGACGTAACGTACTATAGTCCATTTCTTTTATCGAGGCAGATTTGCACCGACGCGCAGCGGTGCCCTTTTAGCTTGGAAAATTTTCCTGATCGCTGATTGGTTAGAATTATATCTCTTCTAACCAATCAGCAATCAGGAAACTTTTCCGAGCTAAAAGGGCACCGCTGCGAGTTTGTGCAAATCTGCATCGCTAAAAGAAATTGACTATAGAATTAAAACTATTTGAATGGCAAGGGTATAAAGTACTATTAATGTAAAGATTATAAACCAATTACATTGAAAGGGTTTGGTAGAAGAGTTCTTGCCATAAATTGTTCAACTAGCTACATCAATATTATCCATAAAAACCACGTGACTCGGTGATGAGAGTTGTAATGGAAAAAATTTTTATTTCAAAATATTAATGTAACTAAACCAAACCTCAGTAAAATTTTTAGATGCCAGATATTTAAGGAGTGAAAAAAAGGTGCGGGGCAAGTCGAAAGGTAATATTACCAAAAGAAAAAATAAATAAACTTTTGCCCTTTATAATAACAATGTCTGTCTACAGATAAGAAAATAAAGCGTGAACAAAGACAAAAACAAAATTAATTATCTAATATACTAACTATAAGCTGTTTTGAGTAAAGAAAATTCGACTTAGTGTTTTGGAGTAAAGTTACATAAAAGAAATGACTAGAAATAACTAGACAAAAATAAACTAAACACCAATTATGTCAAGATTTTACCCAAACACTTCTATAGTTATGTAATCCTTACAGACTAAAGATTCTCATCAATTAACTGGAATGTAATAATGGAAGTTTGGATTCAACCTAGGTTAAGTAATGGAAGCTTCAATTGAACCTAGGTTATTCAGCAAATCTTTAAAAATATATTGAAAATTATCTTCCATAGGGCGAGAGCCATCAATAAAAGTAATGTTCTTTAAGACATTGCACATTTCTTGGTAGTGCTGTAAATATTTTGGCCACATGCAATATTCGAAATAATCTTCGGCCACCATGCCTGGCGACGTGTAGACGCGACTCTTACGTCTTGACCGACATTGTTCCTTTGTGAGTGTTATAAAATACATAGAATCGCACAAAGAAGGTAAAACGGAATGATTTAGCAAAAGGAAACCATCTAATATCAACACATTGGATGAAGAATTCGCTCCTAAAAACCCACAAAATGGTGGCCTGGGTGACCTTAACGCTGAACCAATGACTTCCTTCCTGTCTCGAGAGAGCAGTGAATGGTTGATATTAATATCCGCTGGATCGTTCATCAATACGTAGTTGATATCGGCCATCATCTTATTCATATCAATGCTGTAAAGTGAATCTTTGTTGTATCCAGTCAGAGGCTCTGGAGCTTTCAAATGGCCCTCGTAATCATTTGGAAGAATGTATTCATCCTGACTGATATAGATCCTGCTTGCAGGGAGATCTCTGAAGATTTTCTCGGCAATTGTAGTTTTCCCACCACACGACACTCCTGATAAAGCGATGACAAACCAGTTTTTGTACTCTTTCCTATTTTTGATACCTGTATGCTGACAATGAATTACTTGGTTGGCCATACCTGTAACATATGATGTAGAGGAGACTTGTTAACTTTATATCTGTATCAAGAGAAAAAAATTCAAATTTTTAAGGCTGCTTCTGTAAATCCTTAAGCATTTTACATATTTCATATTATTAGAGTAAATAAATTCATGTAAAAACTAACAATGAATGGGTTAAGTTTTTTTTAAGGATGGTGACCAATGTAGAATACATTATGGGAAATCAAACTACAACAGCTCAGAAAATATTATAAAATAGTTCTTAAATAAAATTTTTTTGTGGATTTTGCTATATTTACTCTTGGCATCTTAAGAGTGTATGTAGATTTTTAAGTTTTTATTCTAAGTCAAAAATACTGTTACTACCATGATTAAAAAGGAATGGCTGAAGTTTACATACCACATACCAGTCTGTTTATATACAATTGGTTTTCTTGTGATAGTCCCCATTTGAAAAGAAAGAAAACCACCCTCATTGGAAAAAAAAAGGAGCAGCACTTTCTCCACATTGGAAAAAAGCCTTCCCCGTTGAAATAGAGGAAGCAGCTTTCTCCACTGCATTGGATTCTGTTACATTCATACAGACTTAAATTTCTAAAACCTACATACATACATATACCAAGGCACTTCCCCCAATTTTGGGGGATAGCGGACATCAACAAAGAAACAAAAACAAAAAGGGGACCTCTACTCTCTACGTTCCTCCCAGCCTAACAAGGGACTCAACCGAGTTCAGCTGGTACTGCTAGGGTGTCACAGCCCACCCTCCCACATTATCCACATTCTAAAACCTAAAACTATAATTTAAAGGGAAGAGATCCCATTTAAATCAGAGTCTGGTAATGGGGCCTGAAGCATTTAAATACCTACTGCAACTTGCCCAGTTTAAGAAATAAACTGGGACAGGTGGTAAAGCAGACGGCCAAAAATAACATTGCAATTAGGGGACAAATTTAAAGTGCATTAAGCAATAGAGTGTAGTTCAGAGTACAGCATTGTGCGCTGATTGTTTTACACAAGAAAAG
Source organism: Palaemon carinicauda (assembly GCF_036898095.1). Lineage (NCBI taxonomy): Eukaryota > Metazoa > Arthropoda > Malacostraca > Decapoda > Palaemonidae > Palaemon > Palaemon carinicauda. The sequence continues at coordinate 47,087,792 of NC_090726.1, read as the reverse complement.
CTTTCAGTTCACTAAATCTTTGCAACATATCGGGTAATGACCGTGGTTTTAAGAATTGCAATCTTAGTGCAACAAAGGCATCATATCATCTATTAAGTTAATCTGTTCTAATTGGTATTTTACATCATACCCCTGTCTATGCCTGTACTGATTTTAAGCAAACTTAAATATTGGAACAAATAAAAAAAAAAGCCTTGGGTTACTCCAACTTAGTTTCTTGCCCAACCTAACAGCACTGTCAAAATTACTAAATGTACAGTAACATGTTATCTCATTAATATAAGTACAGTACAGTATATGGCTTTAACATGAGAACAGGGTGCAAGTACTTTTTTGAGAGGGTTCAGTACATATGTATAGTGAGCTTCTAAATCATATTATAAAGCTAAAATCTGACTAGCATTGAAAATATATTTACATAGTTCTTAAACCAACCCCCCATCCTCTAGAATACCAGGAGCAGAAAGCTCTGGAATGGGGCTTAGACTCGCAGTCATACGACAATCTTAGAACCAATTAAAGACACTGTTACAGTAATGACCAATGCCAGAAGGAAACATCGTTCTGATTTGTAAGGCCCCGTCCACACTACCGGGCAGTCCCCGACGGGCAAACAGTGATACCAGACTACAATAGTTAGTAAGATTGAGGGTTAATTACGTCAGAAGCGGGAAAACCACAGACAGGGATCTGGCATCATAAAGTGTTGCCAGATCCCTGCCTTTAGTTTTCCCGCTTCCGACGTCATCAACCCTCATTTTCACTAACTATTGTGGCCTGGTATCACTATACGACCGTCGGGGACTGCCCGGTAGTGTGGACAGGGCCTAAGGTTTGATCTTAACTGGATTTCCCAGAGTAGAAATAAGAATATGCAGCAAACCACATATAATGTAATTGGGTACAGCACCTGTAAGTCATCATAGGCCAACTATTTCTAGTTGCTAAAAACTTGGCACCCATAATTGCCATTTGCTTTTTCAAAGATGAATTCCAAGAAATATTGTAACGGTAACAAATATTTTTTTTTCATTAAATCATTTTTGCTTTAGCTTTGTCAGGTTTTTAATAAAATTACACAATACTGTAAAGATCATTATGTGAACATTTCATCCCTCAATTTTTGGCCCCTATTTAACTGGTCCTCATCCTATTGATTACATAGTCGCTTCTCATCATAATAAAAGTATCAGTCAAACGGACCAATGACCATATAGTTATCTGATCATTCGTACTTTCTTGGGAAACCAACGAACAATAGTGACTACAATAAAATGGATTTTTGTTAAAAGAAATTTGCATTTCTCCTAGGTATATAAAATGTGAAGTTGTCCACATGTATTCTTCAATGTAAGCTACTGTACTTCATCAACTGAGACTTGTTAAAAGGATTAATGTCATCTGGTAGGGATGATATCCATACATTTGGCACAATCTCACTCTTCTTCAGCTGTTAAGGATAACTACCTCCTACGAGAATACAAACCAAGTCTGCGTAAATATTTAAATATTTCATATTTACATGTTACAGGGACAAAAGCAGAGATGGTAAAGTTTCTACAAGAATACACTTTGGCTTATGGAACTTGGTGCTGCACCTATTACTACATAAAATGTTAATTTCCTGGTGAATAATGACCCTTGTCCTTAACCTCATGTATGAGATGTAAGATTATAAGATTTGAGCCAAACAATGAGTAGATAAAAACTGCATAACCTCAGCATCTTGGAACAAGCAGGTAAATGTCCTAAAAGCTGGAGAGAATAAGGGAAAATGGCAGACACTGGCTCTTGCATTATTGCATCTAATAATGTCTACAAAAAGGTGAAAAGGTGTGGTGGTAACGTGGCTCAAATTTGACTAGCCTGGTCTGAACACTTAATACCAACCACGAACTCCTTTATGAAAAAAAAAAAATGAGGCAATCCCACGGTTTCAACAGGCTCGTCTTCAGGGTATACTATAAAGCCACGCATCTCCTTCTGGACACGGATATACCCACTGAATTACCTCGTGGACATGACCTTCTGGTGCCTGTTTAGATTAATGAATCGATATTTAACACTTGGTCCCAAGATGAGTGGTCCTGTTGAAATATTACTGCAAACCTTGCCCTATGCACAGAAATTATGTTCCACTTCAGGAATCCTGCATTTGCTGGGTGGGCAAGACCGCTCAAAGCTCTCCTAGAGCATCAAATGCTTTACAAGGCAAAGAAATCCATGCCCTCCAAGCAGGGGATCAATCTGTTGGAGAGACTGATGCCCTCCAAGCAGGGGATCAATCTGTTGGAGAGACTGATGCGAGTCCCCATGACACACTCCAGAGAATGACCCTTGTACAAATCCACCAAGTGGGTAGTGCCACGCTATGCACTGTTGGCATTAAAGTACGAAAGTGCCTTTACAGCATCAATTTAAACCCCCCAATTGCACCCCCTTTTTAGTCATCCAATTAACCTCTGTTCCCCCATAAACTTTTATTTCCATCCATGCAAAGAAAGCAACTTTTCAGATGATGAAATTTCAGCACATAAGGATGACACATGTTGGGTCAAGGAAGGATTTTTCTTGATGCACTGACTAGAAGAGCTAACAGATTGGGGTACCACCGCCTTAGGCCATCAGGATCCTTTTGAGTACCTGGTGACCAGCACAGCTGATCTCAATAAATACGGCTAAATGGTCCTAAAAATGTGCTGGAAGGTGTCATCGATTATAGCCCATGAGTGAGTGACTGGAGAACAGAATAGTGGGATGAGTTGCTTACTTGTACTTCCTACAAGGAGACGAGCTTTCTCACAACATGACAAAGACACCATACTATTTGTATAACCTGCCAGTAGTGACTAAGTTAGTTCCCCCACATTCTTATTGCACAGAATGTACCTATCTGACAGCTCAGTGGTCAGCACGTAAAGGGAAAGGAAGACCAATCAACCACTGATTGGTGGTGTTGCTCCTCAGCACCAAGGAGAGACCCATTTAATTATCTTAAAATGCTCACACAGCCAGATGCCTTGCTTGTATTTCCAAGACACTGCTGTGTGAATGAGTTTTATCCTATTAAACTAAGTGCTCAATGACTAGTTCCTCCAAGATGGCACTACAAGCTCACTTAAATGTAACTGAAAACTACATTTCCAGTGAAAAATCCCAAAGTAATTTCCACAAAACAATATCATCCATCTTCTAGCCTTATCAAGGCACCACAATATTGCATCTAATAATATCTACAAAAAGGTGTGGTGGTAACTTGACTCAAATTTGACAAGCTCACTTAAATGTAACTGAAAACTACATTTCCAGTGAAAAATCCCAAAGTAATTTCCACAAAACAATATCATCCATCTTCTAGCCTTATCAAGGCACCACAATATTGCATCTAATAATATCTACAAAAAGGTGTGGTGGTAACTTGACTCAAATTTGACAAGCTCACTTAAATGTAACTGAAAACTACATTTCCAGTGAAAAATCCCAAAGTAATTTCCACAAAACAATATCATCCATCTTCTAGCCTTATCAAGGCACCACAATATTGCATCTAATAATATCTACAAAAAGGTGTGGTGGTAACTTGACTCAAATTTGACAAGCTCACTTAATGTAACTGAAAACTACATTTCCAGTGAAAAATCCCAAAGTAATTTCCACAAAACAATATCATCCATCTTCTAGCCTTATCAAGGCACCACAATATTGCATCTAATAATATCTACAAAAAGGTGTGGTGGTAACTTGACTCAAATTTGACAAGCCTGGCCTGAACACCAATACCAACCACAAACTCCTTTATGGAAAAAAAATGAGGCAATCCCTCTGTTTCCACAAGCTCTTCTTCAGGGTATACTACAAAGCCACGCATCTCTTTATGGACACGGATATACCCACTGAATTACCTCGTGGACATGACTTTCTGGTGCTTGTTTACATTAATGAATAGACTTTTAACACTTGGTCCCAAGATGAGTGGTCCTGTTGAAATATTACTGCAAACCTTGCCCTATACACAGAAGTTATGTTCCACTTCAGGAATCCTGCATTTGCTGGGTGGGCAAGACAGCTCAAAGCTCTCCTAGAGCATCAAATGCTTTACAAGGCAAAGAAATCCATGCCCTCCAAGCAGGGGATCAATCTGTTGAAGAGAGAGACTCACGGGAGTCCCCATGACACAAACTCCAGATGATGACCCTTGTACAAATCCACCAAGTGGGTAGTGCCACGCTATGCACTGTTGGCATTAAAGTACAAAAGTACCTTTACAGCATCAATGTATACCCCCCAATTGCACTCACTTTTTAGTCATCCAATTAACCTCTGTTCCCCCATTAACTTTTTCCCATTCTGTTCTTTAACTTTTAATTCCATCCATGCAAAGAAAGCAACTTTTCAGATGACGAAATTTCAGCACATAGGGATGACACAAGTGTTGGTCAAGGAAGGATTTTTCTTGATGCACTGACTAGAAGAGCTAACAGAATGGGGTACCAACGCCTTAGGCCATCAGGATCATTTTGATTACCTGGTGACCAGCACAGCTGATCTCAATAAATAAGGCTGAATGGTCCCACAAATGTGCTGGAAGGTGCCATCGATTATAGCCCATGGGTGAGTGACTGGAGAACAATAGTGGGATGAGTTGTTTACTTGTACTTCCTACAAGGAGACGAGCTTTCTCTTATGACATAGACGCCATACTATTTGTATAACCTGCCAGTAGTGACTAAGTTAGTCCCACCACATTCTTCTTGCACAGAATGTACCTATCTGACAGCTCAGTGGTCAGCATGGAAAGGGAAAGGAAGACCAATCAACCACTGATTGGTGGTGTTGCTCCTCAGTACCAAGGAGAGACCCATTAAATTATCCTAAAATGCTCACACAGCCAGATGCCTTACTTGTATTTCCATGACACTGCTGTGTAAATGAGTTTTATCCTATTAAACAATAAGTACTCAATGACTAGTTCCTCCAAGATGGCACCACAAGCTCACTTAAATGTAACTGAAAACTACATTTCCAGTGAAAAATCCCAAAGTAATTTCCACAAAACAATTTCATCCACCTTCTAGCCTTATCAAGGCATCACATGATAAACTGTAAGAAAATGTCCTACTTAATTTTAAGGTAGAGTCATGAGGTGAGAGTGGCACCGAACTTCTAAGAATATTATAAGAAAAAAAAATCTGACATGTCATGAATGTACTAGTGTAGTGGCGCTCGAAATCTGTTTTTGCTGACTGCCATTTGAGAAATATGGCACCGAAATATAGTAATTTGCATACCTTAGGTACTTAAGTTGCAGCAGGGTCCCTAATAGCATGAAAACAAAAGACACACGAGCTTCCTTTTCTTTACGACTGGCTGATTCTCGCAGACTGAAGGTAGACCCTTCTCCTCCATTGAGGCAGACTCCTCGAGATTTGCCGCGATCTGGGCATTGTGGTAAAGCACGAGAAATCCCCTCTGCAACCTTCTGAAGAACTGTTACATTATATCTATGGACTAAAATATACACCACACTAAGTAAAAACTTTCGGTTCATAGAAAGAATTAAGACTGAAACAGGCAGCTCGCCCCTTTCTATCTCAAGATATGCTGCCAACCAATCGATGGCCGAAGCTGCTGGGGTACATATACTCCTTTGAGCAATTGGTACAGAACTGTCTGCAAATTTGTTCTCCAGTGGCAGCTGAAGACATTCTGGTGTCAGTACAAAGACCCTCTGAACCTATTGGTACCAATAGTGTCGGAGCAAACAAGAGACCTAAGTTGGTAGGTGTCAGACACCAACCTGCTCAGGGGAGTAGACCTTCTCTCTCCTCCCCCGGAATTGATGATGTTCGTAGGTGCATAAAAAAAAATGATATTTTCATTATAAATAAATTTTTGAATATACTTACCCGGTGAATATATAAATAGCTGACGTCTCCGACGGCCCGACAGATTCCAAAAACTCGCGAGCGATCGCCATGAAGGTTGCGGGTGTGCCCACCAGCGCCGACTATCGGCCAGATACCGCATATACTTCTCAACCAAACCAGTTCTTCTCAGTCCGTAGGGTCTCTATCGGGGAGGAAGGGAGGGCCTTTAATATTATATATTCACCGGGTAAGTATATTCAAAAATTTATTTTATAATGAAAATATCATTTTTAAATACTAAACTTAGCCGGTGAATATATAAATAGCTGATTCACACCCATGGTGGTGGGTAGAGACCAGTATTAATACAATAAAGGCGTATATGCTCAAGAGTTTTTGACAAATATTCAAAAAAACAAACTTAAGTATAGGTACCTGGTAAGGAAGCTGACTCTGATGATTACTCTGCCTCATTAGTCCGCTATCCTCACGAAGCCCAGCCATCCTCTTAGGATGCTGAAAGACTCCCAGGAGCTGCTATATCCAGGGTGAACACCCCTATAACAGGACCTCATCAATACCCTTAATCTGGACGCTCTCAAGAAACAATATTTTGACCACCCGCCAAATCAAAAAGATTGCGAAAGACTTCTTAGTCTTCCGTACAACCCAAAACAGGATTAAAAATTTCAAGAGTAGATTAAAAGGATATTGGAATTAAGGGAATGTAGTGGTAGAACCCTCACCCACTACTGCACTCGCTGCTACGAATGGACCCAGTGTGTAGCAGTCCTCATAAAGAGTCTGGACGTCTTTCAAGTAATATGAAGCGAACACCGACTTGCTCCTCCAAAAGGTCGCGTCCATAATACTTTTAAGGGATCTATTTTGCTTAAATGCCACCGAAGTTGCTATCGCTCTAACTTCGTGAGCCTTGACCTTAAGCAAATTACGATCCTTCTCACTTAAATGAGAATGTGCCTCCCGAATTAAAAGTCTAATAAATTAAGATAACGCATTCTTAGACATGGGCAAAGAGGGCTTTTTAACGGAGCACCATAAAGCCTCTGAACAACCTCGTAGCGGTTTAGTTCTAGATAAGTAAAATTTAAGAGCTCTAACGGGGCACAGCACTCTTTCAACTTCATTACCTACGATCTCAGAAAGACTGGGGATTTCAAATGATTTAGGCCAAGGACGAGATGGAAGTTCATTCTTGGCCAAAAAACCAAGTTGAAGAGCACATACTGCTTTATTAGTGGAGAAGCCGATGTTTTTGCTAAAAGCATGGATCTCATTGACCCTTTTAGCCGAAGCCAAGCTCACCAAAAAAAGGGTCTTGAGGGTAAGATCCTTCAGGGAGGCTGAATTTAACGGTTCAAACCTGTCTGACATAAGGAACTGTAGGACCACGTCCAAGTTCCAAGCAGGAGTTGAAATATGACACTCCTTAGAAGTCTCGAAAGACTTAAGGAGGTCTTGGAGATCTTTGTTATTCGAAAGATCCAAACCTCTATGCCTGAAAACAGAAGCTAACATGCTTCTGTAGCCTTTAATGGTGGATGCAGAGAGGGAGTGACCGTTTCTCAGATAAAGCAGAAAATCCGCAATCTGCGCTACAGAGGTACTGGAAGAGGAAATAGAGGAGGACTTGCACCAATCTCTAAATACCTCCCACTTCGACTGGTAGATCTTGATGGTAGAGTATCTTCTAGCCCTCGCGATCGCTCTAGCTGCCTCCTTCGAAAATCCTCGAGCTCTAGAGAGTCTTTCGATAGTCTGAAGGCAGTTAGACGAAGCGCGGGGAGGCTTTGATGAAGTCTCTTTACGTGAGGTTGTCGTAAGAGATCAATCCGCAAAGGCAGACTCCTTGGAACGGAACGTCTACCAGCCATAGAAGTACCTCTGTGAACCACTCTCTCGCGGGCCAGAGGGGAGCAACCAACGTCAACCTGGTCCCTTCGTGAGAGGCGAACTTCTGCAACACCTTGTTGAGGATCTTGAAAGGTAGAAAGGCATAAACGTCCAGGTGAGACCAGTCCAGAAGAAAGGCATCTATGTGGGCCGCCTCTGGATCTGGGACCGGAGAGGAATAAGTCGGGAGCCTTTTTGTCAGCGAGGTCGCAAAGAGATCGATGGTGGGTTGACCCCAAGTCATCCAAAGTCTCTTGCACACATCCTTGTGGAGCGTCCACTCCGTAGGAATCACCTGACCTCTTCGACTGAGACAGTCCGCCAAGACATTCAACATCCCTTGGACGAACCTCGTCAAAAGCGAGATGTTTCGATCTTTTGACCAAATGAGAAGGTCCCTTGCGATGACAAAAAGAGCATGGGAGTGAGTGCCTCCTTGCTTCGAGATGTAAGCCAAGGCCATGGTATTGTCTTCATTCACTTCCACCACCTTGTTTCGAATCAGACCCTCGAAACTCCTTAGTGCTAAATGGACTGCTAACAGCTCCTTGCAGTTTATGTGAAGGCTCCTCTGGTCTGCGGCCCAAAGACTCGAGCATTCCAGACTGTCCAGAGTCGCCCCCCAACCCAAATCCGATGCGTCTGAAAACAACACATGGTTTGGGTTTTTGACTGCCAGAGAAAGACCTTCAAAAAGTCTTATATTGCTGTCCCACCAAGCTAGGCAAGTCTTGACTGGATCGGAGATTGGAATCGAGACCGTCTCTAAAGTTTTCTCCTTGTTCCAATGGGAATCTAGGTGGAACTGGAGAGGGCGCAGGTTGAGTCTCCCTAGAGAGATAAACTGTTCCAGAGATGAAAGCGTCCCAAGGAGGCTCATCCAGTCTCTCACAGAGCGGTTTTTCTCTTGCACGAGACGGACTTTGAGCAAAGCCTGCTCGATCCTGTTGGCAGACGGAAAAGCCCGAAAAACTCGACTATGTATCTCCATCCCCAAATAGAGAATCGTTTGGGAGGGAGTCAGCTGTGACTTCTCCATGTTCACCAAGAGGCCCAACTCTTTCGCAAGATCCAAAGTCCACTGTAGGTCCTGCAGACAGCGATGACGAGACGACGCTCTGAGTAACCAGTCGTCCAAATACAGGGAGGCTCTGATCCCCGATAAATGTAGGAACTTCGCTACATTTCTCATGAGCCTCGTAAAAACAAGAGGGGCAGGGCTGAGGCCGAAGCACAGTGCTCGGAATTGATACACCACATTCCTGTACACAAACCTCAGATAATGTTGAGAGTCTGGATGTATCGGAATGTGGAAGTACGCATCCTGCAAGTCGAGAGAGACCATCCAGTCGCCCTCTCTGACTGCTGCCAAAACGGATTTGGAGGTCTCCATCGTGAACTTTGTTTTTACAACAAACACGTTGAGAGCACTGACATCCAGCACTGGCCTCCAACCTCCTGTGTTCTTCGGAACCAGGAAGAGACAGTTGTAAAAACCTGGGGATTGAAGGTCCGAGACTTTCACCACCGCCCCCTTTTCTAACAACAGACACACCTGAAGATGTAACGCCTGTCTCTTTGTCTCCTCTCGATACCTGGGAGAGAGGTCTATCGGATCTTTTACTAGAGGAGGTCTCCGTACAAAAGGAATTTTGTAACCCTCCTTCAGCAACAAAACAGACTCCCGGTCTGCACCCCTCTTCTCCCAGGCCTGCCAGAAGTTGGTCAATCTGGCACCTACTGCTGTCTGAGGACGTGGGCAGTCAGACTCTGCCACGGGAGGATTTAGATCCTCTCTTCTTGCCTCGCTTACTATCGGCATGAGAGCCTCCCCTACTGGGAGCTCTGTCACGAAAAGGCGGGATAAACCTTGTCGCCGGTGTGTCAAATTTAGGTCTGTTGACATGAGAAGACGAAGGTACAGCCTTACGAGCAGACGTGGCCATTAAATCATGAGTGTCCTTCTGTACAAGAGACGCTGCAATATCTCTAATAAGCTGTTGCGGAAACAAGGCAGAAGACAATGGCGCAAAGAGAAGTTCTGACCTTTGACAAGGAGTGACACCTGCAGACAGAAAAGAACACAGTCTCTCTCTTCTTAAGAACCCCTGCTGTGAATGTAGCAGCAAGTTCATTAGAGCCATCCCTTATTGCCTTGTCCATGCACGACATAATCTGAACAGAGACATCTCGGTCCGCTGACGAGACCTTCCTACTCAAGGCTCCCAGGGACCAATCCAAAAAATTAAAAACCTCAAAGGCACGGAAAATTCCTTTGAGGAGATGATCTAGATCCGTAGAGGACCAGCAAACTTTCGAGCGTCTCATGGCCAGACGACGAGGAGAGTCTACAAGGCTTGAGAAGTCTCCCTGGGCAGAGGCAGGCACCCCCAAGCCGAGAACTTCTCCCGTATCATACCAGACGCTCGCACGAGAAGCCAATTTGAAAGGGGGAAAAGCAAAAGCGGACTTCCCCAAATTCCTCCTGGACATTAACCAGTCTCCCAACAAACGCAAAGCTCTCTTAGAAGAGCGAGAGAGCACTAACTTCGTGAACGACGGACGGAGTCGAAGAAGCTAGGCCCAGCGTGAACTCAGATGGAGGCGAACGGGGAGCAGCAGAAACAAAATGATCGGGAAACAGATCCTTAAAGATAAGCATTATCTTCTTAAAGTCAAGGGAGGGCTGAGCAACCCTAGGCTCCTCTCCATCCGAAAGAGTCCCCAAAGGAACATCAGCAGGAAGGGGATCAACAACTTCCTCATCCGAAGGAACATCATCCGACAACGGCAAAGTCTCGCGACACGGAGAGGCATGCCGAGGAGGCAACGATTGACAGGCTATATCAATATGCGACGGGGCCGCAGCAAAAGCTGAGGTAACGACGTCACGTCGAGACTGCAAAGACTGAAAGTCTTGAGGCTGACAAACAACAACAGACTGTGTCGACTGACGTTCGACATCACGTCGGGACTGCACGGACTGCAGGACTTGAGGTTGAAAAACAACACCCGACCGTGGCGACTGACGTTCAACGTCACGTCGGGACAACGGAGTCGGCCGACGAACGTCACGTCGAGACTGTGGTAATAGTTGTTGAACGTCACCTTGAGTCTGCGGAAAAAGAGGTTCCACGTCACGTAACTGACGTGACTGACGAGGAACACGATCAGAGTCACGTTTAACAGCACCGATAACATTAGCGCTAACGTCATAATGACGAGACAAATCTCGCTTAGGCGGTTGAAGACCAGAGTCACGCTTGTCGGACTGGCGAACCGCAAGCAAAGGATCTTTACGAACCTGGTCATGCTCATAAACCTCCATTAAAGATGAAAGTTTCAACTGCATGTCTTGTAAGACACTCCACTTCGGGTCAACGGGAGTCGAAACGGGCCGTGACGTCGGTAACGTCTGTGCATGCAAATCATAGCACCGAACGAGACCCTCGGACTCAGTGTCACGTTTACGCTTAACAGGCGAACAGCCATCCGATGACTGAATACGGTCAGAGCTGCCCCAATGGCTACAGCCAGGACGCTAGACCTGTCCTGAAGGGACTGACTTGCGCTTTAAGGGTCTTGAAACCTTACGCCAAGGTTTCTTATGCGGCAAATCATCGGAAGACGAGGAGAACTTAGTTTCTCCCGTCTTATGGTAAGGACGTTCTTGATGAGCAACATCTGATACCTTTGAGGGAACGTCTGTACGTTGGTTTACACCTCTCGCTCCCTTAAGTCCTACGACATTCCTTCTCCCTGGTGCAGGGGAGCCTGAAAGAGGTCTCGGACTAGGTAAGCGACAAGCACGAACAGACGAACCCTCGGTCGCAACACTAAACACATTAGGCGCACTTTCCACTTTACCACTTTGACTTTCCACTTTACCACTTTGACTCTTTAAAAGCTTAACGTCGGACATAAGCTGGTTCCTGTCCGATGCTAAGGTTTCGACCTTCTCACCCAACGCTTGAATAGCCAAAAACATATCACGCATTGAAGGTTCATGAGTGCCAATAGGGGGTTCAGAAACTACCACTACAGGGGAAGGATTAGGTTCAGGGGCATGGGAAGAAGAAAAATCTAAAGATCTAGAAGAGCTTCTCCTCACCCTATCTCTTTCGAGTTTCCGAGTATATGTCTCATACTCCAACCACTCGAACTCCGATAAAACCACACACTCCTCACACCGATCTCCTAATTGGCAGGATTTACCCCGGCAATTAGCACAAACAGTATGAGGGTCGATAGAAGCTTTCGGAAGACATTTGTTACAATCTTTCGCACATTTGCGATATACAGGAGAAGGGTCAGCCATTATGAAAATCCAGAGAAAATCCAAAGGGAAGCCAGTTCATCAACAAAAAACAAAAAACGGTTTCAAGAGTTTTATTGAAGCAAAAAACCAACACAGCGAAAGCCAATAAAACCAAAACCAAGTACTTCGCCAATTCGGTAGAAAACTCGAGGTCTAGAGCGAGCGGAACCAATGTTGTCGGTGACACCGACAGAGAAGAACTGGTTTGGTTGAGAAGTATTTGCGGTATCTGGCCGATAGTCGGCGCTGGTGGGCACACCCGCAACCTTCATGGCGATCGCTCGCGAGTTTTTGGAATCTGTCGGGCCGTCGGAGACGTCAGCTATTTATATATTCACCGGCTAAGTTTAGTATTTAAAAAGGGAGGGCTGTCACCTGTTATACCACACGGCCTCAAACAAATCCATCAGCTCCATTGATGAGCAACAACACCACGGTAGTGGTTTACATAAACAATCAAGGAGGTACTTTCTCACAGCTCCTCAGCCATCTGGCTATGGAGATAATAAGATGGGCGGAAGACAACTCGGTAACCCTATCAGCCTGCTTCATCCATGGCAAAAGGAATATTCTGGCAGATAATATGAGCAGGAAAACTTAGATTGTTGGCACCTGAGTGGTCTTTGAAACATCAGATAGCTAACAATGTCTTGACTTTGTGGGTTTTGCCGATGATATACCAATAAGCGACATCCCTCAACTAGAAGCTTCTGGTGTACTGCTCGCCCGTAATGAATCCCCAGACCGTCTGCCAAGACGCCTTTCATGGACGTCTGATGCGTTCCTCCCTAGTAAGGAGGCTTCTGAATAAGGTAGGGCATCGCAAGACTTCTCGATGACCCTAATAGCTCCGATGTGGCAGTAGGTTGGCCAGGGCTCCAGCCATCAGTTGAGATACCGCTAGAAAGTTATTAGGTTCTTTGACTGGCCAGATAGTACTAGACTGCATCCCTCTCTTTGGTTACATCTCATTTTTCTTTAGCCTACACATATACCGAATTGTCTGCCTGTTCTTTTTTCCACATATTTCCTCTGTCCTCATACATCTGACAACACTGAAATACCCAAACAATACTTCTTTGCTCATGGAGTTAACTACTGCACTGTAATTATTTAGTGGCTACTTTCCTCTTGGTAAGGGTAGAAGAGAGACTTTAGCTATGGTAAGCAGCTCTTCTAGGAGGACACTCCAAAATTAAACCATTGTTCTCAGTCGTGGAGTAGAGTTCTCTTTCTTGTGGGTACAGTCAGGCACACTATTCTATCTTTATTTTTCTTCTTGTTTATTTATAAGTTTTTATAGTTTTGAAATGAAACATCTATTTTAATATTGTTACTCTCCTTAAAATATTTTATATTATTTGTTCATTACTTCTCTTGTACAGTAGTTTATTTCCTTGTTTCCTTTCATCACTGGGCTATTTTTGCCATGTTGGAGCCATTGGGCCTATAGTATCTGGCTTTTCCAACTAGGATTGTTGCATACCTAGTAAAAATAATAATAGTAGAGTGATGGTGCTTGAGATAAGAGGAGTATGGAGGTATACACGTCTATTTCAGTATACTTTCATGTCAGCACTCGGTTTGCCAAGTCCTGCACAGTTGAGGAAGGTTCTGTGATCCTACAAGCAATGATGTAAGGTTTCAAACTCAAGGTGATTACTCCTGGAAGAGAGTTTCAAACCTGAGGCAGTATTTACCTGCTGAAACCTTTCTGAGGTGAGAATGCAGGCTAAAGGAATAGCCATCACATTTTTAAGTTCTGTATTGTATACATCATTATTATTATTATTATTACTTGCTAAGCTACAACCCTAAAAGGGAAAGCAGAATGCTATAACCCTGAGGGCTACAACAGGGAAAATAGCCTCGTGAGGAAAGGAAATAAACTACAAGAAAAGTAAAAATTCAAATATTCTAACAACAATAAAAACATTAAAATAAATATTTCAACATTTCATATAATAAAAACTTAAAAACAAATGGAAGAGAAATAAGATAGAATAATGTGCCCAAGTGTACCCTGAAGCAAGAGAACTCTACCTCAAGACAGTGAAAGACCATGGTGCAGAAGCTATGGCAGTATCGAAGACCAGAGAACAATGATTTGATTTTGGAGTGTCCTTCTCCTAGAAGAGCTGCTTACCATAGCCAAAGAGTTTCTTCTACCCTACCAAGGGAAAAGTAGCTACTGAGCAACTACATTACAGTAGTTAACCCCATGAGTGAGGAAGAATTGTTTGGTAATCTCAGTGTTGTCAGGTGTATGAGGACAGAGGAGAATCTGTAAAGAATAGGCCAGACTATTCAGTTTATATGTAGGCAAAGGGAAAATGAGCCGTAACCAGAGAGGATCCAATGTCGTACTGTCTGGTCAGTAAAAAATGAGCATTTTCACAATAAAATATGTATTTTGATACATCCCAGTGAGTGATCTCATAAAACCCACTTGACTTCCCACTTACAATGTAAATGAGAGAAACCGAGACTCTTCATCTGAGGGTATGTGGGAGGACTGCCATCTTGCTAATGTGGTTTTCAATTTTCCCTTGCAGAATCCAAATGTCTGCTTTAATAGCTACGAGTCTACTGTCTCAGAATAAAAAAATCAAAACGTTCACGGGTGCTAACAAGGAATGATGGGAGAAGGATAGGTAGTGTAGTAGTGGTGGTGGGGGGGGCAGTAGCTGTAGTGAACGACACCACGTAGTAACGGGGAATTTTGAGTAGGGAGAAGTCTAATTGGAAAGGGATCTCTGGTAGTGGTATCACTCACCCCAGTTTTAATACTGACGCCCTTTAGGGGTGAGCAAGCTGGATATATTCCTAGCATTCCATGCAACTTTTTTCTCTGGTATATTTAGCAGTATTTATACCTTTGAAATGGTGCTTTAAGGAACATTTCCACGGAGCGACACAGGTTCCTCGCCCAGAAATAGATTTTTCCTTCGTCAAAATCCCTTTTTTATACTGGTTGTGTCAAAAATCCCATTTCCAATATGATGGAACTCAGATTTCTTGAGCACTTCTTATTCGAATACCCTTAAAAGCTCAAATAAATTTTTATCTTGGGATATGTCTATATTTTGATGCTTTAGTAATGAGGCTTACATTGCCCTGTAGCCTTCAATTGTCACGAGTGAATGTTTCTTATCTTTTAAAGAATAAAAAATCCCCACTATAACAGGAATAGTTGTTGTGTACAGGAATACAATACTTGTCTTTTGTGCAGCATTCTCTTACAAAAATCAGCTGGATTTCATATTGCTTGGTGGTAAACTTTTTTCACCATGAGAGCATGGTCTCAAAATGCTAGAGAGTTAGCATGGGGAGGTGTTGATGAAACCTAACATGTTGGATTCTTTAATAGGAATTTTCTCTTTGGTAATGTCCTAGGTTGATCAACTAAAAGATCAGGAGAAATGGGAACCATTGCCCTCTATTTCAGTTTTACATCTCCCAATCTATGGGAAACTGGAAAAGCACGAAGTTCCATATTACTCCACTCTTGGAAAATCACATCTACTTCCCAAGCCTGGGGGATTGATTGACTGATTGAAAGTTTTCTGGCATCCTGACATCTAAGGTCATTGAAGCCGATAGCATTTATTATATATGAAAAATGAAAGAGAATTCAATTAAAACCTTAAAAGTTAACAAGTCATTACAATAGTTAAATAGTTTTCAGACCTGCTTCTGAAATAAATCTAAAAATTCCGCTCGCATAGTATGACACATGTCCAAGAACCTGCCATCCTCACCTCGAGCCTCAAACAGATATCTATTCCTTAAGTTAGTAAAATTAGGGCATTCGGTCAACAAATGTCTCACTGTTAAAGGTACTAAACAGTCCTCACAATACGGTTGGTGTTGGCCCTTCAGCAGAAACTCTTGTGTCAACCGTGTGTGACCAATACGGAGACAACAAAGAGTCGTCTCCCATTTTGGTATCATGTTATACCTCCAATGTGATATAATATTTGTTACTTCCCTCATTTTATTGCCATCTTGGCAGTGCTGTTGCCATTTATCACAAACCAATTTCTTGATGTAAGGTAGGAAATCATTACAGGGAATGGGATACCTCCTTGGTAGCAACTCAGATGCCGCATTCTTCGCCAGTAAATCTGCCTTCTCATTCCCAGACACACCTACATGTGCTGGAACCCAACAAAATCGAACTGTTATACCTCTCCGTCCAATAATAAAAATTCTAAAATCTTTAAAACTAGAGGGTTACTAGAATTAAAAACTTCTAAAGCTTGAAGAACACTCCTTGCATGACTAAAAATTGTAAAATTACCCTCCTTTACCAAAGCTATTTTCTCAATAGCAGTTAGTATGCCATACAGTTCGGCAGTAAATATGGAAGCTGTTAGAGGAAGTGCATCTCTACAATTAAAATCATTACTATGTACTCCAAATCCAACGCCAGCATCAGATTTGGAGCCATCAGTATATATAAAAGTCGATCCCCTGTGTTCTTCAACATGTTCCATAAAAAAGAGACCTGAATTGTAAGTCAGTCACATATTCTTCTTAACGCCAATAAAGTATTTACAAAAAGATATGTAAGGTAATTTCCATGGAGGCGTTGATGGTATCTTGAATGGAAGCACCTTAATTCTAATTATATCCAGATTGTTTAACAATTGTTTTACCCCAAACCCAAAAGGTTGAGAAGATTTTGGGTGCAACTCAAAGTAGGTTGAGTGCCTTACAAGGCTTGCAGTCTGAAAAGCTGAAGAATTAGGGAGTCCTTGCAATCTAAACCAATACCGAATAATAGAGGACATTAGGTAAAGGTCTAGAGGCAACTCCCCAGCATCCACAAGGAGACTTGTGATAGGTGAGGTTCTAAAGGCTCCTGTGGACAATCTTATACCAGCATGATGTATTGAATCTAATATTTTTAACCGGCTTGGGGTTGCTGAGGAGTATATTTCACATCCATTACTAATTTTGGAAAAAATCAAGGCTTTGTATAATTTCAAAATTGTATTGCGGTCTGCCCCCCCTGATGTATGAGACAATACTTTTAAAAGATTCATAGCTTCAAGACATTTAGCTTTTAATGCTTTTAAGTGAGAAACCCATGTAAACCTACAATCAAATATCAACCGTAAAAATTTAGCTTCACTTGCACATGGGATCCGTTGACCTTTGATGTATATATCCGGGTCTGGATGTACTCCCCGGATACGACAGAAATGGACAATTGTAGTTTTACTTGTCGAGAACTTAAATCCATTCATATCGGCCCAATGGATAATTTTATCAATAGAGAGTTGTATTTTTCTCTCAACCATTGCCATTCTAGTCCCAGCAAATGATGTGGAGAGATCATCCACAAATAATGTTGCGAGAACATCCCGGGGAATGACTGAGGATATCCCATTAATTGCTAATGCAAAAAGGGTTACACTCAGCACACTCCCCTGAGGAACTCCTCCTTCCTGGCATTTAGTCTGTGATAGAGCTTCCCCAACTCTCACTTGGAAAACTCTATGTGAAAGAAATGATTGAATGAATAGAGGTAGCTCTCCTCTTAATCCTAACTCATGGATTCTTTTAAGTATACCGTATCTCCATGTGGTATCATATGCCTTTTCAAGATAAAAAAAGACTGTCACATGGTGCTGTTTGGAAGCAAACGCTTCACAAATGGAGGACTCAAGTTGTATCAGCACATCAGTCGTTGAGTGCATTTTTCTGAATCCACATTGAATGGGTGATAAAATACCCTTCTTTTCAAGGTACCACATCAGTCTTACATTGACCATCTTTTCCATAATTTTGCACAAACAAGATGTCAATGCAATTGGCCTATAATTTGCTGCTAAAAGCTTGTCCTTACTGGGTTTTAAAAAGGCTAGAATAATGGCTAGTTCCCAAACACTTGGATAACTATGATCATGCCATATTCTATTAAAAATGCCTAAAATAAATAACTTTGTATTAAAATGTACGTGTTTAATCATTGCATATGGAATTCCATTGGGTCCAGGGGCTGTATCGTTACACGTAGCAAGAGCAGAATCAAATTCTCTTTCAGTAAAAGGAGAATTATATGACTCTTGCTTTCTTATTGCAAAATTTAAAACTTTCTTTTCTTCAATGCTCCTATACTGGTGACCAGGAGCTGCTTCACACTTGCACGATACATTTGAAAAATGGTCAGCCAGGGCATTGCTAACTTCAGTTGCTCCAGTCATATACTGGCCATTTACCTTTAACACTGGTGGTGGGTTTGGGGTGAATTTGCCTGCTATCTTTTTGACTTTCCTCCACACAGATGAAGTTGGTGTTCTACTGTTAATGGAGGAAACAAATGACATCCAAGACTGGCGCCTAGCTTCTTTCATGGCACGACGGAACTGTGCTCTACATTTCTTGTTTATAACTAAATTCTCCTCAGTACGGCGCATGCGCAATCGAGTTAAAGACTTTCTTGTGGCTCTGTGCAGGGCAGTTAGTTCAGATGACCACCAGGGGACTGGTCGTCGTCTGAATATCCCTGTTGTTTTGGGAATGGAATTTACTCCTGCTGTATGAAGAGTTCCATTGAGTAAGTCTATGGCATCATCAACACTTTCAAACTGTTCTGCATTTCCTTCAATTTCACTTAGCTCACGAAATCTATCCCAGTCCGCCTTATCAAGATTCCATCGAGGCGATCTCTGTAAAGGTGGACCATTGTTGGTGTTTATAATGATTGGTGCATGATCACTAGTATGCCAATCATCTAATGTTCTCCAATTAAAATCGAGAAGACAGTTAGAGCTTGCAACTGATAGGTCAATGCAGGACAAGGTACCTGTCTGTACATGAAAATGTGTGGGCTCTCCTGTATTGAGGAGTCCGACATCTTCATTCTCCAAAATTGACGAAATAATATTACCCCTTGCATTTGCTAAAACATCACCCTATAAAGGATGTCTACTATTAAGGTCTCCTAGTAAGAGAAAGGGTTGTGGGAGTTGTTTAATCACTTCTACTATATTATCATATGAGATGCTGTCATTTGGAGGCAAGTAAAGAGAACAGATTGTGTATTTTCTCCCTATATCAATCTGTACAGCCACTGCCTGCAGAGGGGTACAGATAGACAAAGATATTTGGGGAACATCTCGACGAACGTATATAAGACTTCCCCCATGGCTCCCTGCTTGTTGATCATATGGTGTCCTATAGCTAACATACTCTCGAGGACAAGGAGTATTAGCATCGAGCTTGCTTTCTTGTAGACATACTGTTATAGGGGAGTGCTCACGTATGAGGAGCTTAAGTTCTTCATATTTCGCCCTTAAACCCTGGCAATTCCATTGCAGAATGGAGGAAAAAACTATGGTTTATTTTTTGGAAGACACCTTAGATGAAGTCTTTCCATTGGCAATATTTGATCTAACAATATTTCCCGGAGGTAACTCTAGAGAGGATCTTGATATAGTGGGTTTTGTGTTTCTCTTTTTCTTTGTGTCCTTTTGATCTAATTGTTGAGGAGGATGGTGGACCTCAACTTGAATTTCTGATTGGTTTAATTTACCTTCTAGTTGATCAGAAACATCAGCAGACAAGATATCATATTTATTTGAAGTCGTGACTTTAATGTTTCTTATGGTAGGAGGCGAGAGAGATGGAGGTCTCTCTCTTTTTCGATTAAAAGGTTGTGATCTGTCAGGTTTTTGCACCTTCCCCACTACAGGTTCACCACGTAAATTGGTTTCAAGTGGAACCTCCATCAGATCAGGCAAGGACACGGCCTGTGAGAGGTTTGTACTATTGTTTAAAATTGGAGTAGTTGGCTTTTGAATAATTTTCAGATCTTTAAGTATCCGTTTTGATTTTTCTACAATTTCTGGATATAGATTTTCGATGGGACTTTCAACCTCTTTAACTACTTTCATTTGTTTCTTTATCTTAGAAGTAGAGATATAATTTTCGTGTGTGGTTTGGCAAGTTTTTCTTCAGAACCATAGAAAAAGGTTGCCCTGGTCTTATTTGCTTTTCAAGAGCTCTTTTACGAGCCTCTTTAAAAGTAACCCTTTCCATGGTCCTAATGGCCTGAATTTCTTTTTCAAAAATAAACTTTACACAGCTTTTAGATGTAGCTGGGTGTGCTTCCCCACAATGTATGCAATTAGGGTTTTCTATGCATACTCCATGACTACTTTTTCCACACTTGGCACAAACAGCTGGCTTATTGTTTAGTTTTTCCTTACATTTCTGGCTTAAATGGCCATACATTTGGAAATGATAACACTGCAATGGTGAAGGGATATATGGTTTTACCTTCAAAGATAGCCAACCAGCTTTTATAACATTAGGTAATTGGCATTGATCAAATGTTATAATCAGAGTAGCAAGAGGGATACGTTGTTCTCCAACTCTCTTTCTCATTCTAACTACTTTAACTACTCCTTGATTTTTCAGTTCATCCTCAATTTCTTTATCCTCTATATCCAACAATTCTGGAGCATATATCACACCTCTACTCTGGTTGAAAGTAGGGTGCGAAACGCATTTTACGCTATGACCATTCAATGTTGTAAGTGTGTTTAACCTTTCACCTTGTAATGGGGACAGTGTCTCTATCAAGAGACTTCCATTTCCCTGGGGTAGAATTTTTGGCTGCCCTCCACATAAAGTAACTATTTCCCTATTAGCTTTAAAAACATTTATACGCTCATTTCTTCCGTTTTCAAATTCCAAGATAAAAAAATTTTCATAATTCACTACTTCATAGTGACCAGGTAATACTTCTACTTTTTTATATCTTTCTGTACTGTCATCATTTTTCACTCTCTCTCTCTTCTTCTCTAGCGTTTTATTATTCACATGACGTGAATAAGGTTCCAACGTTACAATGTTAGAACCCGAGTTGGAGCTGTCTGTACCGAGGTCCATGTTTGTATTTTCCAGGTCGTCAACAGAGGGGTGGGTTTTTTTGGTATGAGCAAGCCGGGTTATCCACCTCTTATCCGAGGATGTCAGTCCTCCTATCCCATGTGGCCCACCACGAGAAGAGGCTTCAGCGGGGACCAGTCCTCTATTAGAGAGGGTCTGCCTGTCTTTAGGTGGGCGTACACTGGTCAGTGTGGGTAGTTAGCCCCTCCCACCATCAACTCCAATGCCTGGCGTCACCCATTACCTGCAAATATGGGTGACTTAAAACTGGATCACTGGAGCCCGACTCTTAACAGACTTGGTCTGTACCCAATGGGGTCTGCCAGAGGGTGATGGCATCTAAATTGGCACAGGTTGAGATGGAATGCCGTCTATCCCACAGTGCCAAATCCAAAGCAGCAGCCAAAGTATAATCGAACATGCCAAAGTCGTCAACAATATCGAGCCCAAAAGGAAGAGATGGGAGAAAAAAGAAATAAACAAAAGTAAAAGAGAAAGTGCTGACTGATTTAGTTGGATCGACAGCTGGGCACCGAGGTCCAGTGGGAAAGTAGTTCTCACTGTTCATTAGAGCCCAGCTGCTAATCCCTAAGCCCCCCATCCTCATCAAGGCTTTAGCATCTGGGGGGAAAGCTGCACTGAACTAAGGGGGCTTCTGAATGCCAAAGACACTGTCTAGGATCGTATCTTAGCCCTCCAGAGGAGCCATCGCCAGATCTGCTAACCCATTCAGGGTCCTCATCCAAGCCAGAACTTGCCAAAAGGCATGTTCTGACTCCCTCTGCTCAACTTCCAAAGAAGGACTTGCAGCTTGGTTGTCGTCACCCACCCACGAGGCATCTTGGGATGGGTCGTTGTCGACGTTAAAATAACTAGAAAATGGTTTGACCCCCTCTCAGGGTCTAAAAATCCTCAAAGAGGATTTTGGTAGCATCTGGAGTACTTGGATTCCCCCCTAGGAGGGAAGAAGGTCTTCAGCACCGAAGGGTTTTAATGGGGGAACCTTCTGATGGCCACCTGTAGGGGGAAGGAAGGAAACCTCCACGGGTTTTGAGGCCGTTATACTGCCGTCTCGCGGGACTTCCTCTATGAGGAAGGATTGGAAAGTTTAGCAAAAACTCTTCCCTGCGAGCGACCTCTAACTGAGGTGACGAGTGAGGAGCAGGAGAGCGAGGAAAAGTGGAACCAGTGGCACTTGACCTCCCCTTAGATAACCTGACAGGGGTCAGCTTGACCCTGGAATATGAAACCTCTTCAGGGACTCCTCTATTCCTCTTCAGTGAAGACGGAACCATGGATCTTCGTCTTACATCAGTCGACGATGAAAACTGAAGACGGAACCATGGATCTTCGTCTTACATCAGTCGACGATGAAAACTCCTACAGGGGAATACTGGGAGTTTCCGCAGAGGGTGAAGATAGAATACCCAATGTAAAAGCCTGGGTAACTGCCCTGACCAAGGCTCTGAACCCCAGCTGCTGACCGATGGAAGCACTGTCAGAGGGTTCCCCTAAAGGGAACGATGAAGAGGGACCCCACAAAGGAGTCTTGACATCTGAAAAGGAAGTCGTTGAAGAAGGCCACTGTGCTGTAGGCTCCTTCTTAGGAGCAGGAACTTTGAAAATTTTATATTCCTGAAGATTGCCCTTTTCCCCAGCGGTTGCACTGTTATGTGTTTGCGGGGAGAAGAATGGAGCGACGGCGAACGATGAGGAGGAAGCTTGCTTTTCCTTGGAGAGAGAGCCAAAGCATGAGGTGGTGAAGACCTGGAAAGCTGCTTACCTTGTGATTTGTGCTCTGAAAAACGTTGATGATCCGGAGAATGGTGAAAAAGGGCCGCTACTAGCTGATGTTTTATGGTAGAGCGCTCACCCACATCTACTCGACGAGTAGACCCCTGCCGCTTGTTGGACGATCTTTTAGAAGAGAGAACTGTTGAACACGAGTAACGCATGGTTGGCGATGCTTGCTCTTCTCTGGAGGAGAGTAAAGAGTCATTGGATAATGACGAGAGGTCCAGTTGGCGCAAGGCCAACAGCTGGCACTCAATGAGAGGGTGATCGATGATATGACAATTGGCGAGCTGGCGAATGGTGCGTTGATGAGTAGCAAGCTGGAGATCGCTGCGCTGGAGATCAGCAAGCTGAGGAATGGTACTTTGGCGAACGGCGAGCTGGAAGTTGACGAGCAGGTGACCAGTGAGTCAGCGATCGGCAAGCAGGAGATTGGTGAACAGCTGATCGAAGACCTGGAGAAGGGATGTGACCTTAGAAGGACGAACATCCGCAGGAGGGGATCGCAAACGTATCCTAGATGGTGAGTTACGAACCGGGGTTTGTTGATGAGGAGATAGGGCAAAGTAATTCGTTGAAAACCACAGGGCAAGCAAATAACAAGAATGTGAGTCCAGAGAAATGGGCGAAGGTGGGGAAACAGGAGAACCATGAAGAGGAGGGCAAGCTCAGCGAGGGAGGAGACCACGGTGACAAGCCCCAGCAAGGGCAGGATGATCAGCAAGCTGATCGCTGATCGGCAGCAGGCCTCCAAAGAGAAGTCTCTACGAGTGATCTCTCTCGCGGATGAGAGAGGTGATCACTCGCAGGAGACATGCCTTGGACTTTGCTTCACCCCCTGAGGATGGTCGGCGAGGGGGGAAGAGCAGTCCTCGGTGGCATCGGAAGGAGCAGAGGAAGAGGCAGGAACAGAGTCCGCTGCCAAAAGCTCACGAATCCTCAGACACCACCAGGTTGATGAGGGCCAAAGGATCCACCTCCAACGCAGACGAAGGCTGCCACTTCGCAGCTCGCTGAAGCAACTGAAGCCACACCTTGGAAGGCGGACCAGGCTATCCCACTGGCGGCCACACCAGCAAAATAGGAGACAGGGATAAGGATTCCCTCGGGGGAGAGGCAGAGCTGCTTCGCTAGGGGAAGCAACACTGTCTCTCGAGGACTGAGGTTGTGCAAGGGTTACAGGTCCCCGGAGGAAACCGTTTGAGCAGAAGATTTGGAGGAAGGTCGGGAGTGGGAGAAGAAGCTTTAGGCTTCTACTTCAAAGAAACCTTCGGAAGAGAAGAATCCTATTTAGACTTCTTTCGCCATCGCCCAAACCTTCCCCAATGGGAGGCAGACCACTCCCGACACTCATTACACTTGTTCTCATCACACCGCTTGCCCCTGCAAGCTTGACACAAACGGTGAGGATCAATATCCTCGGCGGACATAAATGTACCGCAGGAGCGGCCCTCGGGACCAGGGCAGGTATGCATGGCCGAAAGGAAGAAGCAAACACGTACACACAAACTGAAGGGAAAAGCAAAAAGAATTATTAATGAGTCTAAAAGATGAGGAGGAAGTGCTGTAACAACCGTTCTCCATCCGCGCCAAAAGCAAAGTGAAGTACAATCACAGGTGTGTGAGTGAGAGGGGTAGCTACTAACCCCCACCCCCTGCTAACTAGCAAGCATGAGTGGTTAACTCTAGCTAATTTCTAATGGCTCGTCATTTCAGCTTCGCCGAAAGTAATACCTCTATAAATAGCATAGGTTTGTATTCCAGTTACGGAACAAACTATATCTCTTGCGGAAGGTGATTCTTTATCGTAATTAAAAATACCACTAGCAACATAAGTTACTTCTCTGAGTATATTAGCAAGAATGCACCAGCCATCCCTGTCTTGAGCTGCATAGAAGACTGCTTCTAAAGTCCACAAGACTGGGGGCTTTAGTCAACAAATGCTTTACGGCCAAAGACACCAAAAAAGTCTTTACAATATGTCTATTAGCAATCTGAAATTGTAATATATGACATCCTTGATCTTAAAAACATATGTGAAGATCCAAAAATCATAAAAATCAGACATGTAGGAGTAAAGATATGCAATTTTTTTGTATTCAGGAAGTTGTGTGACAGTCATTTTGAATTTTTGCTATTTTGAATTATTGCCTGTGGTCGAGATAGCCTACATTTTCATAGGGTTCAAATTTTAATTAGCAACCTCAAATTGACTTAAATCAATCCTCAAACCTTGGTCCTGGAAAAACAGTCAAGAGACCCTATTGTGAGAACTTCTAATATGATTATTATTACTGTATTATCATTGTTACTTGCCAGGCTAGAACCCTAACTTGAAAAGCAGGATGCTCTAAGCCCAGGAGCCCCAACAGGGAAAATAGCCCAGTGAGGAAAGAAAACAAAGAAAAATAAAATATTTTAAAAAGAGCAACATTAAAATAAATATATTTCCTATATAAACTACAAAAACTAACAAAACAAGAGGAAGAGAAATTAGATAAAATAGTGTGCCCGAGTGTACCCGCAAGCAAGAGAACTCTAACCAAAGACAATAGAAGACCATGGTACAGATGCTATGGCACTACCCAAGAATAGAGAACAATGGTTTGATTTTGGAGTGTCCTAGAAGAGCTGCTTACCATATCTAAAGAGTCTCTTCTACCCTCACCAAGAGGAAAGTGGCCCCTGAACAATTACAGTGCAGTAACCCTTTGGGTGAAGAAGAATTGTTTGGAGGACAGAGGATAATCTATAAAGAATATGCCAAACTATTCGGTGTATGTGTAGGCAAAGGGAAAGTGAACCTTAACCAGAGAGAGGGATCCAATGTAGTACTGTCTGGCCAGTCAAAGGACAACATAACTCTATAGCGGTAATATTTCAACAGGTGGCTGGTGCCCTGGCCAACCTACTCCCTACAATTTTTTTTCTCTTTTTGTGTTCCAGCATTCCTGCCACAAATCGTTTATTAAATTTCTAATAAAAAATTGTTGAGATCTTGAAAATAGATTCAGTGAAGCTTATTTTGGTAACTCATAGGCCCCTTTACTTCCATGCACACCTGAGGAACAGAAACCCCTGACACATCTGCTTGAGGGCGATGTTTCTCTTTCATGAACCGCTGAAGCTTAACCTCCAACGGGGAGCCCCCAATACCCATGGAAGGCCACAATAGGTAAATGGCATCTGAAAGGAAGGAACAGTGGATAAATTTCCCCGAGGGGGAGCTGCCATCATTTCGCTAGGGGAAGCAGCTGGGTTTCCCTACCCCTGGGCCTGACCAAGAGATGATGGACCATCACTCTTTCCCTAATGCCCCATGAAGGAGACCGCTAGAGAAGAGTCCGAGGGGAAAGTCCCGGGAAAAGAAGAAACTGGCCAGGATTTCGTAGACTTTGAGAGATGCCAAAGAAGAATCCCTTATGGCATTCTTCTTCCTCTTGAAAAACAGCACCCACTGGGAGGATGGCCTCTCACTACATTGAGAGGCATCCAAACATATATGCCCTCTGCATGCCTGGCATAACCTAAGTGGATCAACCTCAACACTGCTCATAAATGTGCCGCTAACCTTAAATGGCACGCCTGGGCAAGTTCGCATGATAATACACCACACACAAACAAACTGGAAAGACAAAGAAAAGGTTAATTTTAAATGTAAAACAAAAAGCAGAAACTGCCAAACAAATACCAGACAGAAAGGAACAAGTTGACTATGGCGGCTGAAATCCAAGTGAGGTTATAGTGAGGTATGGGGTGTGGTTGCCACCCAGCTGCCAGTTGTTTGCGACTAATTAAAAGTTTTAACTGCCTTATTCCATCCTTTGCTGTTATGTATCTCCTATAAGTAAAGGATGATGGTTTATATTTGCGTTGGAACAATTCTAATTTTTTCAATGAGTCTCACCTGATGTTCATATTGCTGACTCCCACACTGTTGGAGGTTGGGTCTGAATGAAAGAGAGGGATAAATTTTAGCACAAGCAATGCAATGAGGTTAAGGTTACAAACCTGATCTAGCATATTTTGATAAACTAATTAAAATGACAAATTTGGAAAATAATTTGTATTTTTCCAACGGTGCAAACCTGTAGTTATTCATTAGGGTATTATTAAGACGAGCCATTGGACTTTTAGCGAGGGTTAACTACCCACCCGCTAATTAGCAGGGGAAGGGTAGTAACTACCCCCTTTCACTCGCACACCTGGGCTGTGAACCTCACTTTGCTAGGAGGTATGACTTCAAGGGGGACAGGTGCTGGCGGGCCAGTTTGTATAAATAGGTACAGGTTTGTAGCTTTATGAAAAGTACAAATTACTTCCAAATTTGTCATTTGTTTCCTAACTAAATACAAACCACTGATATTTATAGGGATTAACATGACAAATTCGTAGATAATTTGTATTTTTCCTAACTATACAAACCTTAGCTATTTACATGGGGTACTGTAATTACTTTGGCGTAGCTGAATGACGAGCCATAAAAGTTTTAACGAGGGTTTACTACCCTTCCGCTAGTTAGCGGCGGGTAGGGAGGGGTAGCTAGCTACCCCCCCCCCTCACACACACCGGTGAAAGGCTCACTTTACTTAGAGGTAGGACTTATCTTGGGGGACAGGGCTGGTGGGCAAATATGTGTAAATAGCTAAGGTTTGTATAGTTAGGAAAAATACAAATTATCTATGAATTTGTCATTTGTTCTGTAACTGAAATACAAACCACGCTATTTACATGGGGTGACTTAACCCTTAGGAAGGGTGGTAAGTACCCTGCCATACTGGCTTTGGCTTGCCCGGGGACCCCGATCCCGTGTTCGTAGGAACTCAAGGGGTAAGGGGTCCCTGCTCCTCGCTGGCAGTTGTGAAACTGCTGCGGCCTACGTAAGCTGTGTGTGAAGGTGAGAAGTGACTCGTCCTAAGAGGTTGACCTGGAGTTCTTCAGATGGAAATCTATGCTAGGACTCTCCCAATACCACCTCGTCAGGGTATGGGGACACGACAGTATTAAAACTTGATACTAGGAGCACAAGGAAGGATGGCTTACCTGCAGAGGTTTGAGGTCAGCTGTGCAAGGAACCAAGGATGCTGCTTTCTCCAAGGGAGGAGAGGATGAAGAAAAGAATAAGGGCCAGACAGATCTTTTCATTCACGCAGACTAAAACCGGGTAACAATGCCCTCAACCTTCTGCTACTTGTCCAATAAGGAGCCTGAGGTTAGACCAGCTGTTGTGCAGCCACCACAGGGCCGATAGAAAACGTATCGAGCCTCCTGTGTGTCACGTCTTGCAGGTAGTCGGCCGTGAAGGTGGTCTGACGCTTCCACACCCCAGCTTGAAGGACCTGCGTCACTGAAAAGTTCTTCTTGAAGGCCAGGGACGTAGCTACGCCCCTGACGTCATGCGCTCTAGGGCGACGTGACGGAGGAGGGTCAGGATTCAAGGCCAGATGTATTACCTTGCGAATCCAGGCTGAGATAATATTTCTGGTGACCCTCCTCTTCGTCTCCCCGGTGCTCACGAACAAAGCTCGCACCTGGGGGCGAATTGCAGCTGTTCTTTTAAGATACAACCTCAAACTCCTGACTGGGCACAGTAGGAGATGGTCTGGGTCATCTGTTACAGAACGGAGACTCAAGACCTGGAAGGCGTCGAACCTTGGGTCCGACACTCCCAGGTTCTGAGTCTTGGCAACAAACTCAGGGACGAAGCTGAACGTTATCTCCCCCCATCCCCTTGAATGGGCGACGTCGTACGAGAGACCATGAAGCTCGCTGACTCGCCTGGCCGAGGCCAAAGCTAGCAGGAAAACCGTCTTTCAGGTAAGGTGGCGATTAGAAGCCTGGCGTAATGATTCATAGGGAGGTCTCTTGAGAGACCTGAGAACTCGAACCACGTTCCATGGAGGAGGTCACACTTCCGACTGAGGGCCGGTAAGTTCGTAACTCCGTATGAGAAGAGAAAGTTCTAGCAAGGAGGAAATGTCTATTCCTTTAAGTCTGAAGGCAAGACTTAAGGCTGAGCGATAGCCTTTCACTGCCAAGACTGAAAGGCGCATTTCCTCTCGCAGATAAAAGAGGAACTCCGCTATTGCTGGTAGAGTGGCATCGAGGGGAGAGATACCCCTTCCAAGACACCAAACACAGAAAACTCGCCACTTCGCCTGGTAGACCCCTGCGGATGACTTGCGCAGGTGGCCAGACATCCTGTTTGCAACTTGCTACGAAAATCCTCTCTGTGAGGAGATGCTGGATAGTCTCCAGGCGTGAAGTCGAAGCGAAGCTACAGCTTTGTGGTAGATGTTGGAGTGTGGTTGTTTGAGTAGCTCGTGACGTGGAGGGAGCTCCCTCGGAATCTCCGTGAGGAGTTGCAGAAGGTCCGGGAACCATTCTGCATGATGCCATAGCGGAGCTATCAGGGTCATTGAGAGATTGACCGATGTTCTGGTCTTGTTGAGTACCCTCCTCATCAGACAGAACAGGGGAAAGGCGTACACATCGACGTTGTCCCACCGCTGTTGGAAGGCATCCTGCCAGAGAGCCTTGGGGTCCGGGACTGGGGAGCAGTACAGCGGGAGCTTGACATTCAGCGCCGTAGCGAACAGATCCACTGTCGAGGAACCCCACAAAGTCAGGACTTTGTTGGCTATCTGAGGATCCAAAGACCACTCGGTACTCACTATCTGCATCGCTCTGCTCAGACTGTCGGCGAGCACATTCCTTTTGCCTGGAATGAAGCAAGCCGCTAGTGAGATCGAGTGGACTTCGGACCATCTCAGGATCTCTACTGCAAGATGGGATAGCTGTTCCGAAAAGGTACCTCCCTGCTTGTTGATATAAGCCACCACTGTGGTGTTGTCGCTCATCACCACCACAGAGTGACCCGCCAGGACTTGGTGGAACTTCTGAAGTGCCAGGAACACGGCCTTCATTTCTAGCAGGTTTGTGTGCAGGTACTTTTCTGATTCTGACCACAGGCCTGAGGTCCTGTAGCTCAGAACGTGGGCCCCCCACCCTTTGTTTGATGCGTCCGAGAACAGCATCAAATCCGGGGAAGGGACGAGAAGATCCACTCTCTTTCGTAGGTTCTCGTCTGCCACCCACCATTGGAGGTCCGCCCGTTCCGCAGGTCCCATACGGATCATGGTGTCCGGGAAGTCGTGGCCTTGACTCCACCGGGACTTGAGTCGCCACTCAACCTTCTGCTACTTGTCCAATAAGGAGCCTGAGGTTAGACCAGCTGTTGTGCAGCCACCACAGCGCCGATAGAAAACGTATCGAGCCTCCTGTGTGTCACGTCTTGCAGGTAGTCGGCCGTGAAGGTGGTCTGACGCTTCCACACCCCAGCTTGAAGGACCTGCGTCACTGAAAAGTTCTTCTTGAAGGCCAGGGACATAGCTACGCCCCTGACGTCATGCGCTCCCTTTGCCTACACAGCCACGATTGGGCTGGGAGTTCTTCTCGATTGAGGAAAGGTCTCGCAACCTTCCTCAGCCTTGCTATCCTTTCGTTTGATGGGAAGGTTTTGTGGAGATTGGTATCTATCACCATGCCTAGATATACCAGTTTCTGAGAGGGCTGCAGGGAGGACTTCTCGAGATTTACCACGATCCCTAGATCCTGGCAAACTTCGAGGAGTTTGTCTCGGTGGCGAAGAAGGGTTGCTTCCGAGTCCGCTAGGATCAGCCAGTCGTCCAGATAACGAAGGAGACGGATGCCGATCCTGTGGGCCCACGAAGAGATGATGGTGAATACTCTGGTGAACACCTGAGGGGCGGTGGAGAGACCAAAACACAGCACCTTGAACTGGTAGATCTTGTTGTCTAGGCAGAATCTCAGGTACAGTACTTCCTTGAAGATGGATGAATTGGGATCTGGAAGTACGCGTCCTTCAGGTCCAGTGTACACATGAAGTCTAGTGGTCTCACCGCAAGTCTGACCGTGTCTGCCATCTCCATGCTGAACGGAGTCTGCTTGACAAACCCGTTCAGGGTCGAGAGGTCGATGACTGGTCTCCAGCCTCCAGACGCCTTTCTCACAAGAAAGAGTCGACTGTAGAAGCCTGAGGACCTGTCTACAACCTCCTGGAGCGCGTCCTTCTTCAACACGGTCTGGACTTCTGCCCGGAGGGCTTGCCCTTTTGCCGATCCCATGGCAAAAGAGCTCAACGACACTGGATTCGCTGTCAGGGGAGGTAGAGAGGCTGTGAACGGGACGCGATAACCTAGAGAGATCACAGAGATCGTCCAGGCATCCGCCCCGAGTTGCTGCCACCTTGTCGCGCAACTCTGTAGGCATCCCCCCACTGGTGGACATGCAGGGGGATTGCCAACCCTAGTGTTTCCGGCCTCGGCTGGTACCTCTAGGGTTTTTGCCTCCCCTGGAGGACTTCTTGCTCCTTCTGCTCTTGGCAGGAAAGGGCTTAGACACCTTGGTCTTCGCTGTGGTCGTCTTCTTTGTGTCCTTAGTTGGACGGGGCTGCTGAACCGCTGGAGGTTTGTAGGGACTCGATGTCAGGGCCCTGTGGATGAGGGAATCCTGGTTGGATTTCCTCCACCTCTCGGCGGCGAGCTCCATTAGGCTCAAACAGGCTCTTACCGAGGACGGAAGAGTGTCTGAGCCTGCTAGACTCTGCACTGGGGACCTTATGATGGAACCTCTCGGCCACAGCGTCCCGACGCTTGAGGATCGTATTGGCCCACAAGCTCGAGACTTGGTGGGCCAGAAACTCAATGGTTCGTGTGCCCGAGAGTAGGAAAGTCTCCAGCGCTTTCCTGGTGCTTTCTTTGGAGAGGTCCTCGGACTGCACCAGGATGCCCAGAGACCCCAGCCAGATGTCGAGCCACGAAGTTGCCTGCATGGCACACTTGGCGACCTTCTCCTGGCTTAGGATATCAGTGGCTGAGAAGGACACGTGCCGGTTGGAAAGTCTCTCAAGAGGGACTCCCCCTGTGAGTTCTTCCACAGAGTGGTGTAAGGGAAGTCTCAGACAAGACTCCTCGAGGATCTCAAAGTACCTCCTCTGATGGACTCGAGGATCTCAAAGTACCTCCTCTGATGGACTCGAGGAGGAGGGAGGAGCTTGTTACCGGCACTCGATCTGTTGGAGGAGGCAAGCTCAGAGAGCTGGCCCTCGACCTTGTCCCTAGCACTCTTCATCCCCTGAGACCAGGGCAAAGCTGCACTGGCCCTAGAGGGTTTCTGGTAGGTAATAGGTTGGCCTGGGCACCAGCCGCCCGTTGAGATACTACCGCTAGAGAGTTATGGGGTCCTTTGACTGGCCAGACAGTACTACATAGGACCCTTCTCTCTGGTTACGGTTCTTTCCCTTTGCCTACACAGACACCGAATAGTCTGGCCTATCCTTTACAGATTCTCCTCTGTCCTCATACACCTGACAACACTGAGATTACCAAACTATTCTTCTTCACCCAAGGAGTCAACTACTGCACTGTAATTGTTCAGTGGCTACTTTCCTCTTGGTAAGGGTAGAAGAGACTCTTTAGCTATGGTAAGCAGCTCTTCTAGGAGAAGGACGCTCCAAAATCAAACCATTGTTCTCTATTCTTGGGTAGTGCCATAGCCTCTGTATCATGGTCTTACAATGCCTTGGGTTAGAGTTCTCTTGCTTGAGGGTACACTCGGGCACACTTTTCTATCTAGTTCCTCTTCCTCTTGTTCTCTTAAAGTTTTTATAGTTTAAATAGGAAATATTTATTTCAATATTGTTACTATTACTAAAATATTTCATTTTTCCTTATTTCCTTTCCTCACTGGGCTATTTTCCCTGTTGGGGCCCCTGTGCTTATAGTGTAATGACAGAAATGCTTCATTTAACTGAATGGTAATTCCATTTACGATTTTTAGACTTAATAAACGAATTGGTTTTCATCTCATCAAAATGTTATGTTAGCCACACGTAGTTGAGATGGTGTAGGATCGAGTGTGCATACGCCGAGGTAGAGAGGCGTAACAAAGGAGTAGTTGTGTCTATGGTCGAGAGTTTGAGATTGAGTGCAAAGGTAAACAGAGGCGTAGTTGTGTGAGCCTCGGGCGTAGCTGCGCTCGTTAAGCTCAGAGCGCACTCTTCGAGCCGACAGCGACCAGTGTAGAGGGGAAACGGTGTTGCTCCCCCTTATTATTATGTGAAATTCTTACCTTCTCCCTTGTAAAAGGTATGCACTTGTTCTTGTTATCATGTATGTGTTGTAATAACACTTGACATTGTCTGTTGTGGTTATCTTTTTATTCAAATGTATCAAATAAAGTTCAATAATTTTGCCAGTATTGAAACTGCTTTATGCTGTGCTTGCATGTGGTTGGAACTGTGCCACCAACCGTAAGTTAAGATTTGTAATATTATTCTCAGATTTATCAAGTTAATCTTTGAGTTGCCAGGCTAACTGTGAGGTGTAACCAGTAGGTTAGGTATGAGTACAGTGTAGCCTAGGCTACGAATTGTCTGTTGTTTGACATAAGATCGCTGTCCTAAACGAAGACTTTGTATTACAGGGTACCAGTTTGGAGTACCGAGCATGTACTAAGCTTTTTGTAAGAATAAAAACAGCCTTTCCCTCAACCTCCACTGCAAATGAAGATCCGTCGTTCTCCACAGCAAGAGTCAAGTTACCTTAAGCAAAAGCTCAGATTATTAGCCTATACCTATGATGTACACGGCATTAGCCTATGTCAAGGCTTGGTTTGTTATAGATAGGCTAGCCAGGAGTAAGTCGATTGTCCTAAATTGAATGGTGCCACCGAACTTAGGTAAGGACAATTGACGAAGGTAACAGTTTAGTGAAAAGTCATGTGTGAAACGGCATGACAATAGCATCCTGCTTTTCCAACTAGGGTTGTAGCTTAGCATTTAATAATAATAATAATAATAATAGACGCGGTCCAGGACCGTGTCCTTACCTTCGCGAGGTGGGACCTCAGGGTCCGGGATCCAATTGAGGTTTCTCATGAGGGTCAGGACTTGCCAGAAAGCGTGTTCTGACTCCTGGTGCTCTCCTCCCGAAGGACTGGCAGCGAAGTCTCCCGTCCCCAGTGGCTCTTCCTGGAGGGACACGTGGACATCCTCGACGGTTCATGTCTGATCCTCGCTGGCGATTTGGGAATCGTCTTAAGAGTCCTTAGGCTCGCTCCTAGGCGGGATACAGGACTCGAGCAGCGAAGAGGGCAGGCTCTTCACCTCTGGACGAGACGACCTCTCAGGGAGAGGCGGAGCTTCCCCCACTGGTGCGCTGGGGGAATGATCTGGCTCATCCGACTCTCCTGAGGAGGGGTAATCCTCCTCTGCAGGGGAGGGAGAGAAGGTCTGGGGGGGAGAAGGAGCCTTGCGCAAGGATCTGCGAGGAGACAGAATAGGCCTCGGAGGAGATTCCACGGGAGAGACTCCTCTCTTCTTCTTCAGAGGGAGGAAGCTGCCGCTGGTTTGTGGCCCGAGAGGGCGGGCTTGATAGCCAGCACAAGGGCTCTGACTAAGGTGCCGAACCAGGGCTGCTGGCTGACAGTCGCGCTGTCAGACACCCCCTCTGGAGGGAAGGGGATCGAGAGATCCCTAGGAGGAGTCGACAAACGAGGGTTCGCCTGTGGGGCTGAAAGAGAAGAGTCCCTAGACCTGTCCGGGAAGCGCCCCTCCTCTGGCGAGCGCGCTGGTCTGCGCTTGCGGGGAGGGGAACGAGACGAAGAACTATCCGTGTGTCAGGCCCTGGTAAGGGTCGCGCGTGAATAGCTTGCGCGATACTGGAGTAACGCGCGTCCGCGTGGGCGGGTTCGGGCGCAATGGCGCGCAGGCGAGGAAACAGGAGCGATGGGGCGATGGCGCGCTGGTGATAGAGCGGGCGCGTGAGCGCGCAGCAGCTGGAGCGGGCGCGTGGTCGCGAGAGCGCGAAGGCGATGGCGAGGGCTTGCGGCGCACAGGAGCCGGCACGGAAGGCGGCCGAACGCGCGGGCGCACAGCGACCTGATGCGGCCCCGAAGGACGCGAGATAACGGGGGCGCCTGAGCGTGTGTCCGGAAGAACCGGGCGAGGGCGCGTGGGCGCTGAAGCAGGATCGCGAGCGACCGGGATGGCGCGTTGGCGCGGAGGTTGGCGCTGGTCTGATAGGACCGGCATGCTCGCCTGTGGGCGCGTTGGCCGCGCATCAGGATGCGGTCGCACTGTAATGTGTTGCTGCGGCGGGAAGCGCGGTTGGATGAGGGCGCTCAGGCGTGCGCTGGAGGGTTACCTTGGGCGCCTTGAAGACAGGAACGGGGCGTGTAGCAGGAACAGGGAGCATAACCGGAGCGTCGTGCGCGGTTGCATCATATGCAAGCTCGCGCGGTCTGGAGGGAGAGCCCAGAGGCGGCCGTGAGCGCCCGTGCGCTAACTCGGGAGCCTCCTGGGCGACGCGCTGAGATGTCGAAGCGCGTTGGCGCGGTGGTGAGCGTGTGAGCGCTGGAGCTGGACGCGCGTCTCCCCAGACGGGCGCGACGAGTCCGTAGGGGCCTCCTGGCCTGTGCGCGACGAAGCAGGAACTGGGGGGCGCCGGTGGGCGCGTGAGCGCAGGTGGCCGCTGGGGCACCGGTGGGCGCGGGAGCGCCGTATCAGGAACTGCTGGTGGGCGTGTTAGCACAGGTGGCCGCTGAGGCACCGGTGGATGTGTATGCGCAGGTGAGCGCTGGAGCGCCGTGTCAGGAACTGCTGGTGGGCGCGTATGCGCAGTTGAGCGCTGGCGCGCTATATCAGGAACTGCTGGAAGGCGCCGGGCGCCGAAGGGCGTGGGCGTGCTGGGGAACCCTGGTGGGTAGCAGGAACGTTGGCGCGAACGCGTAATGGTGAGCGCCGTGGCGCTAAGTCAGGAACAGCGGCAGGCACAGCAGCGACAGCAACAGGAGAGCGCACAGGAGGAACCTGGCGCTTGAGGGCAAGAGGCGCGGTTTTGCGCTCAAGACCCTTCAGCCCCGAAGGGCCTTGAGACTGGACAGTGGCAGTATCAGGTGGCGAGTCACGCGTATCAGGAACTTTAGACGTGGACGGTCTGGGAGACTGGTCACAATGTCCCGAAGGACGACCATCATCTGAAGGCGATCGCGAACCATCCCCGGAGAGGTCTAGGTTGGTAGCTGGCAGGATTGGTGAACGGCGAGTCGTCTCCTCCGCAGAGGACTGTGGTGACGATGAGCCGAAGAGGCACCTCTTAACCCCCTTGAAAGGGGAAGGAAGGCCTCTACGGCGAAGGGGAGGGCGAGCCTTCCGCCTTATATGCCCACGAGGGGCCGTGGGATCAGCAAGCTGACCATCGGTGGACCTCCGAAGAGGAGTCTCTGTTAGTGAACTCCCCCGAGAGGGAGAATCATCGGCAGGAGAGACCGTGGGACTTAGATCCTCCCTCGAAGGATGTTCGGAGGGAGAATCTAAGTCTTCAGCTACCTCAGCCACAGGAACGGGTGTTTGGCTAGACCCACGAGATGTCTCCGTCACCACAACGTCAACCACAGACAGAGGATCTATCTCCGCTGTAGTTGGTGATTGTTTGACGGCTGCACCCAGCTTGATCAGGCCAAACAGGGCTTCCTTGGAGGGCGAACCCTGCAGCCCCAAGGAAGCCCAAAGCTGCAACAAATCATTATTAGACATAAAATCCTCCTCCAGGGGAGGAGGGGCAGCTGCCTTGCTATGGGAGGCAACTACCTCTCCCGCACCCCGGGATCGATCAACAGCACAGCAGTCTACGCTACCACTCGCCGGCCTCTCGGAAGAGGCCGCTCGAGGGGGAGCTTCGGAGGAGGAAAGGGCAACGGAAGAAGAAGTCCTGGAATTTTCTCTCTTCAGAGAAGCCTCTGAAGGAGAAAGATCCCTTTTGGCTTTCTTCTTACGGCGCCGGACAAACCTCTCCCACTGGGAGGTAGACCACTCCCTACATTCAATACATACATTACCACTATCACACCGTTAGCCCCTACAGTGAGGACACAAGGTGTGGGGATCAGTGTCGACCGCCGACATAAAGGTCCCACAAGGGCGGCCGGGAAGTCCAGGGCAAGTACGCATTATCAATAGAGGCCAACTTCAATCACACTGCGAAAGAGAAAAAGCAAAAAGACAGATTAGTTATGGCAGTCAAAGCAAGGGAGAGCACAGACAGGTCTGTTCTCTTCCCGAGCCAGAAGTAAAGTGAGCCTTTCACTGGTGTGTGTGTGTGTGTGTGTGTGTTGGGGGGGGGGGTTGCTAGATACCCCTCCCTACCCCCCGCTAACTAGCAGCGGGGTAGTAAACCCTCGTTAAAACTTTTATTGCTCGTCATTCAGCTACGCCGAAGTAATTACCCCCATGTAAATAGCGTGGTTTGTATTTCAGTTACGGAACAATTACCCTTTAGGAGGGTGGAAATCCGTGCCAACTGGACTTTTGGATTTGAACTGGGGTTTTTCCCTTTGTGTGTTTTGCACATACAGTAATTGGTGGAAACCCTACACCCCGTTATTCCAAAGGGTAGAAGATGAAAGAAAGAAAGGGCTAGTCCTTCTCTGTCATTCATCCAAGACTTAACCATCTGCTACTTGTCCATAGAAGCCTGAGGTTTTAAAACCATTCACTGTGTAGCCACCACAGGATCCATGGAGAACATCTCCATGTTTCTGTGGATCACGTCTTGTAGGAACTGGGTGGTGAAGGTCATTTGACACTTCTAGACCCCCGCTGACAAGGCCTGCACCACAGAGTAGTTTTATAAATGCTAGGGCGTATTCCTGCCCTTAATGTTATGAGCTCTTGGTCTCTTCTATGAGGAAAAGGATAAGAAATCTATGCTTGGTCCACGACCTTGTGAATCCGAGACGAGAACATGTCCTCGGTGATCCTTCTCTTGACTTTCCCCAAGCTGGTGGAATGCTAACACTCGGGGGCAAGCTCTTGTAGTTTCCTTAAAGAAGGCCCTTCCGTTTCTCTTTGGCATAGTAACCGTTAACCTGGATCATTGGTCGTGCTGTGAAGGACTCCCAGACCGAAGGGTTTGGATCCTGGGATCTGAGCTGCCAGAAACGAGGTCGAGCATTACTTGGTCCATCGTCATGAATGAGAGACATTAAGGGCATCCCATGGGGTTCACCGACTCTCTTGGATGAAGCCAACATGAGCGGGAGACCTGTCATCAAGGTCAGGTGACCTCTGCTGCTTGGAGTCCTGGAACGAGTTCTCCTTTCTAACTACAGGTCCGTAGTCTCGAAACTCTGTATGAGGGACGATGCCGGCGTGGAAGAAAGGTGAATTCCTTTCGGTCTGAAGAGGAAGCTCAAGGACTAGCGGTGGCCTTTCATTGCCGAGACCAAGAGAAGCTTTCCTCCCAATGGTAACCAAAGAACACCCATAATGCTGGCATAGTGGTATCGAGGGGATCGATACCCCTTTCATGATACCAACTTACAGTCCACTTAGCCTGGATGGCCAAAGCCAAAGATCTATCCAGATATCCAGACATTCTCTTTGCAACCTGTTGCGGGAGAGACTCCCTGAGAGAGGAGCTGGATAGTCTCAAGGCCTGAAGTTGCAGCGAAGATACTGCTTTGTGAAAGATGTTCACATGTGGCTCTTAAGAGTCGGTGAGGAGGTTCTCTCATGATCTCCATCCGGAGTTGTAGATAGGTCGACTGGGTATGATGAGTCTGCTGGGCCAGAGGAATCTTGCTGACAAGAAGAGTCTGATGGCCTGTTCCCGAAGATCAAGGGCAGGGAATGGATGAACCCAATTCCAGTAGGAGCTCTCAGGATCTATGTCAGCAGGTATGACGAGTCTTCTAACGAGACAAGACTGCTGATGACGAGGCCTGCTCTGCAGGGCAATGGTGGAGAATGGGCGAACCCTATTCCCATGGGATGAATCCCAGATGGTAAAGGCAGCCACCGTTTGTCACCACTGCAACGATCCTTCCAGTAAGCAGGGAGATTACTGCATAGTGGCTGAACCCCTCACTTTGCAGAAGAATCCTCTAAAGGGGAGACCAACGGGAGAAGGAAGTCTTTTCCGCGGATGCGAAAGAAACGATCAACATCTGTTGCCATAGTTGGCGATCCGACCCACAACGGAAGAGAAAGTTCCAGCACCTAGAGGCGATCCTCTTGGCCACGCTCTGTTTCCCATCCCCGAATTCTAGCCCAAGTTGAAGGTCGACATCGGGAGTTATCTGAGAAATGAGCCGGAGCTCAAAACGGAGTTCTCCTCGAATGGGGTGGTACCTCTTGCCCGCAGGAAGGTTGTCCTTGTCTCTGACAGGTTTAAGAGACGGTACCATTCATACTCTGACCAAAACCTGGAGGCCTAGTGGTACAGCATGCAGCCCCCCCCCCCCCCCCCATTTCTTTGATGCATCTAGAGGGAGAAATCAATTCAGGGAAGAGCCGAGGAAGTTAACTCCTCGGCGAAGATTCCATTTGTCAACCATCTTCTCGGGTCCGTCTCCTGCCTGGGTCTCATAGAGACCCACAAGAAAAGAAAGGGGGGGAGATCCTACTCCTGTTTCTATTCGTACCCCAGAGGAGGCTGGATTCGAAGGAATCCAATGCAGGCTTGATGAACCCAAGTGAGACTGTGACTTAATAGACGTAACCACAGCTGACTGAAAGTGCGTCTCTTAGAGGGAAGACTCTTGTCGTTATCCTCCTAGGATCTCGTCTGATCAGCAGAAAAAAACTTCTGCATGACGACGATAAACGGATCTGATAAGGAAGCCGGGGTATCTCTCTAGATTTACTTCAATCCTTCGATCTCGGTAAACTTCAGGAGAAGTCTCGGTGGTAACGAAGGTCAGTCGTCGAGTTTGTTAGGACCAGTCCGGCCTACTGAAGCCTTCGGAGTGCGAAATTCATCCTGTCAAACCAGGTTGACACTAGGGTGAACCTTTTCAAGAGCACTGCTAGATGATTGAATCTAGGAGTAAGAGTAATAATGGTCGAAAGTACCCAGGTAGTCCTGTGGACTAACTGCCTGTTTGACCGTAAGCCTTCCCCTCGCCAAACAGAATACTCTACTTACTCACGAGCGAGAGGCGACCACCCGCAGGAGAGACTTACCTCAGACTTTGCTTCGCCCCCAATGGAAGTATCAGCTCAATATGGGGGAGAGCGTAGTCTTTGGTGAAGAAACTGCAACTACCGATGAATTGTAGCTGCCAGTAATTCTCACCAATGAAGGCGGGAAGGTTACTAGACAGAGATGATGAAGGGAAGCTCTCCCTCAGAAGGGAGAGCAGCCCAACACCTGGGGAGGATAAGTAGTCCAAGCCCTGGAGGCAGACATCCGGACAGCGCTCTTTGCTTCCCATCAACTAGCATTGCTCAAGTTGAAGGTCTGCATCGAGCGCTACCTGAGAAATCATAGCCAGAGCTAGTTCCTCGAAGTTAGCTAGCTGATCAGGAGCTGCCACAGGTGCAAGAGAACAGGAATGTGACAGGGCAGGGACAGCAGATTCCACAGGAACGAAGCTCTGCTCTTCTACATCGGATGTCCAATCCGAACGAAGAAGTACGGCATCACTAACCGAGGAATATAAAAACAAATTATGCAAAAAAAAACTCCCTCAGGAGAGGCATCTAATCCGCGGACGGGAAAGGTGTCCCCCAAGAAAACAGAAACATATTAGGGAGTGCCCATTCTCTTCGCCGACCGACATCGTCGGAATGTCTGGGAAAGGAGAGCGGCAGCATAAGAAAGGAAAAATAAAATTACAATTAATTAATTCAGCTACCCGGGAGAACCATTCAACCCTCCGGATGGAAGAGGGTTCCGCGAGGGGGAGTGAACAAGTTAAAGGTCATGCGCTCCCTACGCCGGCAAAGAATGCCCGTTGGACCATCGCTGCATGAAGGAGAGTGGCGTTGAAAGCCTATAAAGTTAAACTACAAACTTATTATTTCAACTTAATCAATGAAGAAAACCATGAGGGAGAGCAACCTAACCCGCGAATGGGAAAGATGACCTGCCAGCTGCCCTCGTAATAAACAGCGGAGTTGTATGTGAGAAAGAGCAAGACCGAAGTCAAGCTCTATGAAGGCCGCGAACAGAATTCCTCTAAAATCTAAGAACAAGTAGGGGGGAGGGCGACGTTAACATCCGAACGGAGAAGGATTATCCAAACAATGACGATTCCCCTGCTGAGGCGGCCGAGTCATTCGGAACGCTCCTAGCCTACGAGTTGTCCATCGTTCTAATGGGGAAGATCGTAAGGAAATGTTCCCCGACCTTGTGAATCAGCTGCACAATGCTGTCACACAAACAGCAACGTTCACTATAAAGAATAGCTTAAAATACAGTACAGTGAACCCTCGCTACTTCGCGGTTCGACAATCGCGGATTCACCACTTCGCGGGGTTTTCCCATAACCCATATATATATACATATCGCGGATTTTCCGGAAAATTCGAAAATACCGCGAAATCTGAAGATAACCAAATACGATATTTTGTTACCTGTAATTCCATTAATACTGTAATTATAGTAATATCTGCTCTTACTGATTGTTCATTGCATTACATATGATATATAATTCAGCACAGAAAGAAATAAAACACGAAAAGAGAATGTGATCATACGATAATTCAGTACGTAGTAAAATTAAATCGAACATGAAACGCAAATCAGATGCAGTCATACCATATTAGAATGGTGTGTACTGTAATGGATGTGCTTCTTTTCCATGAATCTTTTGTATGTATACGTACGTAGTACAGTACTGCATCCAATAATATTCTTTGTTGCAAAAATCACATTTCGAATAAGTACTGTAAGCGTACGAGAGAGAGAGAGAGAGAGAGAGAGAGAGAGAGAGAGAGAGAGAGAGAGGCGTAAAATAGCGTACGTACGTAAATTTTTATTATTATTGTTATTATTATTATTATTGTTGTTGTTGTTAATAAAATTATTATTGTTATTATTATTAATCATTATTATTATTATTATTACTGTACAGTATTATTATCATTATTTATTATTATTACGGTATTGTACTTAATCTACGTACGTTCAGTGTGCGCGGGACATCTTCTATGAGTAACCAACGCACCATAGTACTGTATAAGACGGGTTGTGATTGGTTCAAGCGCTGATAGATGACGAATCAAA
Source organism: Palaemon carinicauda (assembly GCF_036898095.1). Classification (NCBI taxonomy): domain Eukaryota; kingdom Metazoa; phylum Arthropoda; class Malacostraca; order Decapoda; family Palaemonidae; genus Palaemon; species Palaemon carinicauda. Next base: position 47,045,898 of record NC_090726.1, on the reverse strand, counting down.
ACTCAAGTTTTGTTATCTAGCCTGTGATTGGTGTTTGGCCCGCATCTCCAACCCGCAGCATCAGAGTTCTCGCGGGACTGCATCGTTCACTTTCTCTTTCCGCGTATTGCTGAGTAGACGTTCTTAAGTTTGTGAAGTTGAATCTGTGCTGTGTGCGACTGTTTTAAGTTGAACTTTTTGTTGAACTTTCTGTTACAATGGCTCCCAAGCGTTCTGCTTCTAGTAAGGCTGGTAGTGAGCCTAAACGCCACCGAAGAATGATGACGATAGCTGAGAAGGTTACGCTTCTCGACATGTTAAAAGATGGTAGAAGTTACGCGGCCGCCGGCCGCCATTTTGGCATCAACGAATCCACCGTTCGCTACATCAGGAAGGACGAGGCGAACATTAGAAAGACTGCTGCAATCACCTTTAGCAGATCAGCGAAGCGAGTCGTTACAACGCGTAATAAAACGATCGTACGCATGGAAGGTGCTTTAGCTGTGTGGATTGCCGACTGTCGGAAGAAGAACATAGCGTTGGATACGAACACCATCCGAACAAAGGCTTTGAGCTTGTATGAGAATTTTGCGGCAAAGGAACCTCATGACGACGATGGCGACCATGCTGAAGAAGATGATGATGTAGATGATCCTCAACCAGGGACCTCCACTGATTCCCAGCGTCAGAAACAACGTTTTTCCGCCAGCAAAGGATGGTTCGCGAAGTTTCAGAAACGCTTCGCCCTGAAAAGCGTTTCCCTGCATGGGGAGTCTGCTTCCGCTGACACTGCCGCTGCTGAAACTTACGTGAACCAGACTTTCAAGAACATTATCGCTGAAGGTGGATACAAGCCGGAACAAGTCTTTAATATGGATGAAACCGGCTTGTTTTGGAAGAGAATGCCGTCGCGAACTTTCCTGTTCAAAGAGGAAGCCAAAGCCTCTGGCTTTAAGGCATTCAAGGATCGCGTTACCCTCGTGATGTGTGGCAATGCTGCTGGATTTTTGTTAAAGCCGGGGCTTATTTATAAGTCGAAAAATCCTCGCGCTTTGAAAAACAAAAATAAGAATCTCCTTCCCGTGTACTGGATGCATAATCAAAAGGCATGGATTACGAAGATGCTGACCTCCAACTGGTTCCACCAGTGTTTCATCCCGCAAGTCCATGAATATCTCTTAGAGAAGGGCTTGCCATTCAAGATCCTTCTCCTTATGGATAACGCTGGTGGACACGCAACTGACCTGTCGCGTGAGGGCGTTCAGGTTGAGTTCCTGCCACCCAACACCACGTCATTAATTCAACCAATGGACCAGGGGGTTATCAGGGCGTTCAAGGCCCTCTACACGAAGAATACCTTGGCGGACCTCGTTGCGTGTGTGGATGCTGCCCAAGATGACGAGGATGAAGACTTCAACTTGAAGGCGTACTGGCGGCAGTACACCATAGCCACGTGCCTGCAGAATATTCAAAAGGCACTTCAAGAGATGAAACCTGCAACTGTAAATGCGAGCTGGAAGAAGCTGTGGCCCGATATTGTTTACGACGACAAGGGATTTACTCCGTCGGAAATCCAACACTCTGCAATACGGAAATCTGTGCAGTTGGCTGCCATAATTGGGGGTGACGGGTTTGGCGACATGACGACTGAAGACGTCGACGAGTTGTTGGACTGCCATTCCCAGCCCCTAACTGACGCAGATCTCGAAGACCTGACGAAATCGGCAAGTGAGGAAGAGAGTGAGGGTACCCAGGAAGAGACCCAAGAAAATGTAGAAGAAACGGGCTTAACATTAGAACGGCTCGCCAAGTTCTGCAACCATATGAAGGAGGCGAAAGAAATGTTGCAAGAGTGGGACGAGGATATGGTTCGCGCGATGCAATTCTGCAACAAGGTCGATGACATCACGACTCCCTACAGGATGCTCTTGGATCGAAAAAAGAAGCAGCGGCAACAACTTCCGATCACAATGTTTTTTCAGCCTCGCAAAAAAGAGCCAGTTCCTCCTGCTAGTACGCCTTCGGAAGAAATTGAAGAAGTTGAAGAGGTGTCCCAGGAAAAGACACCTCCGTCTGAAGAGACGTAAAATACTATCATTGACTGCACAGTAGAACACATCATCAGCTTCATCATCATCATTTCTACTGTGCAGCAAATTCATCGCCATCGTCATTCAAGTTTTTCTGGAACTTCTTTCGTGGTGAGTACAGTAACAATCTTTATTTTTTACTTTAACCTGTTTTATAGTTTAGTACTGTACGTACTGTATGCATTAAGTTAAAGGGAAGGTTTTAAAAGTCTACATGTTGTAACCTATCATATTTTTTTTGTTTAAAATTTACATTTACGTACGTAAAACAATCTCTCTCTCTCTCTCTCTCTCTCTCTCTCTCTCTCTCTCTCTCTCTCTCTCTCTCTCTCTCTCTCTCTCTCTCTCTCAAATTGTTTTCCTGCTTTGCTACGTACAAGTACTGTATAATTTATATTTGTAAGGTAACATATTTTGTAAATGCTTTGTACTGTAAATACTGTATGTACTGTATCATTATTTATCACTATCATCATGCGTGTTAAATGCCTTGTTTGTTCTGAGCGTGGTTGTTTACTGAGCGTACACGCCGTCGTTTCAGGCGGCGTCATAAAGAAAAAGATTTCATTTGGAAGTCCTAAGAAAAATACGTAAACTAAAACATTGGTAATAAAAAAATCAACATACAGTACTGTATAATCAATATAATCGATGCAAAAACTAACCATACGTACATATATGTGTACACTAAATGAGTTTGTTTCTTCATTATGATCAGAGATGAACGTAAACAAAACATTGGTTGCCATTTTTTATCGTGCTTTTTAGGTGTTTAGGAAACACATGATATAAAATCGCCTTTAATATTTGTGCCTGTTTTAGTTTAGGGTGCTGTAGTACATGCATTAAGTGTTCTGTACATTACAGGGTGTAAAGGGTGGTTTGTTAACAGTACTACGTACAAGGGAAGGTTTTAAAAGTCCGAATATACATGTTAAATAAATAGGTAAATATGCTGTCACTACTTCGCGGATTTTCACCTATCGCGCCCGCGTCTGGAACCTATCTACCGCGATAAACGAGGGTTCACTATATAAAAACATTAAGAATGTTTTCATATATATAAAAGAAAACATTAGATTATGAGAAAAAAAAAAGTCAAAAGTGAAGTGAGGTTCACAGCCCAGGTGTGTGAGTGATAGCGGTAGACACCCCGCTAACTATAGTCCATTTCTTTTAGTGATGCATATTTGCACCGACTCGAGGCGGTGCCCTTTTAGCTCGGAAAAGCTTTCGGATCGCTGATTGGTTGAACAAGATAATTCTAACCAATCAGCGATCAGGAAACTTTTCCAAGCTAAAAGGGCACCGCCGCGAGTCGGTGCAAATATGCATCGCTAAAAGAAATACAGTGAACCCTCGTTTATCGCGGTAGATAGGTTCCAGTCGCGGCCGCGATAGGTGAAAATCCGCGAAGTAGTGACACCATATTTACCTATTTATTCAACATATATATTCAGACTTTTAAAACCTTCCCTTGTACGTAGTACTGTTAACAAACTACCCTTTAATGTACAGAACACTTAATGCATGTACTACAGTACCCTAAACTAAAACAGGCACAAATATTAAAGGTGATTTTATATCATGCATTTCCTAAACATGCTAAAAAGCACGATAAAAAATGGCAACCAATGTTTTGTTTACATTTATCTCTGATCATAATGTAGAAACAAACTGGAGGTAGAGCTTTGCTTATTACCCAGACATATTTCCCATACTTTTCCCTTAGAACTACATCACATCTTCCTACTTTAGATATATAGATATATATATATATATATATATATATATATATATATATATATATATATATATATATATATATATATATATATATATATGTGTGTGTGTGTGTGTATATATATATATATATATATATATATATATATATATATATATATATATATATATATATATATATATATTTATATGTATACACATATACATACCTACATATATACATAAATACATGCATACATATATATATATATATTACTGTATATATATGGGTTATGGAAAAAATCCGCGAAGTGGTGAATCCGCGATGGTCGAACCGCGAAGTAGCGAGGGTTCACTTTAGACTATAGTGGGTGAGTAGTTAACCCTCACTAAAAGTCTAATGGCTGGTCTTTCAGCTTTATCGAAACTAATACCCCCTATAAATAGCGTTGCTTTGTATTTAGTGACGGAACAATTACTGTTTGAAATACAGAATTCCAGAATAATCTTTAACCTTTTTACCCCCAGACTATTTGGAAATTTCCAACCCTTAACCCCCAAGGGTTATTTTTTTTCAAAAACATTTTGCAGTATATTTTTTTTAAATGGCTCTAACAGCCTTAATTTTTGTCATAGAGAGGTCAGGTTGGTCTCATTCTCTTAGAAAATGCCTGAAGTTTCTCAAATAATTATCAAAAATATGTAAAAAAACATTTAAATAGCATTTTTTTGCAAGGACATACCGGTACGTGCATGGGGGTAAAGGGATGAGTTTTGTGAAACGTACCAGTACGTCCTTTGAGGGTAAAAGGGTTAATTAAAAATAATATACTGTACTGTTCATTAGCTTTTTAAGATAATGTTTTGCAAACCCCTCTCGATACACCCTGACTGCTGCTAGAAACTTTCCTAACAAAAATTTACGCAAACATAAGGAAAGTAGCTGCACTACAAATATCATTCATGTTCACTTTCAAGCATTTTTTATTATTGGATCTAATTTTATGTGTGCTTCTGTGATCGAAATTTGTTGAACAAGCTCTCATAAGTCTCTCTTAATAGTTTATATATGAAAGATCTGTTTTAAGGTTGTTATTGTCCTTAAAATAATTCACTTTAATTGTTCATTACTTATATAGTTTACTCATTTGCTTCTTTCCTTTCCTCACTTGACTATTTTTCCTTGTTGGAGCCCTTTGGCTTGTAGCATCCTGCTTTTCCAACTAGGGTTGTAGCTTTGCTAGTAAAAAAAAAAATAATAATAATAATAATATACAATTACTCTGCAGCCTTATTTAATTTAGCTTACATGTATGTTTGAATGCCAAAATATCACTAATTATTTATTAGATTTTGTTTTCCGTAACTCGCTTCACTCGCAGATCAACATTATCTCCTTGTTTCTATGTCTCGAGAAGCTGAACATGTTTCTCTACTCACATATGACCCATGGGCTAATATTTTGGCATTATTTTACTTATTAAATTTACCACTAAGTTCAATTGGTTTTTGTTCTACCGTAGCTCACTTGGCTTCAGTGGCGATTCTAGGACTCTGAAAGTGGGGGGGCCACTTCAGGGCCAATATAAATTTTGGGGGGGCATTTATTGTTGGTGGCTAGGTGGCACTCTGAAGACAATATTATGTCATTAATGAAATAACAAATGACAATAATAACACCTCATTACTTTCATAACTTGCATTTGTAAAACATATACATGTATGCCTACACAAACATTATGATAATGGAGGTTATTCGTATTACTTAAAAAAAAATATATATGTATTTCTTGCAATATATTTTTAACAAAATCGCAAAAATATGGCAAAAATATCTTCAAAACAAAAATGAATCATGAGTTATGAATGTAATGTAAATATTATGTTGATATTAAAACCCCATGCAAGCATGCATGAAGTAATGCAGTGTTGCCAACAGGGCGAGTTTCCCTTTCCTGAGGTGAAGTAGATTATAGTACGTATATTTAGTGCAGCTTAATTCTACGATTATCATGCCGGCTATCAAATTCATCAACAAAACAGTCTAAATCAATTCCCTCGGCACGTGCACTTTCAATGGACAGTAATGCGATATTACTCAATCTAGCACTGGTCATGGAATTTCTGAGAAATGTTTTCACTAATTTCATTTTTGAAAAACTTCTCTCACAAGAAGCACTGGTAACAGGAAGAGTGACAGATATTAACAATAGTTTGTACAAACAGTCAAATGCAGCCTTATAAGGACTAAGGAATGACAGGAATTGTGTAATGGATGTAGGCTGTATTGGCTCTTTCGTGAGTAATTTCTTCACCAGAGGGATCTCATATTGTAAATCATTTTGACTGACCGAGTATGCCATTGCATATGCCTTCAAGTCTTCTTCTAACAAGAATGTCTGTCCTCCAGGACAGAGAGCTGAAATACCACAGAAAATTGCATTTGACTCTTTGGAGAAACGACGGTCTAATTCACTAATTAAGCAGTCTAGGACTTCATAGAAAATCCTGATGTGTTGCACATGACATGGAACAGAAGATCCTTGACCACTTGTTTCAAACACGATAAATCCATCAAGCTTACGAGGTTTCTTTACCCGTTTTCTTGTTGTTGTTGGTGTAATGCAGCATTTCCTGCAGAGTTCATTAACCTTCTCAGAGTAATGGTCATTCAAGTCAGAGTTGCGTACATTAACTAAATGTTCATGGAGTGACGAAATTAGATTTGCTGCTTTTCCTAGGTCTGCTTGTTTATCCTGTAGCTGTGTAGACACTTTATTAACTTTTCCAAGAATATCTGTGAAAAATTGCAATAAGTAAACAAACTCTGCATCAATCTGGGCAAGCAAACCGCGAGCGGATACAGCTCGGGCACCAATGTCATCTTCAGAAATTTCCTTCAAAAGTCTCATTATGCATTGCAGACGGAGTAGAGCATTTTCACACGAAGTGGCCCGACACCACCACCTTGTGTCACTGAGATGCTGCAGTTCTCGTACTTGTTCTTTAGGCAACATTTCACGCTGTATCAAAATGAATTTCTCATGAACTACCGAGTTACTAGCAAAGATATAGAGTTCTTCAAGCAAACTAAAGAATTCAGCAGCTTCGGGTACATACTTTGCAACATTTATCAACACTAAATTGAGCCTGTGTCCATAGCAGTGTATATAATATGCAAAAGGAGCTTTATCACGAATTCGTTTCTGAACACCACTAATCCCTCCACTCATCACTGATGCCCCATCAAATCCTAATCCTACAAGAGAAGATTTGTAATCCAACCCCAGTTTATCCAAACTCTTCAAAATAATATCTGTGATAGAGGCAGCATCCAACAAGTCCATCTGAGTGAAAGAAATGAAGCACTCCTGAATACAATTTGCTATTTCATCATAAAATCTAATAACTAATGCCAACTGCTCTGCCTTACTAACATCCTTGGCTTCATCAGCTTGAACAGAAAAGTAATGACATGACCTAACTTTTTCTGCAATTTCTTCCTTCACCATACATGCAAGTGTGTCAATCATCTCATTTTGTATTGCAGAACAAGTGTATTTTTCATTTTTTGGACCACTTTCTACTCTATCAGCTATAATAGGATCACGTTTAGCAGTGAATCTGAGAATCTTACGAACATTTCCTGGATTCAGTTCATCATCACCTTCTCTATGTCCTCTCTGCGAAATGTCTTGTGTTACAGTCAACAGGATTATTTCACCTAATGTCTTTATGTAATGACGATTTTCAAGAACTTTCTTCTGGTATGCCTCACTTATTGGCTGAATAGGATTCTCAGAAGCAGATTGAGAAATGTCAGCTGGTGCAGAATCTTCCTTTTTCTGTTTCTTTGTTGGATGATCATGTGAACTTGATCTTGCAGGATTGCCAATACTTTCACGATCACAGTCTCCCTCTGACTTCTTAGCAGGTTTATCAGATTCAAGGTTTACTGTCAATGGTGTATCACATTCACTGCGTTTTTTAATTACAAATTTATCCATGATTGTCTATAGTACAATAAAATTATCTGTGATAGTAAGTTCTGAAAAAAAAAATAAATTAAATCAAATAATCACACGTAATTCACAATTAACACAACACACCTGTCACCACAGAAAAATGTGATAAAATTTGCGGTTTTGCCGACTACCGACTGGAAGAATAGAAGATGATGACAGCACGCACACACACACACTGTCACACACACACACACACCCACACCCACATATATATATATATATATATATATGTGTGTGTGTGGGTGTGTGTGTGTGTGTATAACATGTATACAGTATAATAAATATATGCACATATAGGCCTACACTATCACTGCCAACATTCACGAATCACAAAAATTATGATACAATTAGGCCTAGACGATTTTTATTATTATAGGAATTGTTTTCTATGTAAAAATAAAATGGGGTTAATTGTCACCGACTCACCAGCTACTTGTATTTTGGCCTATTTAGTTATTTTCTTTCAAATATGGCTAACGACAATATTTATATTTGGCTTTTGTCAGATCTGTTTGTGAAAAGGTTAACACTGGGTTGAAGGGTTAAAACTTGAGTTGGGATATAGACCTACATCATATAACAAAAAAATTAGTGTACATTGTTTGCTACTTTACACCCGCCTGTCAGATTCTTCTCATTCTTTTTCTAAGATTTCGTATAATTATTTTTTTACTCTATTTTCGTATCCGCTTCTTATGTGAAACACCCACATACTGTACATAAAGATCGAATATCTCATAGCCACTAGTCTACTCCCACTTTGTATGAGACGAAATAATGAATACCACTTATGCTCAAATGCACTTATGCACAAATAATTATGCTTTAGACACTCAATAAGACACTAATCGGGTAAAAACTGACTTGACCGGCTCACAGTCTCACAGAAACGGACTACATGTACTGATCACATCATCACATCATACATGGAAGAAACATACGCGTCTGATTCGCGTCACACAAACCCAAGCGGGCGAGGAGGACGGAGGTGTAAAAAAAATTCCAATAATTTTAATCTAGCAACGTTACCATCTTTTTTTTTTTTTTTTGTGATTACGTCTAGTTATTGTGATAGGATGGGATATTTGAGTGTATATATAGTATACTGTATAATTTATAAGGTATATATTTATATTATATATTATATTATATTATTATATATGCCTAAACTAAGCTTATTTAGAATTAGGATATGGAAACAAAAACTGGGGGGGCCAAGCTGGGGGCCAGCCAAAAAACTGGGGGGGCCATGCCCCCCCCCTGGCCCCCCCCTAGAATCGCCACTGCTTGGCTTGCAATTTAACATTATCTAATTATTCCTATGTTCTGGCAAGTGAATCATGATCGCTACGCACATTACCCCCATTGCCTAGTATTTTGGTTCAATTATACAAACTTAACCCTTTTACCCCAAAAGGACGTAATGGTACGTTTCACAAAACTCATCCCTTTACCCCCTTAAACATACCGGTACATCCTTGCAAAAAATGTTATTTTCATTAGTAAAATAAATTTTTGAATATACTTACCCGATGATCATGTAGCTGTCAACTCCGTTGCCCGACAGAAATCTACGGTCGGGATACGCCAGCGATCGCTATCCAGGTGGGGGTGTACACAACAGCGCCATCTGTGGTCAGGTACTCAAGTACTTCTTGTCAACAAGACCTCAATTTTCTCCTCGGTCCACTGGTTCTCTATGGGGAGGAAGGGCGGGTCCTTTAAATCATGATCATCGGGTAAGTATATTCAAAAATTTATTTTACTAATGAAAATAACATTTTTCAATATTAATCTTACCCGATGATCATGTAGCTGATTCACACCCAGGGTGGTGGGTGGAGACCAGCATACTTGTTAACAAAGAAGCTAAGTATCCCGTATTTCATTTTATTAGTTATTCAAAATAACAAATATAAAATAAATAAGTACCTGGTAAGGAAGTCGACTTGAACCATTACTCTGCCTTTATTAAGTACGTCTTCCTTACTGAGCGTAGCGGTCCTCTTAGGATGCTGAACGATTCTTAGGTGCTGAAGTATAAAGGGCTGCAACCCATACTAAAGGACCTCATCACAACCTCTAACCTAGGCGCTTCTCAAGAAAGAATTGACCACCCGCCAAATCAACCAGGATGCGGAAGGCTTCTTAGCCGACCGTACAACCCAAAAACAACAATAAAAAGTATTCAAGAGAAAGGTTAAAAAGGTTATGGGATTATGGGAATGTAGTGGCTGAGCCCTCACCTACTACTGCACTCGCTGCTACGAATGGTCCCAGGGTGTAGCAGTTCTCGTAAAGAGACTGGACATCTTTGAGATAGAATGATGCGAACACTGACTTGCTTCTCCAATAGGTTGCATCCATAACACTCTGCAGAGAACGGTTCTGTTTGAAGGCCACTGAAGTAGCCACAGCTCTCACTTCATGTGTCCTTACCTTCAGCAAAGCAAGGTCTTCTTCCTTCAGATGAGAATGAGCTTCTCTAATCAGAAGCCTGATGTAGTAAGAAACTGCGTTCTTAGACATTGGTAGCGAAGGCTTCTTAACAGCACACCATAAGGCTTCTGATTGTCCTCGTAAAGGTTTTGACCTTTTTAGATAGTGCCTAAGAGCTCTGACTGGGCAAAGTACTCTCTCCAGTTCGTTCCCCACCAAGTTGGACAGGCTAGGGATCTCGAACGATTTAGGCCAAGGACGTGAAGGAAGCTCGTTTTTAGCCAAAAAACCGAGCTGCAAGGAACATGTAGCCGTTTCCGATGTGAAACCTATGTTCCTGCTGAAGGCGTGGATCTCACTTACTCTTTTAGCTGTTGCTAGGCATACGAGGAAAAGAGTTTTTAAAGTGAGGTCCTTAAAAGAGGCAGATTGGAGCGGTTCAAATCTAGATGACATAAGGAACCTTAGGACCACGTCTAGATTCCAGCCTGGAGTGGACAACCGACGTTCCTTTGAGGTCTCAAAAGACCTAAGGAGGTCCTGTAGATCTTTGTTGGTGGAAAGATCCAAGCCTCTGTGGCGGAAAACCGCTGCCAACATACTTCTGTAACCCTTGATCGTAGGAGCTGATAGGGATCTAACGTTCCTTAGATGTAACAGGAAGTCAGCAATCTGGGTTACAGTGGTACTGGTTGAGGAAACTGCATTGGCCTTGCACCAGGTTCGGAAGACTTCCCATTTAGATTGATAGACTCTGAGAGTGGATGTCCTCCTTGCTCTGGCAATCGCTCTGGCTGCCTCCTTCGAAAAGCCTCTAGCTCTTGAGAGTCTTTCGATAGTCTGAAGGCAGTCAGACGAAGAGCGTGGAGGTTTGGGTGTACCTTCTTTACGTGAGGTTGACGCAGAAGGTCCACTCTTAGAGGAAGAGTCCTGGGAACGTCGACCAGCCATTGCAGTACCTCTGTGAACCATTCTCTCGCGGGCCAGAGGGGAGCAACCAACGTCAGCCGTGTCCCTTTGTGAGAGGCGAACTTCTGAAGTACCCTGTTGACAATCTTGAACGGCGGGAATGCATACAGGTCGAGATGGGACCAATCCAGCAGAAAGGCATCCACGTGAACTGCTGCTGGGTCTGGAATCGGAGAACAATACAATGGGAGCCTCTTGGTCATCGAGGTAGCGAACAGATCTATGGTTGGCTGACCCCACAGGGCCCAAAGTCTGCTGCAAACATTCTTGTGAAGGGTCCACTCTGTGGGGATGACCTGACCCTTCCGGCTGAGGCGATCTGCCATGACATTCATATCGCCCTGAATGAACCTCGTTACCAGCGTGAGCTTTCGATCTTTTGACCAAATGAGGAGGTCCCTTGCGATCTCGAACAACTTCCTCGAATGAGTCCCCCCCTGCTTGGAGATGTAAGCCAAGGCTGTGGTGTTGTCGGAGTTCACCTCCACCACCTTGTTTAGCTGGAGGGACTTGAAGTTTATCAAGGCCAGATGAACCGCCAACAACTCCTTGCAATTGATGTGAAGTGTCCTTTGCTCCTGATTCCATGTTCCCGAGCATTCCTGTCCGTCCAATGTCGCACCCCAGCCCGAGTCTGATGCGTCCGAGAAGAGACGGTGGTCGGGGGTCTGAACAGCTAAAGATAGACCTTCCTTGAGAAGAATGCTGTTCTTCCACCACGTTAGAGTAGACCTCATCTCTTCGGAAACAGGAACTGAGACCGTCTCTAGCGTCATGTCCTTTATCCAGTGAGCAGCTAGATGATACTGAAGGGGGCGGAGGTGGAGTCTCCCTAACTCGATGAACAGGGCCAGCGATGAAAGTGTCCCTGTTAGACTCATCCACTGCCTGACTGAGCATCGGTTCCTTCTCAGCATGCTCTGGATGCACTCTAGGGCTTGGTTGATCCTTGGGGCCGACGGAAAAGCCCGAAAAGCTCGACTCTGAATCTCCATACCCAGGTAAACAATGGTCTGGGATGGGACGAGCTGGGACTTCTCTAAATTGACCAGGAGGCCCAGTTCCTTGGTCAGATCCATAGTCCATCTGAGATTCTCCAGACAGCGACGACTTGTGGGAGCTCTTAAAAGCCAGTCGTCTAAATAGAGGGAGGCTCTGATGTCTGCTAAGTGAAGGAATTTCGCAATATTCCTCATCAGTCTCGTAAACACAAGAGGTGCCGTGCTTAGGCCAAAGCACAGGGCTTGGAACTGGTACACAACCTTTCCAAAGACGAATCTTAGGAAAGGTTGGGAGTCTGGATGGATGGGGACGTGAAAGTATGTGTCTTTCAGGTCTAACGAGACCATCCAGTCCTCCTGCCTGACCGCTGCTAGGACCGACTTCGTCGTCTCCATCGTGAACGTCTGCTTGGTGACATAAGCATTGAGAGCACTGACGTCCAGCACCGGTCTCCAACCTCCTGTCTTCTTGGCTACCAGGAAGAGACGGTTGTAAAAGCCCGGGGATTGATGATCCCGGACTATGACCACTGCTTCCTTTTGTAGCAAGAGCGACACCTCTTGTTGCAACGCTAGCCTCTTGTCCTTCTCCTTGTAGTTGGGAGAGAGGTTGATGGGAGATGTAGCTAGAGGGGGAGTGAGGCAGAACGGAATTCTGTATCCCTCCCTTAGCCACTTCACAGACTGAGCGTCTGCACCTCTGCTCTCCCAAGCTTGCCAGAAGGTCTTGAGTCTGGCTCCTACTGCTGTCTGGAGAGGAAGGCAGTCAAAACTTGCCTTTTGCGGACTTGGAACCCTTCTTGGACTTGCCACGGTGACTGTCTGCACGGGTACCTCCTCTGCTGGAGGTTCTGCCACGAAAGGGCGGGATGAACCTAGAAGCAGGTGTATCAACTGCTAAAGGGCGGAAGGGTCTAGGCACGGAAGGTAAGGTTTTAGCCTTACGTGCAGAAGAAGCCATGAGGTCATGAGTATCCTTCTGGATAAGAGAGGCAGCCATCCCCTTAATCAACTCCTCCGGAAACAGACACTTGGAGAGAGGAGCGAACAGGAACTCTGACTTCTGGCAAGGAGTGATACCAGCAGATAAGAAGGAGCACAGATGTTCTCTCTTCTTGAGGACTCCTGATACATATGAAGCCGCAAGTTCACCAGACCCATCCCGTATTGCCTTGTCCATGCTAGACATGATCAGCATGGCCGAGTCCTTATCTGAAGGGGAAGTCTTCCTGCTTAAGGCTCCCAAACACCAATCGAGGAAGTTGAAAATCTCGAAGGCACGAAAGACTCCCTTCAACATATGATCAAGATCGGAAAAGGACCAGCAGATCTTCGAACGTCTCATAGCCAACCTGCGGGGAGAGTCAACCAGACTTGAGAAGTCGGCCTGGGCAGAGGCAGGAACCCCCAAGCCAGGTTCCTCTCCCGTGGCATACCAGACGCTCGACTTAGAAGCCAGCTTGGGAGGAGGAAACACAAAAGAGGTCCTTCCCAGTTGCTTCTTGGAATGCAACCAGTCCCCCATAACCCTCAAAGCTCTCCTTGATGATCTGGCGAGAACAAGCTTGGTGAAGGCAGGCGCAGCAGACTGCATGCCCAGAGCAAACTCGGAGGGAGGAGAACGAGGGGTTGCAGACACAAAGTGTTCAGGATACAATTCCCTGAACAAAGCAAGGACTTTGCGAAAGTCTAAGGAGGGTGGCGAAGACTTGTGTCCTTCAACATCAGAGTGAGGATCATCCAGATGAGCAGCTTCATCCTCCGATACATCATCATCCGAAAGTTGAGTTGTGAGTGGCAAAGGCAGAGCAGCAAGCTGAACGGCTGAATCCTGCAGAACGGGTGCATGCGTACCTGCGGATCCATCATCATGCCTCTGCTGGACAGTATGTGAGCTGGCAACAACAAAAGCAGAGGGCTGGTGTGTGGGAGGGTCTGCGGTGGGCTGAGGAGCATGCGGTATGGTATGCAGAGCATGCTGTAAGGTATGCGGCTCATGCTGCATGGTATGCGGCTCATGCTGCATGGTATGCGGAGCATGCTGCATGGTATGCGGAGCATGCTGTAAGGTCTGCAGAGCATGCTGCATGGGCTGAGGAGAATGCCGCATAGTGCTGGAACCCGGCAACTCCTGATGCGGCAGCTCACGCATGTTAGCAGATGGTGCAGCAAGAACATGCGTCTGGCAGTGAGGACTGCGCATCGGTGGAGGAGCTCTCACAGGTGGGGTGTGGTAGCAGGCAGCCGCAGTATCTGCTGAGCGCACAACCTCTGCGGGTTGTAGGTTAACAGGAGAGGTGTTAACCTTCTCGGCATGATACTCCTGCATAAAAGCCGCAAGCTGAGACTGCATAGTCTGCAGCATGGACCACTTAGGGTCTACTGTGGTAGGAGCAACAACAGACGGTGCAGAGGCCTGTCATCAGATGACTGAGGCGAGTACGAACTGACCCAGTGGCTACACCTGGGCCGTTGGACTAGCTCGGAAGGGACCTTACGTTTGAGCGGTCGTGAGACCTTGGTCCACCGTTTCCTCCTGGAAACCTCTTCCACAGACGAGGAATGTAAGGGCTCATTCGTCTGGGAGTGGAAGGGACGATCCTTAGCAGATGCGTCCGCAACCACTGAGGATACATCCGTGCGCCGATCAAGGCCTGCCGAACCCTTTGGTCCTTCGACATTGCTTCTCCCCTGGGCTTGGGAGCTTGCAAGAGGTCCCGGACTGGGAGGACGACTGGCACGCACAGATGTACCCTCATGCGCAACACTGACACTGACACTATGCACATCACTAGCACTAACACTTCCCACTGCACTCTTCGCTTTCAGCTCTCTGACATCTGCCAAGAGCTGATTGCGGTCACTAACCAACGACTCCACCTTATCACCGAGAGCCTGAATGGCACGCAACATATCAGCCATTGCAGGCTGAGCACTCGTAGCAGGTTCGGGAGTCACCACCACAGGGGAAGGAAAAGGTTGAGGGGCATGGGGAGAGGAAAAATCCACAGAGCGAGAAGAACTCCTCCTATCTCTCTCCTTCTCTAACCTACGTGCATATCTGAGGAATTCATTAAAATCGAATTCCGAAAGCCCAGCACATTCCCCACATCGATCTTCCAATTGACAGGATTTTCCCCTACAATTGGAACATACGGTGTGAGGATCTATAGAGGCCTTCGGAAGACGCCTAGTACAAGTCCTAACAGTACACTGCCTGTATTTAGGAACTTGGGAATGGTCAGACATCTTGAATTAGAGGTAGTCAAGGGGGAATTCCAAAATTAAGCAAAGATCGTTAACCAATGAAATCAAATTAATACCAAAAGCTTGCTAAGCTAAGGATAAAGTCTTCCTGAACAGCGAAGGCTAAATTTCAGAGCAAATACATCACCAAAACGTGAACAAAAGACTCCAAAATCAACAGCGTATCCATGTAGGTCTTGCCGGCGGCACGACAGAGGAAAAATTGAGGTCTTGTTGACAAGAAGTACTTGAGTACCTGACCACAGATGGCGTTGTTGTGTACACCCCCACCTGGATAGCGATCGCTGGCGTATCCCGACCGTAGATTTCTGTCGGGCAACGGAGTTGACAGCTACATGATCATCGGGTAAGATTAATATTGAAAAACTGCTATTTACATTTTTTTTTGCATATTTTTTATAATATTATGAGAAACTTCAGGCATTTTCCCAGAGAATGAGACCAACCTGACCTCTCTATGACGAAAATTAAGGCTGTTAGAGCAATTTAAAAAAAATATACTGCAAAATGTGCTTGAAAAAAAATAACCCCCGGGGGTTAAGGGTTGGAAAGTTCCAAATAGCCTGGGGGTAAAAGGGTTAACAGACTAAATATATCAAACACGGGTTTCTATCCTAACATTTCATTATTAAAATAAAAAAAATGAAATAAGAGCTGTAATTACAATGTATATTCCAATATAGAAAACAAATAACCAAGAGGTTAAGAATATAAAACGTTGAGCCTTTTATTGTTCAAACGAGTAAAGTACGACAGAAACACAACCTATCACTCTTTTCCTGAACTACAGGGTGGAACCAGGCTCCTGTGCCAAGTGATACGAGGACAAATTATTATCATTATCATTATCATTACTTGCTTAACTACAACCCTAGTTGGAAAAGCAGGATACTATAAGGCCAGGAGCTCCAACAGGGAAAATAGCCTAGTGATTAAAGGATATAAGGAAAAATAAAATATTCTAAGAACAGTAATAACATTAATATAAATATCTCCTATATGAACTATAAAAACAACAAAAAAAGATATAAGATAGAATAGTGTGCCGAGTGTACACTCAAGCAAGAGAACTCTAACCTAAAACAGTGGACGACCATCGTAAAAAGCAAAATAGGAATTTTTTTTATTAAAGCCTGCAACTTTGTTATCTGCAAAGACCTATTTAATTATGCTAATTTCAATGTCCTAACTGGTACTGCACTGTTTGGCGTCTTTGTATAACGACGGACAGGACCTCCTACTTGAATGCATAGACCACCACCTAACCTCACCTACAAATCGTATCCTTACCTAACGGGGGGGGGGGGGGGGGGGGGGGGGGGGGACACCCCATGCAAACCCCATTAGGCTGTCGTATTCTCAACTGGCACTGCACTTTTCATACCCTTTGTATAACAACGGACAGGACCTCCCACTTAACGATATATAATAACACCTAACCTTAACTTCCTTACCTAACCTAACCTACAAATTGTATCCTTACCTAACGGGGGAGAACAACCCCTGCGAACCCCCTTAGACTGTCGTATTCTTAGAGGATGGGTTAAAAATAAGGGAGTTATGGGCATGGCTTTCATTATGCATTCAACCCCCAATGTCCTATAATTAAACCTTTTATCATGAACAGTGAGATATACGAAAAAAAAGTAGTTTTCTTTCCCTAGGCTACATTACCCTGTAATAGTGTACAATACCAAATATTCCAGTTAACATTAAATAAAAATTGATTTATTACCTACGTATAGTTATCTACATTAAAGAAAGATCATTAAAGAAGGATAAAACATTTTATTACCTTAACACGCTGCCTTTACTTTCGGCGACATTTTAGGTCGGGCAAAATGACTTGACACGTTTACTGTAAAACTGTCTATAATTAACAAAAAACTTATAATTTACTTACTTACTAGACTAAAATATGACTTAGAAAACCTCTGTCGGTTAGAATTTCGATGATCTTGGATTAAATGTTCGTCAAAAGTTGAAATAATTAAAAAAAAATTACAGGTGTTCGTTTGCAAACACCGCCCACAAAGTGACATTGACACAGGGTTGCCAGATTATTTCGACTGGATTGTCGTACATGAGCCTTAAAATTGTCGTTTTTCAAGCAAAATTATCGTACACAGTTTCAATATAATTATTAGGGAGTTACATGATTGACTTATTTCAAAAGATTTTAGTATAATTGTTTAATTAAACCCACACACACCTACATTGTTTATACCTTAGGTATGTATCGTACATCGTACCGGACCCAAAATAATCGTACACGTACTATAATTATCGTACGAATGGCAACCCTGCATTGACAACCGGTGCTGTGTCCGAACGCACCTTCGGAAATGACATATTTAATTATTTATCTCTATCTATTCCATGAAAAGTGTATCAAATTTATCAATTATATCATTAAATATAAATTTTAGAGATATTAGCCTTCAAAATATTCTATTGGGATGTGAATTATTTTTTTTAATGAACATTACTGTACTAATTACGAAGCCATAGCCAAGACATTTATCAAACACTCGAACGCGTTGGTAGGAGTAAGTTTACAATGCTGACTTTTGCAGTCTTTACATCGGCTCACTTTTTAAGGTCCACCACTTGGAGATATCTTTCAAGCTTACTTAGTTATTATTATTATTAAATGCTAAGCTACAACCCTAGTTGGAAAAGCAGGATGCTATAAGCCCAGGGGCCCCAACAGGGAAAATAGCTCAGTGAGGAAAGGAAACAAGGAAAAATAAAATATTTTAAAGTGCTTATAGATATTATGTCGACCATTATTGTATCATTGTCCTCTGGTAAATATTTAACTTATGTCTAATTACATAGATTTAAAACCAATTAAACGGTCGTAATTTACGATGGAAATTAGATTGTTTCAAAGATTTGATTTATGAAGCCCAGTGATCAGGTTTTCTTCCTACTACTTTTATAATAAATAATTTTAAGAATATCTGTTCCTCTCCCCTTTTTACTCTTATATATTTATTGGGTCATGTATGCGACCCTTTGGCTTTTCTCATAGATACTTTTTTTCTCCTTTATGTACCCTTTTCCCAAATACTTAAATTCCTTCTATTGTCTTGGTTACAATTCTCTTGCTTGAGGGTACACTTCGGCATACACTTCTTAGTTCTCTTCCTCTTGCTTTGCTAAAGTATTTTTTTTTTATATAGTTTATATAGGGCATATTTAGCTTGATGTACTTCCTGTTCTTAAAATATTTTATCTTCCCTTTCCTCACTAGGGTATCTTTCCTGTTGGAGTACCTGGGCTTATAGCATCATGCTTTTCCAATTAGGGTAGTAGCTTGGCAAATAATAATAAGCTATCTACATATCAAGACACTTCCCCAATTTCGGGGGGTAACCGACATAAAAAAAAATTAAAAATGATAAAAAGGGGACCTATCCTCTCTACGCTCCTCCCAGCCTGACTTGAGGGATTCAATTGAGTTTGGATAGTAGCCTACTGTTAGGGAGCCACAGCCCACCCATCCCCATTATCCACCACAGGTGAAGCTTCAGAAGCTGAATCCCCTACTGCTACCACCTCCGCGGTCATCCAAGGTGAGCGGAGGAAGCTGCAGGGCCTACCGGAACTACGTCACAATCGCTTGCCCTTCATTCCTATTTCTAGCACGCTCTCTTGCCTCTCTCACATCTGGCCTCCCATCACCCAGAGCTTTCTTCACTCCATCTACCCAAACCTTGGCCTACCTCTAATACTTCTCCCATCAACTCTTGCAATTACCCTTCGTGTGGAGAGGGCTTTACTGGTTCTTCACCTACGTCCCGTTCAACAAAGACATTTGCAAAAAGTCTGAGCTTCTGAAGTTCCATCGGTTCCATTGCTTGAATAGTTAGATTATTACACAATCTGGTCACAGGTGGAGTAAAATTTCTAGAATAGGCCTACAAATTAGTATTAAATCCTAATAGGGAGAAGACAATTTTAAAAATCTTAGGCAACATACGCAAGTAACTGAGCGACAGTGCCAGAGGTTTACAGCCAGATCAGGAAGAAGGAATTTAAAATAGCAAGATTTCATCCCAAAAATTAAGATGAGTCAGCAGCCTGGAACCAGACAGGAGAACATTACTCAGACAATGGTAGACTGAGGGGATTAAAACTCCCAACAGGGTAAAATAGCCCAGTAAAGTAAGGAAAAGGAAAACTTCAATAGAAGTAATGACCAACTAAAAATATTTCAAGAACTATGAGACATACGGATGATGATAAGGTTGTGGCGGCCCACTTTATTGGAAATGTACCTAGCTGGTGACCTGTCAGACAGAGGTTAAAGTACCAAGCAAGCTTGAGATGAGTAATCAGCAGTCATTGCCTGGCCATCCTTGGTCCTGAGTGTAGAGGAGGGGGCTTTGTCTGATTTGACCTATTTGTCAACATGGAGTCGATTCCATTTTATTTTATGATCTGACAACTACGTTCTTAATTGTAGCACTTACATTACAACAATAACCAACATTTTTCTCACACCCCAGCTATTTCAACTATTCATAAACTTGGTTTTCCCAAAGATAAATTGTAAATTTACTTAAACGTATGAAAATTTTCAAGACAAAATACATTCTCTGCTCTATGAACTACAAAATAGTTACTACGTCAGTGCACACAGTATCTTCCGTATTCACATCACAAAGCATAACCACCTTACGGCATTCCTATAACCTCTAAGAGAAACTTTACCCCTGGCCCTTCCTTGTCATCTCTTGGATGGAGATGTCTTGGGCACTGATCATGTGTAAATTTTATATGGTTAGTGCGCCTTGCCACTGTCAATCATGAGGCTAACGTTCAAACATTCCATCAGATTCTAGATTTTTTTATAATAATCACGACAAATTCAGAGAAGTACTGGGAGGGTACCACATCACACTAAATTTTCTATAATATACACCCTACAACGTAATATGTACAATACTCACCACCACCATTCAGATTAAGTTATACTTGGTTGCAGTAGGCCATTCTAAAACAAGTCTTATCACCAGTACTTGAATAAAAGCTTTGCCTTGTTTTATTCTACCTTTTGAGTACCTATATTGCTCTCATGTCTGATCTTCAGCTGCAGTCTTACATTCATGGATAGAATGGTTAATCCTATTGAATTCCTGACTTCGTCTTGACAATGTGTGGCATAATCGTTCATCTATTTCTATATGGATGTTGCATTAGTTTTCTGAACTCAATCTTGCCAGACATATGTAGCTATTCCAAGTTATGACTCCCATCACGAGGAACAACAGTACGCACTTTGCTAGATATTTTCCTAGAGATGTGACCAGATTATAGACAGATTTTCCCCAATCTGGAGATGGAATCTGTGGAACTTCATAAGTTTGAATTTTTTTTTGGTTGAATAGGTTGGCCTGACTTCTCCGACGATCTCTTGGAAGCCGCCGCCGCCTTCTTCGCGTATAGGGTCCATTGAAGCTCCAGCCATGACTCGCACTCAGGGCACGTGGGGCCAGGGAACACCTCTTCCCCTGACACGAGGAGCACAAGGTGTGCTGGTCGACCTCGGGCGTCAGAGCCATGCCCCGCAAGACTTACCAGCTTGGGGCCCGGGACAGCGACGCTGAGATTCCATGGTAAAAATCGAACGCAAACGACACAAGCACACAAAGACAAAGTGAGGAACACAACGGAAACACGTGGGACAAGGTAAGAACACAAAGGAACACAAGGTGATCGGCCAGGATAAGAGAGCGCGCGGCAAGATGTATTCAACGCCGTGACCAGACGCTTACTGGCTAACAAGCGCAACCCCACGCACTGACCCAGGGTCACCATCCTTCTGCCCTGGAGTGCCCCTGCAAGGTAGCGGAGAGAGGGGGAACTACGCAAAATTCTTGGTCGTTGATTAAGGAGATCCCAGACTCTCCTAAGAAAGTAGTTCGAGGTAAGTACTCCGTGTTGGAACAAATACATATTATATTATACATATGACCTTATGTTACAAATATAGTTATCTTCTATTCATTACTGGTATACTGTACCTTATATCCTTGTGATTGTAGCAATATACTAAAGCCAGCAATTTCTTCATAATATTTAGTGGAGGATTGGAGCAAACCAAACCACCACCACAAAAAACTAAGCAATCACTTACAACGGACATTGAATGCAAAATAAATTTGGTCAATCGTTGGACCAATATAGAACTTGGCTAAAAAGCTGGGGGCATATCAGAGGAAAGCTGGCACTTGTGCATTTTAAACTTATACATAGAACACCCAATATATGTATCCCAGAAAATAAATGTGTACTTCCAGCAGTGGGGATATTACTCATTATCCCAGCCTTCTATTGTACTTATGAACCCTGTTTTCCTGATTCTGTCATTTATTAATTTTGCTTCACATATACCTTACATAAATTTAAATGTGAAAAACAATTTGTACCATATTTGAAACATGAGATTTGGGGGTTGCACCCTGACTGGTGAATGGCAATCTAGGGTTCGAGACCCGTTCATACATCACCATCATTACAGGCTAAGGATGGGGGAACCTATAGTCTATAGTCATCAGCAGCCATTCCCTGGTCCAGCCCTGGGTGGAAAGGTGGTTTGGGAGCTGATCTTGTGTATATACGGTCAGTCTCTAGGACATTCTGATGCTTGATAGGGCAACGTCACTATCCCTTGCTTCTGCCATTCATGAGTTGGCTTAGAGCCTTTAAAAGAACATGAAAGACTTGGCAATTGGATCTTTCCTTGCTAATTGACAATACTATTTGGACATGTTGTAATACGAGATAAATGTTAAGACTTAAAAATTCCCATACATGTTACCACTGATTGAAAAACATTGCACAATTGTTAATGTACCTTATTTAGGTTAATTACAACCTTCACAAAAAGACATCATTAATTCTGGCTTCAAGTCATTTACAATGAAATCAAACTTACATTAACCATTTGGCAAATAAAACAAATTTCAGATTGAAAACTTTATTCATTAGTAACAACTGTACATTGTAGTTATTACCATATAAGGAAAGCCTCAGGCTTCAATATATGGGAGCAAAAAATTAATCCCATATAAATATTTTATGGAAAAATCCAGAGGAACTATGTTCACTAATCTAGGGCAAAACTATTGAATTACCTTTAGGTGACAATTACATTAACCATATGTGATTTACTTCTAATTTAAACTAGAATATTTCA
Organism: Palaemon carinicauda; assembly: GCF_036898095.1. Classification (NCBI taxonomy): domain Eukaryota; kingdom Metazoa; phylum Arthropoda; class Malacostraca; order Decapoda; family Palaemonidae; genus Palaemon; species Palaemon carinicauda. The sequence continues at coordinate 47,023,196 of NC_090726.1, read as the reverse complement.
TGAATGCGTAAAAAAAACTATAAGCAAGCTAAACTAAGCTCTACTTGACTAAATGAAAAAATATAGCACAACCACAGTGAGAGAGAGAGAGAGAGAGAGAGAGAGAGAGAGAGAGAGAGAGAGAGAGAGAGAGAGAGAGAGAGAGAGAGAGAGAGAGAGAGAGAGAGAGAGAGAAATTATTTTTATTATTAAAGGAAGGAGTTTTACCAGCCCAATGAGTCAAGCTTGACTCAGCGCTGGCGAGAGAGAGAGAGAGAGAGAGAGAGAGAGAGAGAGAGAGAGAGAGAGAGAGAGAGAGAGAGAGAGAGAGAGAGAGAGAGAAACATTAAATGATTAGAAAGCTTAAAACTTCCCTTATATATATACAATTGATATGACAAACCAGTGAAAATACTGTACCTGAACACTGCCTTCCATGCAGACGACACACACTGTATGTGTTGACTATTTATGAAATTAAAATCCCTGTGTAATGCATAAAAAATTATTCTTCAATTAAAACAACCTTAGCTTAACAGTTCTTAGTATTCACTCCCTAAACTTTCAAATATACTAAAACACCTAAAAAAGAGATCCCCCTCCCCCCACAACCAAATAAAAAAAAATGAAAAAAAAGAAAGAAAGAAAAACAGTTGGGTTAATAAAAAGTGCCTTCAGCTGTGTATCTTTATTAAATAGACAGCCCTCTAGCCATACATCCACAATCATGCCCTGAAAGGAGCTGTAGCAAGCGTATCCAAGTTCTTGCAGCAACCGGCAGTCACTGGCTATCATCATTAAGTCCATGATTCATTTGACTTTCAACACAAAAAAGGGCTCTTCTTCACATCATAAAATTCATAAAACAACCAATCTCAAATATATACTCCTGCCTCACAACACACCATCACATCTTCAGAGGCTCTCAGTAAATAATTTTTAATCTTTAGTCATTTTAAAATCTTTAAACGAGTTTTTTAACATACTATGCATAAAAAAGAACACTCAATTTATCCAATTTTACATACATAGTTATGTATACCACAAACCAAACTCTCATTAACCATTTGACAACAGGTTGCAGGGGTGCCCTGGCTAACTTGACTACTCTGTCCTTTCTGTCCTACTTGACTTAGAAAGAAGCGTGCGCCTGGTCATGAAATGATAACATCTCAAAGTGAAGTACTTTGACAAGAATACATTTACAATCTTACAAATGCTTTAAACAATTAATATTTGTACTCGAATTAAACAACATGACAGGACACTTTCTTATTATTATCTTGCCTAAACCATATTTAAAATTTCACACAGCACACACATCATAAAGAGCCTGTAATGAGTACATGTACACCGTAAATATTGGTGAATGCTATCAAGTGAATAAAAATCTCTAATGAAATGAACGGATATGAGGGGAAAAATTATATATCTTTCTAAATTCAAGTAACATTCATTGAACTTGACACTTTCATTCCAAAAAATTAATAAAAGTATTGATCACTGACTAAAAGAAAAATTGCTAAGAGCAAACACAAGGCCTGCTTGTTAATCATACGTGGCTCGGTCATACCTCCTTTCACTGGCATGCCAGAGGATAGCAGGAAGGTTTATCTAAAGAGATCAGCCAAAAGCCACTTTCATGGTCAACAGTTTACTTGGCTTGAACCAATGTTAAAACAGAAGAAAACAGGTTTTGGAGATTCAAAATGTTTGCGAACTATTTTTATGTTACAATGAATGATGTATTATAGCAATATCAATCTGCCCTTACTGCTTCCAACTGGCCACTGCTGCTGACCACCATGCTCAACACACAGACTTTGTACTGTGATTCCCAGGTCAGCGACCTTTGCAACACTGAGAGGCGAGAGGTCGGGTGAGGTCAAGGTAGTTGTTGCCCCTACCCCATTAGCAACGACTGTGATGGAATATCACGCCAAACGTTACAAAATTTTACTTTCGCTACAAATTTTCTAATAAGTTGAATCTTTTTGTGCAACAATCTAGTAAGAATTAAGGGAGTAGGGGCAAGGTTACACTAGGCCAATGACTTGCACTTTTTTGGTTGCCTACTATAGATGCACACTAGTAACAAAATAAAGAGGCCAATGCTCATATTGAACTCCCAAAATATATATTAATTTGTTGCATTGCCACACACGCAGCTTGGCCTTCCTAGTCTACACACTCAGGGCTTCCTCGGTCACACCTCACACGGCAAGTATTGAGTAGTAATTACATTTAAAAACATTACATTTCACAAGTAGCTATTATTCTTCTGCTAGCTCACTCCATAACCTTCTCTCATTATATAGCTTAGAAGAAAATGTTATGAGGCAAGCTTACTGACCAGGATAGTCTTGCAGCATTCTTTTAGAAACAAACATACACTATATATATGTATATATATATACAAGACCCCTGGTTCCACACTGTTCACAAAAGGCGAACAGCTACAATTTAAAAGTGTGACCTTAGATTACAAAGTGTAGTATAGCATGTTCAAAATAAATGTTCAACATCAAAAAAATAATAAAAAACAGCAATGATTGAGAACGGTATGGAGCCAGGATTATGGTACTGATTGCCTCAGATTCTCTCCATCCCCCATCGAGAACAGTGATGATCTTCATCTATTGATTTATCAGGCACACATCACTTTTCTCATGGGGTTTAGAAAGCCTCAATCACTCAACTGAGACTTGCACACCCCACTGAATTTTTTCAAGGACCTGGCAAAGGCATATACTACCCACACGTCCATACCACTCTCAGTACATATTTGCTGTCACACTATATTCATCATTTGAGGACACCACCACGACCAATATATACGGAAGTGGTGAGGCTACACATCAGTGAGGAGAGCCCATGCAGTCATACCACATCTTCAAACACTGTTGCTACAACAATCAAGAGCCAAATATCATGACCCCACACCCTCCCATACATGACCACACCAAACAATACACACTAAGCGTGAATATTATCATTGTAGGTAAAGTGAATACTTGCTAAAACTAAATGGAGCATGCTTAAGACAAGGGATGATGAGGGAGTGTTGACTTTACCAAAACTAAACAATCCCCCAAAGCAACCCCAAATCCAATTCCTCCTCACACTTACAAACCGACTAACTTCACAGCAAACATGGCATTCTCAGTCACCAAACATGGTCTGTCTCTTTTGTCATCCACTCCTCTCAACAACCACCTAAGGTTTTGCCTAAGCATACTTACATATCATACCTGTTGTACTTGTCTCCTCCCCTACCCTGAGACTGTCCCCATGAGCCACCCTGGCCACCCTCACCCCATCCCCCAGAACTAGATCCCCAACCCCCTTGGCCACCTCCATGGCCTGGTGGGGGATTATTTGGATGTCCCTGATTGGGCTGCCCTCCCTGATTGTAACCCCCCTGGCCTTGAGGACCATCCTGATTCTGTTGCTGCAAGTTGCCTAACAGACCCCAGCTAGCTTGGCTAAGGGCAGCTAACATGGGCATGGTTAGTGCTCCCATATTAAGAGGATTGACATTCTGCCCACCACCTTGTCCACCCTGTCCAGGACCACCCAAACCCAGAGATGTACCCAAAGCAGCCAAGTTAGGCATTTCCCGGTTTCCCCCTTGATTCCAGCCACCACCATTGTTCATGCCCTGCCCATAGCCACCTTGACCATAGCCTCGTCCGTCCATACGTCCACCGCGTCCAAATGGCCCGCGGTTTGGATCCCCCTTTGGAGCAGCGTTGGACACATGAACGGATGTTCCTTTGACAATATGGTCTTCCCCACATAGGGTCTGTGCTACTTCAGGATCTAAAAATGTGACAAAAGCAAAGGCCCTAAATGGCTTAGGAATAAAAACATCGGTGACCTCACCAAACTTGCTGAAGTATTCTCGGAGATCGTCTGCAGTTATGTCTTCGGTGCAACGACCGATGAAGACTTTACTATTGACTTGTTGCACCATGCCTTCCTGTGGATGACAAAATCCAATAAACATTTCCTGAAAATTTTCATTTTTTACTTACATGTACATCTAATTTTATGCCCTACTCTGAATGTATAATTTGTCAAGCCTCAAATAGGAATTTACAATTCTCGCAATTACAGAAAAAACAAAATTAGTTGTCAGATATTGGTAACGGGCTCAATACTCAAAACTGAAAATACATGAACATTCAGACTTACCTTAGAGTTGGGGATCTTGACATCACACAGTCGTCCATCAATCATGTGCCTCTGGGAGAGTACTCTCACTTGAGAATCGTAGCTACCAAATCTAATAAATCCAAATCCCTTGCTCTGGCCAGTCTTTGGATCTTTCTTAACCTAAGGAAAAAAAATAAGGATAAAAATATAATAAATAGTTTCAATTTGTAACATATATTGATGTAGTATGATAGATGAAACATTATGGATGCATCCTAAATTATTAGAGCAAAGAACCTGAAAAAAATGTAAACAATTGCAATCCAAGAATCAAGATAAATGACATCTATTTTTGATGTTACTGTTTTTAATATGATATATAGATTTATTCTCATTTATTTCCTTTCCTCACTGGGCTATTTTTCCCTGTTGGAACCCTTGGGCTTATAGCATCTTGCTTTTCCAACTAGGGTTGTAGCTTGGCTAGTAATAATAATAATAACAACAACTGGTGTTTTGTCAAAAACTGTAATTTTAACATATGATATAGTACAGGTAAACGTACTCTTCTAACACATTAGTTCTAAGCATGCCTTCCTACTATAAATCAGGAAGTTAAATATGTACTTTACTCTCATTTCTATGTTAGTATTACCAGCACAAATACAAATTTCAAAGTACTATCAGCTGTTAAAGCAGTCATGAATATCAAAGATTAGGTAATTTCACAGAGATACCCACCACTGGAAAAAAAAAAGAAAAAAAAAAGGGGGCCAACTGAACAGTAACCTCACAACCCCCTATCAAAAACTTAGCAGACAAATGAGGATTGTGTGGCAGCGAGGCATGTTATGGGTACAGTAGTCTTACGGTATATGTAGTACACGCGTGTACATGTGCTGTGCGCTTATTGAAATTCATTCATTAACAAATTAATTACATACTGTGATAGAAATCACCAGTACAGAGTTACTTAGTACATTAGTTGACTGCAAATAGGTCAAGATTTGGTAGGTTCGGAGTTAACCCACACCACGCCGGCAAGCATTCGCGGATTCGCGCTTTACGCACCGCCTACTTGAGACTAGAACACTATTTAATTTTCTAAGTGTTTTTCCCCTAGAAGAGCTGCTCACCATAGCTTCTATGTTTGCCAAGCTTAACCCTTTTACCCCCAGGCTATTTGGAAATTTCCAAACCTTAACCCCCAAGGGTTATTTTTTATTCAAGCACATTTTGCAGTATATACTTGAAATTGCTCTAACAGCCCTAATTTTTGTCTTAGAGAGGTCAGGTTGGTCTCATTCTCTTGGAAAATGCCTTAATTTTCTCAAAATATCAAAAAAAATAAAAAAAAATATCGTAAATAGCATTTATTTGCAGGAACGTACCGGTACGTCCATGGGGGTAAAGGGATGCGTTTTGTGAAACGTACTAGTACGTCCTTTGGGGGTAAAAGGGTTAAGTAGCAACTGAATTATTGTGCAGGGAGTTAACCTCTAGGGTATAGAATTTTTTGGTCAGCTTAGTATCTTCAGATTTATGAGGAAAGAGTGCAAATACTCCCCTATATAAAGCATCTTATTTACAATAGACATGATAATTCAAGTCTTGTATGGGAGCCAGGCTGGATACAAAACTACTTGAGCAACCACCAGAGGGCCAAGAAAAACTGCATTTTAGGACTCGTGGGTACTGTGTACTGTACTCCCTTTGAAAAGGGCAAACAATTGCTTGGCTCTTCCAAACTTGAACCCCCTTTTCCTGGTCTGATTCACGCTGAAAATTGGACTCACAACGGACACTAGTGGATCTGAAAGTGGTAGGGAGTCGACACTGATATCCAGGTTTTTTGTCCTCTTCAGAAAGTACAGCTGATCACGTCTTGATCACTTACCATCACAACATTAGAACAAATTGGAAAAGGTCCCAAAATTGGGGTACTGTGCGTATGGGTTCCGAGTATTGGCCTTGAATTCATGTACAAATCTATATCTTCCAACCGACTGTGCAGGTTCTTATGTAAGAGTCCGAGCAACTCTTTTTCCAAGTTGAGGCTAACAAAAAGACAGTTTAAAATGTAATATCTGCCAGAAGACCGTCTCCAAAGCTCTTACATGGTAGCCGCACAAGACTAGAAAGAATGAGTCACGTCAGACTTAAGACTGCTCGAGGCTTCGGTGAGGAGAGACCCATGCCCTTCAGTTGCAAGAATGTGCTCGAGGCTCCGGTGAGGAGAGACCCATGCCCTTCAGTTGCAAGAAAGTGCTCGAGGCTCCGGTGAGGAGAGACCCATGCCCTTCAGTTGCAAGAATGTGCTCGAGGCTCCGGTGAGGAGAGACCCATGCCCTTCAGTTGCAAGAAAGTGCTCGAGGCTCCGGTGAGGAGAGACCCATGCCCTTCAGTTGCAAGAATGTGCTCGAGGCTCCGGTGAGGAGAGACCCATGCCCTTCAGTTGCAAGAATGTGCTCGAGGCTCCGGTGAGGAGAGACCCATGCCCTTCAGTTGCAAGAATGTGCTCGAGGCTAAGCGATAGCCTTTCACAAACAACTGAGCTGCCTCACTCGGCAAAGTTAGACGAGGAAACCAGCAATCTGCTAGAGCTACTCAGACTGGAGAAGCAACCTTTCTGCTATATCTATGATAATTATAAGCCCACTATCCCTCACACACACTTGCAACAACCCAGACACCAGTGCAGTACAAAAAATATTTCGCTCGGAGATGTTGGATAGTCTCCAACATGTGAAAATGAATTGGTGATACCACTGAAGGTACAGTTGAAAGAGGTATTCCATGAGGTTGGATCTTGGATCTATCAGGTCCTCGACTAAAAGCGCAGATCGAAATGCCACTCGGCTTATGACAATCTGGACGTTTTCAGGGTCATCCAGAGATATATGGTGTGATCGACCGACTTATGTTCTTCTGGCAAATCAGGTTGAATGTGTTGTGATCCTATTGGTATTGGAAAGTGTCCTCAAACACTGCCTTTGGAAACAGTATAGTAAGTTTTCTAGTTGACTTTTCCATACACTATGATATATGGATCATTAAAGATCCTAAAATCTGGCCTTAGTAATAATGTATCTTGCCAAGGTCAATTGAAAAGCTCTACGACATGGTCTGACAGCTATATGGCATGGTAGCCAAACAGATTCATGAGTGTACCTGCCTTGTCAACTTGCAAAACGAGGCACCATGCCTCATTGCATTACTCATGCTACTATGGTGTGTTGTCACTCATCAACACAAACAAACGCCTCATTCAGTACTCTTGGAATGCTTGCACTTCCAACATGATATGCACGCCACACACCTTCCTCAGCACACCAAAGAACCGTAATAAGTTCAATGTAAAGTTCAGTGAGCCTCATTGAAGTTTTCTTCATACTTCTCGTTAAACTGGACCGGATGGCTTCGAGTATACCTGTAGGCTAACCAATGTTACCTCACAACAGCACTGAAGGAATTTCTGGCAGTCACCCGTGAGAAACTATCTTCTCCAAAGGTAGGTGGCCTAGAAAAGATGGGTAACGTCAAGATGGAAGTACCACCTTGGACAGAAATGGTTGAACATGATACTTCAACCTCCCAGTGCGAGATTAGATTTTTCCCGATTACAATCCCAAGAATATGAGAAAGGGCAATCTTGCCTGTAGCAAAAGCCTCTTGGCGAAGACATTCTACGCTACTAATGTCACAATAGAGAAAAATTTTTCAATGTGACAAAACTTTTTTTACATCCATAAGTAGCGGATAAATACTTTATATAAGACTTAAATCAGTAAAAAACCAAACTTTAGATCCTATAAATAAAAACTACTTTTTGCGAAGGCCAAATTAGTGGCGTTTTACCATCAATACAACAAAATCCTAGACTAAACCAAAAACACTAAAACCTCAAAGTACTGTAAACTAAATCTAATATGAGGAATATCAAATATTCCTGCTACGTAACGTAGTACAGTTCTTTAGGTATTGAAGGATCTCTCAAATGGGCGTAATAGGAACTTAGTCACAAACTTCTTGCTTAATTTTGAGATTTAAAATACAAGGATTAAGTAATGTAACCTCCTTCCTAAATTCTCATTTATCTATAGCACTAGTAAGAGAGGAAAACATGTATCAATCTAAAAGATGAACAACAGCCAAAGAAAATTATAAAAAAAAATCATAACATGCTTAATAGAAGCAAATCATATAAAACCAGGAATCCATAAAAAAAAACCCTCAATAGAGTCGATTCCAAAAAGCAAGTTTCAATGTTACAAAACTGGAACAATGCCTTTTTTATACATACAGAAAAGTCATCTTATTTAGTCAGACATTACCATTCATTGGGGCTAAGTAAAAAACACCTGCAAGTTCTGGAAAAATGCCAAATATTTGGTGAGCTCTTAATGATGCACTTTTCCTTAAGCAAACTAGAAAAGGTCTCCACTGTAAGATAGCAGATTAAAGTACAGTAACAGTACAATATTCAGTTACCAAACATATTAGGTACAAAAGATGAAAAGCCTCTACCAGTAACTCTCAAATAAAACACTCTCGTAAAACGTGTACTAAGAATGATACAATTACACACATAATTGTTCTGTACTTTACATATGCTTATGAATGTTATGAATAAGCACCTATAAATATTTCTTATTGGAATCTCAGGCACAAATAGCAACAATGCAAATGGTAGGGTCTGCCTTCACGCTAGATTCAAGAACTACTTCCAAATTACTGTACCTGTGCCATCAAGACTTCGCCGAAAGGTTCAAAGTATTCCCGGAGCTCTTTCTCTGTGGTTTTCCACGGGAGACCCAAAACGATAAGGTCTGAACAACGTTGCTTGCTTTCCATACGTTTAGTCTTGGACATTGAGCTCTCGAGATGGTCGTCCGACTTCCTTTTGTTTTCTGAAAGAACAAAAAATTTAAGATTTCCCTACGTAGACTCCACTAAAATAGGTACATCAAGACTATCCGTAAAGGGTACCACTGTATACGCAATATATTTAAACATGAAGGCTAGCAGAGAATATACGAGCATTCAACGGTAATAGTATTTCACAACAATAAAAAGATTAAAATTCTACCATTGATATTCATGCAAATTATTGAACTTCTTTCAAACTATGATCTTACAATTTGGTGTACCTCAGAATCTCTAACGTTCAAAATGCCTTTCGTTGCCATTCTTACTATCAAAACCCTAGACTGGGCAACTTTTACTATCTTCTAGGCCCAAGAAATAACCCAAATTGACCAGCATAGGTTGTATTACACACATTTGACACATTTAAATTGTACACTGGATCTCATTAACCAATATTGTCATGTACAGGCCAACGTTTTTGAAGTGTACACTATGAAAAAATTAACATGGTGGCAGACATCCATTTCTATGATAGTGCTTTTTTATACAAGGAAACTTTCATGATCAATAAATTAAATCTCTCTACAGAGAGAACATAGCTAATGCCATGTGACTTTAAGAAGTCACCTATATCAACCCTCTAAACCTGTGAAAAATAACCCAAAAACAAGATCCATTTCTGGAACCTTGAGCAGCAAGTGAAGCTGAAAACAGACCAGGTGATTCCTTCTTTTAATTAGGCATGATACCCCCCCCCACCCAGCCCTTCTTATAAAAACAAACAGAACATCTTTCAATCACAATCATCACTCGCATATCAAAACTCACTCACACATGCTCATAAACAGCAAAAAACAAGAGTACAAAAGATTTTCATGAAGATGGCTAGGGACCAAGCTATTTACCTTTCATAACTCCGTCGATGCAGCCTGATTTCATATCCTCGTTCATCTGGTAATTGCATGATCTATCCTCACCTGAGAAAGATGGTGAGGTGGCATATAGCCAATGCTATTAATTGACATAATAATAGTACATGATAATTTTACTAAAGATAATTTATACCTGATGTCACACCTTAAAATCTGAACATTACTCAATATTTCTAAAATATTATTAATAAGGTACTTAAACCCACTTGCAATACATGAAAATATAAATATATAGAAAACAAGGACAGGCCCTTCACCCAGGCCAGAGCCTATTAGCAGAACACCACCCGACTTCGAACCTTTATCATATCAGGGAACTGAATTAGCAGTGCACCTCTTTTGTCATTAATAGCATTGACTTTCTTCACGTTGAGAAACTTACACTGCATCCGTGTTTAATGTATACACGTAGAGCAACATTATCTCAAAATATGTTAAAATAGGAAATGATTAAAAATACATGTTTTAATGAAATCTCATGGCTTACATTGCCCCGTTAAACAGACTAGCCTATTGTAAGAACCTTCCATTCAACTTAAATTTGTGCCGGAATAATACTAACCTACAGTACACAAAAACTAACTAAAAGGTTGAAGGCAAAAGGACTTCCTAATAACTGTTTCATTGTACATCATAGTAGACTAGATTCCACAAAAAAATAATTTAAGGAATCTAGATTACTATAGTCCATTTCTTTTAGCGACGCACATTTGCACCGACTCGCAGCGGTGCCCTTTTAGCTCGGAAAGTTTCCAGATCGCTGATTGGTTGGACGAGATAATTCCCACCAATCACCGATCACGAAACTTTTCCGAGCTAAAAGGGCACCGCTGCGAGTAGGTGTAAATATGCATCGCTAAAAGAAATGGACTATAGAGGATGACATTTCTGGTGTAAATCTGTCTAATGTTACAACTAAAATACAACTTCAACCCTCATATAAGTATCTTCATGTATGTTATACCCAGATTCCAACATTAATCTCTCTCCCATGATCATACACCTATTGTACACCACACGACTCATTCAGTCAGACTTCAGCCACACACACTTGCACAATTTCTTTCAACATTAAAACTTTAACCCTTTAATACTCAGGGTTTCATGGATGTAGGAATAATGACAACTATTCAAGAAATAAGGAATACCTGCCACCATTACACTGTACAACACACTTTTGAATTCTAGCTTACATTTCTATACAAGGCATTTGGTAACTTCCTCCAGTGTACAATAGAATGAAAAACTATAAGATAAATCTAGCAATGAAAAATATTCTTGGAAATCACATACTTTTAAACATTCTGATACAGCAATCTTTGATTCAACTTCAAGCATAAATATAGTGTATAAAATTGTGTCAATATTAAGTTATAAAAGACTTGTAAAAATTTCATTTCTTTTATACCAGAGCAAATATATCCATATGGAGAATATGAGAGCAAAATGAGTAAATTCTTTAGCCTGTGAGTTTCCGTATCAGCAGCATTGTGGAAACTGATGCTTAGTGTGTGCGCGTGACCGACTACAAGATAAAAAACAAACCAACAACCCTCAATACTCAAGTTTACTACTTAACATGACTAGCATTAGGCTAGGCATAAGTAAATTATTAAAGTATATCGAACATCGAGTAATCCCATTACTTAAACAATATTTTAAAAGAAAAAATGTGCCGATAATTGAATTTCACATTTTTTTTTTACTTGTAAAATAACTCAAATTCCACCCATGCCCTTCTTCCACTTTAGAAATTTACATCTACCAAAGGCCTTCCCACGTGATAAATGGTCTACCAACAAAATCACTTGCATTCAACGATGCCAACATTACTATTACAGTTTGAGACTTCAAACTGGGTAAGAACGAGCTATGTTATATGTACAATATATCTTAATTTGAGTTGATTTTACCCGGAAATTTACAAGTTTGTATAATTGAATAAAAACAAACCTTCAATTTACACACTAGAACGGGAAGAGTTTTAGTTGAACATTTTAAACCTGGACACCCTGATATACCATAAAAGGTTTACAGGGCATTCATGAATGGCAAGGAAGAGTGGCATTGACTAAGAGACTGACCATATATACATATGATTAGTGCAAAAAGGCCCCTCTAGTCAGGATGCCTGAAAACTTTAAATTAATCAATTACTCAAGGGCCACTCTACACCCAAAATTAGGCCCAAGGAGGGCCAGGCAATGGTTGCCGGTGACTCAGCAGATAGACATCGGCTCCCCCCAAAAACAGCCTTCCTTTGCATGGATGGCGAGGTTACAGCGACTAAAGAAACTAACAAGTTTGAGCGGAACTCAAACACCAGTCTGACGTTCACCAGTTGGGCGTTACCACATTAGCCACCACAACTAACACAATGTGGTGATATGCCAATGGAAAAAACCAGTGTGATGTAGAAGAATATGCCACTTTATGTTATATTGTCCACAGTTTAGTGATATAAGAATAAAAGCAATTGAGCTCCAACAACCATACGAAGAAGATAGTGCACAAACAGTTGGAAAATTCCTTTTTTTGTGAAGAAAACATTGAAAATAAGAAAAGTATACAACAAAAAATGTGGATGAAAAGAGAAAAACTAGTGAAAATAAGGAACACAAAACTAAAAGACACAGAGGCGGCGTTGCAAAGGCAAAGCCTCAACCTGAACCTGAACTGCATTATAGGCCTTAAATATGTATCGAGGCATTAGAATTATGAATACAATGAGTAGCATCAATTTATCTGAGGATTGGAATAGATTTATTAGGACATAAAAAAGATGTATCTGCAAATAGAGAACAGCCACAACCATGAGGTTGGACTTTTAGATGGAAAATAAGGAAGGGATGTTGGAATAGGCTTAATTTGGAGTGCAATTATAGCACAGAATTGTAGCAGGCATGGAGAATATGATTTAAGGGTGTATGTATGATAACGGCCACCTGTATGTACGACAACAGCGTAAAGGGGTGGGGGGGGGGGGGGGGCAAGGCTTTAGCCACCCCCTTAGGTAAGGACATGGCTTATAGGTTAGGTGGGGGGGGGGTGCTTGGGTTAGGGACACGGGATGTAGGTTAGGTGGGGGGGGGGGTGCTTGGGTTAGTTGGAGGAACTGGCTGCTGATATAACAGGCTCAAGGTTTTATTTACAGGGGAATAGAGAAGAAACGTGTATTCTAGGAGAAATATGAATATGAAAGAACAACCTTAAACAGTAGAAGACGAATAGATACTAATCATGGCTAATTAGGTATTCATGTAGAAAATGGTTGAAAGCTTGATAGTCAGTTGTCAAGACCTTACGCCTGGCATTAGGGTCAAGGGGTTCATTCAAACGAGGAAAAATGGGGAGGGGGAGAGATGAGAGGGGCTTGGTTTTAAAGATGTGATTTAGCGCCACGTCAATTGGGCGAAGATTGATATTAATAAAAATGGCGGTCTGGACAATTTTTCACGTAGATTTGATAGATTAAAGTTGGACAGAATCTCAGGAAGACTTGATAGACATATTAATAGATAGATGGACAATTTGTCACGTAACCTTGATAGACTGATAGATTACGTTAATTTCACGTAGTCTTGATTAATAGATTGATAATTAATAAAAATGGCGGTATGGACATTTTTTCACGTAGATTTGATAGATAAAAGTTGGGCAGAATCTCAGGAAGACTTGATAGACATATTAATAGATAGATGGACAATTTGTCACGTAACCTTGATAGACAGATTACGTTAATTTCACGTAGTCTTGATTGATATAGATGGCGTGGTGCATATAACATAACAGAACAATTTATTAAGTATACTTTATTGATATATCAATTAACGCCATTATGAGTATTTCCGGCATCGCCAGGCGCTTCCCCCCCCCCCCCTTTCCCCCTCCCCCCAAAAAAGAGGCTGATCATATTCACGCGGCGTCACCGGCACTCAACATGGCGTCCATACATCCCCCCTCCCCCACCCGACCCCTACCCGGCATATTCCTCTTTACCTCTTCCACCATACAATTTCTACATACCTTTGGGAAACACACACACAAAGATGAAGTTCCACCCTTCATCTGGAGGATGCAGGCGCCCATCAATCAAACGCACGCCCCGTAATCCCCTGCTTTCGGGATGGCGATATTTCAGACCGCAAGCCCCAGGAAACTGCGCCACGAGCGTCGACAGGGATAATGTGCCATCTTCTTCGGTGGGGATCTCAATGGGTTCTTCATTCTCATCCTCACAAACTTGGATGTAGCAACTCATGTTGACCATAAGCAATCACGCCCTACACGCACAAAAAACAATCACAAGCACGCAAGCTGAAATATACACCACACACGACCACGCAATCTCCTCTCTCCAGTCCAGCTACGGCAATCAATGGCCACGGTATCAGGGTTGCCAGATTATTTCGACTGGATTATCGTACGTCAGCCTTAAAAATGTCGTTTTTCGATCAAAATTATCGTACACACTTTCAATATAACTATTAAGGACTTACATAATTGACTTATTTCAAAGCATTTTAGTATAATTACCTAATTAAACACAAACACTCACATATGTATATACCTAAAATATGTATCGTACATCGTACCGGACCTAAAAAATCGTACATGTAGGATAGTTATCGTACAAATGGCACCCCTGGGCCTCGGATATTCTCGTTTTCTGACGTCACAAGACAGTCGGGCTTTCTTTGCGGTCTATGGTTCTTTTCTGATAAATTGATAAATTACATGAAATTATTATATCTATTATTATATATATTAATAATACCTTAATTCTATATTATAATCAAATGAAAATTTTATTCACAAACCTCTTGGCTTGAGTAATATCTTAAAAATTAAGTAGTTTTTCTCAAGTTGAAAAGGTATAGAAATAAAAATATCCAGAATTATTATATTTATTCTCATTTATATTAAACCTATATTTATTCTAAGTTAAAAATCAGTGAAAAAATTGTTCATAAATCTCTTTCATAGCTTTGTTATTCATTGTATCATATCAATAGATTCCTTCCCATTCATAGCATTTTTTTTTCTTTTATTATTCTCCATCTTCTTCGCGAATTTAGTGAATATGGTTGGCATCACAGATGTTCTTTGACGGTAAAAAAAAAAAAACTTGATGATTGTGATATATCATACTTTTTAAGAGGTTATCTTATATAAAATGATAAAGCATTTGGTTAATATGGATTTTGTTTTCTCTCAAGCCACGCCGAGCGTGTAGGTAACAGACCAGGGAGTAAGTTCCCGCGGTAAATTCAAACAACTTTACTTTAAAGGCTGCATGTCTGGTCCTTTACTGCAGGGGAATCCTACTCTCTACAATCCTACAGGACCTCCACGGTTGTTTTATGATGCTCATTCTAGAGCATTTAACATGCTCTAGATAAGATACGGAATGAAGTAATTAGAGGTACCACAGGAGTTAGAAACTATCAGATAAGAATCATAAGATACAAGAAAGTAGACTGAGGTGGTATGGTTATGAGAAGAGATGAACAGTATATTGGGAAGAGAGTAATGGAAATGGAGGTACAAGGAACAAGGAGAGGGAGATTAAAGCCAAGGTGGATGAACTGTATCAAGGATGACCTTCGATCAAAGGGATTAACCGGTGATGAAGTGTGGGACAGAGGTAGATGGAGAACGCTGGCCAGAAACATCGACCCCACATAAAGGTGGGAAAAGATGCAGACAAAGAAGAAAAAGAAGATTCTGTAAGGACTACACCATTTTTCATCATTTCCTGAAAGGGGCAAATGTTCAGTTGTTCATTTCCAGCAATCAGTAATTTATTGGGGAGGTGCTTCAATGAACAAATATAAGTATTAAATAAATGGAAGATATGGTAACCAACTGCAAAGATGGCAATGAAATAGTGGGTAAGCTTACGCTTTTTCCGTGCTTTGAAACCTATTTAATCCTCAATTATATATATATATATATATATATATATATATATATATATATATATATATATATATATATATATATATATATATATATATATATATATACTACGCCTACTGACGCAAAGGGTCTCGGTTAGATTTCTCCACTCATGTGCTATGTATACTAAATGCTATGCTACAACCCTAGCTGGAAGAGCAGGATGCTATAAGCCCAAGGGCTCCAACAGGGAAAATAGCCCAGCTGAGGAAAGGAAATAAGGAAACTAATAGAAAAGTAATTAACAATTTAAGTAAACTATTTTAAGAACAGTAACAACATTAAAATGAATATTTCATTTATAAACTATAAAAACTACGAAAACAAGAGGAAGAGAAATAAGATAGAGTAGTGTGCCCGGGTGTACCCTCAAGCAAGAGAACTCTAACCCAAGACAGTGGAAGACAATGGTAGACTATAGTTTACCTGACAACACTGACATTACCAAACAATTCTTCTTCGAAAGGATTAACTACTGCAATGTAATTGTTCAGTGGCAACTCTCCTCTTAGTAAGGGTAAAAGAGACTCTTTAGCTATGGTAAACTGCAAAATCAAACCATAGTTTTCTGGTCTTGGATAGTGCCATAGCCTCTGTACCATGGTCTTTCACTGTTTTGGAGTAGAGTTCTCTTGCTTGAGGGTAACTGGTTTTTAATCAGTTGTCAATCAATTCTCAATTAACTGATTTTCAATCAGAATAATTTCGTACTCAAACGAGATCGAGTAGTGTTTGCGAGGAAGATTGTTGATATAGGACATAGGTCCTACTAGGACTAGGATAAGGATAAGTTGGGAAGATGTGATATGACAAAAAGACATTCCTTTAATTAAAAGTAAAGTATGTTAGCATAACACTTGTACTTGTGTGTAAAACGATATCCAGTATGATGGGTTAAAGCACCGGTTTCAGGCAAAAAAGAAAAGAAATACAATAGGTTTTTTTAAAGATACAACTAAATGATGTTAAGTAAAGTACAGAGAAACGTTGCATTTAAATTTAGGAACATTTATTAGGCATATAAAGTCATTTTCTACCGTGAGAAAAATACCAGTTTTTCTGTTATGCTCTCCACTGCTCTCCACCACTTCACAATCCTCGCTTTCAACGACGCACCATCTTCTCTTATTTCCTGCGTTGAATGTTGGAACAATCTTCGGGCGAACTCTACTGTTCTACTCATAGGACTTGCTACTCTTTTTAAATTTATTCCTTTCTCCTTTCTTTATTTAAGAAGAACTGTGAGACCTACTAGATTGTTATATTTTTCTGCTATATATCTGAGATCGTAAAATAGATATAGGCCTATGTCTAGCATATAAAAAGGGCCTATAAGTTCATTATTTGTTCATCTTTTGAGTATCATGACTAGCTGTGTTTTATATATATATATATATATATATATATATATATATATATATATATATATATATATATATATATATATATATATATATATAAGATATTTACCAAAATCATACAGTATTAGGCCGAATAGAAAGACGGCTAGACTTTAATTAACCAAGAGATCTGACAGACTTTAGAAGTGGGTATTCAACAACAACATTATTTATGGTATTTATAGACTATGAGAAAGCTTTTGATTCCGTCAAAACATCAGCAGTAATGAAAGCCTTTCAAAAATAAGGAATGGAAGAATCTCATTATTATTACACTTGAAGATATCTATACAGGAAGTATAGTAATCCTAAGACTGCATAAGAGAAAATTTCGATTGAGAAAAAGTTAGACATAGAGAGAGACATCTTCTCTCCTAAATTATTCACGGCATGCCTAGAAGTTTTGAGAATTTAGATTGGGAAAATGCTAGAAATCATATTAACGGGGAATACTTTAACAACTTAAGATTTTCAGATGACATAGTTGTGTTTAGTGAATCATGGGAGAAATTGCAAAAGATGTTAGGAGATTTGAATAAAGCAGAAATGTAGGACTGAAAATGAATATGAGTAAAACTAAGACATTCAAGAAAAATGTAGAGACAACAAATAAGTCATGGACGAGCCTCTGGAGATTGTTAATGAATATACTTACTTAGGACAGACAGTAAGTGTTTCCCCAGGGCACGAGACCAAAATTAAAAGAAGGATAAACATAGGTTGGAGAGCATTTGGTTAACAAAATGGGATTATGAAACGTAAAATGCCCCTTTCTCTAAAGAGAAAGGTATTCAAGGAGATGGCCCTACCAGTAATATATGCATCAGAAACTTGGTGCTTTACTAAAGCCTTAGAACATAAGCTAGTTACAACCCAAAGAGTTATGGAAAGAATAATGATAGGAATAACAGTAAGAGACAGAGAAAAGAGCAACATGGATACGAGAGCAAACTAAAGAAGAGGATATTCTAACAACTTTTAAGAAAAAGAAATGGACATGGACAGGACATATGAGAATAACAGACAATAGATGGACATTAAGAACAGCAGAATGGGTCCTAAGAGATTGTAAAAAGAACCAGAGGAAGAAAGAGAAGACGATGGATCGACGAACTAAGGAAGTTTGCAAGCAAAAACTGGTGCAGAGAGACCATGAACAGACGCAAGTGGAAGAACGTGACTGAGGCCTTTGTTCTGCATTGGACTAGTAACGGATGATGATGATGATAATATATATATATATATATATATATATATATATATATATATATATATATATATACATATACACATATATATATATATATATATATATATATATATATATATATATATATATATATATATATATATATATATATATATATATATACATATACATATATATATACATATACATGGAAAATGAAAATACAGAATATACACTTGAGTCCTGACTAGTTTCGTGATACTTCCTCAGAGTCCTCTGAGGAAGTATCACGAAACTAGTCAGGACTCAAGTGTATATTCTGTATTTTCATTTTCCCTGTGGTTCTTCTGCATCTGAGCATCACGTTTTCCTGTGATTTTTACGCATACATATACATATATATATATATATATATATATATATATATATATATATATATATATATATATATATATATATATATATATGTATATACATTATATGTAGTTTTATATGTATAAATATATATATATATATATATATATATATATATATATATATATATATATATATATATATATATATATGTATATATATATATATATATATATATATATATATATATATATATATATATATATATATATATATATATATATATATATATATATATATATAACAGAAAGCTTAGCCGCTGTGAACCTATAAATTCGTTTTAGCGATATATTTTATAACTTTTATACATTACTGAAAAAGCCATTTCCGTGTTTTCCTACATCATGGAGGTCAACATAATCTATAAGTATATTTGTTGATCAATTTGGCCTAATAGAAGTGAATTTGCGATATTATTGGAACAATATTTCATATAATGTCGGAATAGACAATCTAATAATATTGAATCTCTCTCTCTCTCTCTCTCTCTCTCTCTCTCTCTCTCTCTCTCTCTCTCTCTCTCTCTCTCTCTCTCTCTCTCTCTCTCGTTTAAAAATATCTTAGTTTAATTTTTTCATTACTTCTTATATCGTTTATCTATTTCCTTGTTTCCTTTCCTCACTGGGCTATTTTTACCTGTTGGAGCCCTTTGGGCTTATAGCATCTTGCTTTTCCAACTAGGGTTGTAGCTTGAATAATAATAATAATAATAATAATAATAATAAAAATAAGGTTGTGATGGCCTATTGGAAACGTCCTTGCCTGGCGATCAGCTAAACTGGGATTCGATTCCCCCGCTCAAGCTCGGTAGTTTCTTGTAGTGTCTGCAACCATACCATCCTCGTGAGCTAAGGATGGGGTCCGGTATTGGGGGAACATATTAATCTACCTGCTGAATCATCTGTAGCCATTGCCTGACCCCCCGGGGTCCTAGCTTGGTTTCCTTTCATCACTGGGCTATTTTCCCTGTTGGAGTCCCTGGGCTTATAGTATCCTGCTTTTTCCAACTAGGGTTGTAGCTTAGCAAGTAATGATAATAATAATAACAACAACAACAACAACAACAACAATAATAATAATAATAATAATAATAATACTAATAATAATAACAATAGGAGATTTAAAGGTATTTCTATCATCTTCATCATCATCTTTTCCTCCTACGCCTAATAAAGCAAAGGGCCTCGGTTAGATTTCGCCAGTCGTCTCTATCTTAAGCTTTTAATTCAATACTTCTCCATTCATCATCTCCTACTTCGCGCTTCACAGTCCTCAACCACGTAGGCCTAGGTCTTCCAACTCTTCTAGTGCCTTGTGGAGCCCAGTTGAAAGTTTGGTGAATTACTTGGGGAGTGCGAAGACCATAACCAAACCATCTCCATCTACCCCTCGACTTGATCTTATCCACATATGACACGAGTATCAATGTACAATTACATTAGTTCTATCAACATTCTTATTCCAGATCTTAATATCAATTCCTCATATCGTTGTTCATTCATAATTTCCGTAAGTTTTATTAGCTCTTACATTTAGATCTTCATATGTGATTGATTCCATCCACAACTCATTTAATTTTAAAACTCACTTTTTCTTATGCAAGGTTTGATATTACTAAGGTTTCAGTAACGTTTCCATAAGTTATCATTCTTTTTATAATTAGTTATGTTATTTAGTGTACAGAAGTTCAAACTAGATGCGAGTGTTTTTGTGAGGAACCAGCGTGTTTAATCTTATATTTTTCTTTATTTTGGACTTCATGGTTTATTATTTGCGTCTACATAACTTTTTTTTCGTGTTGGGTCCTAAGGCTTGTAGCATTCTTCTTTTCTAAGTAGGTTTGTAGCTTGGTATAATAATAATAATAATAATAATAATAATAATAATAATAATAATAATAATAATAATAATAATAATAATAAAGCTCTCGTTTCGTCTGTACTCCTGAACGAATGTCACGTATGCGTCTAGAAGCAGACAAACATGCAGGAACATTTCCCAGTCAATAAATATCGTAATCTCTAAACCTTATCTGATTCCAACTAATCGTATAAAGTATAACGTCATGTAGTTCATATCGTGAATTATGTTTACAAGAGTCTCCACATTCTAGTAAATAGATTATAGATATTTACATGGTCTTTACTTTATCGAACGAAGTAAACAACGATGTTAAAAGGAATATTTAGGGAGTTCTGTGTGTTAAATCAATCTTATTAGCTTGTTAACTAAAGGATTTTATGAATCCTGGGTTCTTGAAGCCTCAGGGAATATACGATAAGTATATTTAGAAAGGAAAACAATAATATTCAAGTCTGCTAAGAGAAAACTTCACCAATGTCGTTACGATTTTCAAAATATCGGTATACTTTTTTTATATTGCTCATGTTTCGTCCAACTACATTACTAAGTCTCTGGAGTGACAAGGAGTTACATATAATTTATGATACGACTTTTTATATGAAATCATTCCCCATTTAAAACCAATTTCCGTTTAGTGCTGGTCAATTGGCAGGGTAGATGGTCTGAAACTTTTAAGTTGAGTAACTCGATTCGTATAGTTTCGGTTCCTACTTTGCAAGAATGTCTTTACTTAAATACATAGCATATCTTCCACATTTTCTTATTATTATCGAATGGTACTTTTTTGTATGAAACTATTGCGCTTTTATACTTCTGTATATGAGTATGTGCGAGTATATCTATGTGTGTACGGTTGAGTATGTACGCATGTGAACCCAGGAACATACACCATCATCTCCTCCTAGGCCTATTGACACAGTGCCTCGATTAGATTTCGTCAGTTGTCTCTATCTTGAGCTTTTAAACCAAGACTTCCCCACTCATCATCTCCCACTTCACGATTCATAGTACTCAGCCATGTAGGCCTAGATCTTCGACTCTTTTAGTGCCTTGTGGAGCACAGTTAAACATTTGGTGAACCAATCTCTCTTTGGGGAGTGCAAAGAGCACGCCCAAACCATCTCCATCTACCCCTCACCATGATCTCATCCATATATGGTACTCGAGTTATCTCTCTTATAGTTTAATTTCTAATCCTGTTCTGCCATTTAACTTCTAATATTCTTCTGAGGGCTTTGTTCTCAAATCTGCTAAAGCTAATTGAGATTGTTTCATTGTCATACCATGACTCAGTCCATACAGTAACACCGATCTCACTAAACTTATATATAGTCTGATTTTTATTTCCAAATTTTACCTAACCTAACCATTGTCTGATTTGCTTTCATTCAATCTTCCATTAAACTCGAATTCTAAATATCCTGTATTAGAGATCATAGTTCCTAAATGTCTAAATGAGTGCAACTCATTAATCCTTTCTCCTTCTAAAGATATTTCATCTTCCATTGCATGTTCCTCTCTCGTCATCTGTCTTTCTTCTATTTATCTTGATTCCAACCTCATGTGATATGTCATGCATTCTGATAAACAAACTTTGCAAGACCTGCGGTGTTCTGTTGATAAGGACAGCGTCATCAGCATACTCTAGGTCAGCTAATTTCCTGTTACCAATCTAGTCCAATCCTTCCCCACCATCCCCAACTGTTCTATGCATTACAAAATCCATGAGGAGGATAAACAACATAGGTGACAATACATTCTCTTGGAGTACTCCACTGTTTACTGGAAATTCATTTGATAGGACTCCACTAACATTGATTTTGTACTTGCTATACTCATGAACAGACAATCAAATTTACACATTTTAGAGGAACTCCATAAAAACGCTGGACTCTCCACAAAATTGGCCGGTGCACACTATAAAAGGGTTTTTCATAGTCCACAAATGCAATCAGAAGTTAATTTATATATTCTACACATTTCTGTACCACATGACTTAAAATGAAAATTTGGTCAGTACAACACAACTACCTTTTCTAAATCCTGCTTGTTCATCTCTCAGCTTTTCATTAATCTTTCTCTCTAGTCTCTTTAGAATGAGCGTACTATATATTTATTTTGTAGAATGTAGTCAGTTTACTAATACTACAATTATTACATTGATTTAGTGTCTTATTTGGCTTAATTACCGTATCATTTATGCATTTTTTGTCTATATCGTTCGAGAGTCGTTTACATTTAAATTCATTTATTTCTCCAAAGTTTCATTGGAAAATATAAAATCAGCCTTTTACATATATTTTCCTGTTTTTATTTACCTGTGAAAAGATGAAGAACAGAATATAATATTTGAAATATAATGTTTAATTCTTATGTCAACGTTCACCTTCTTGGTCAAACAGCATTTTACGAAAGATATAAACACGCAGGCAGTGAATTTATGGTTTTCTGAAACTTTTAAAACATAAATCCAAATTATCTAAACTATCGATTCATGAGCTTTTTATCCTACACGACGGGCTGTCTGCAAAATTATACGGTACTTGGCAGGAAGCCTTTGTCGGAAACGCATTGGATCGCTAGAGAGATGGGTTAAGCCTCAACAACTTTAAATTCTTTGTCAAATGCTTAAAGGTAAGTGACGTCAGTATTGTTACTAATATCTGTTTTCAAGTTCTTCTTTAGTACCCTATTCAAAGCAAATTCCTCTTGTTTTGTTAGTTTTTATTGTTTATATAGGAAATATTTATTTTAATGTTGTTATTGTTCTTAAAATATCTTATTTTTCCATAATTCCTTTCCTCACTGGGCTATTTTCCTTGTTGGGGCCCCTTGGCTCACAGCATCTTGCTTTTCCAGACGTAAGGGACATTGATATTGCCCTAGCAAGTAGAACAATGCCCTAGCAAGCAGGACAATGCCCTAGTAAGCAGGACAATGCCCTAGCAAGTAGAACAATGCCCTAGCAAGCAGGACAACGCCCTAGCAAGTAGGACAATGCCCTAGCAAGCAGGACAATACCCTAGCAAGCAGCACAATGCCTTAGCAAGCAGAACAATGCCCTAGCAAGCAGGACAATACCCAGCAGCACAATGCCCTAGCAAGCAGAACAATGCCCTAGCAAGCAGGACAATGCCCTAGCAAGCAGGACAATGCCCTAGCAAGCAGGACAATGCCCTAGCAAGCAGGACAATGCCATATAGACTGACGGCGTATAGGCCTATCCGTGTTAGAAAGATGCTTTAGTGAGAAAAAATATCATCGTTATTGAAATATATAGTTAGATTATACCGCTGGTAATATGGAAAAGCCTAAGTTCTACGCAAGGATTATTTTGTATCAAAGTATATATTACCGAGTTCAAAATCACCAAGAAACTGGATAGGCCATTGTAATATTTTCGTCTAGAATGCAAACTTTTTTAAAATTTGACAGCGTCCGTTGCACTGAATAACTGCGATGTTATTAATTAAATAACAATAATTGCATATTAAAGTGAACCGGCAAATCAATATTGTTTCAGGCTTTCTTTTGTCCTTATCTCTCTTGATCAAGTCACAATTGATAAGAATTATTCAGTGCTTTAACTGGCCAGTATAAACATCTTTTCAGCTGTAAATGTATTAATTCATGCTGTTTATTTTATTAAGACTAGTGTACCCTAGCCGTCATAAATGACGTCTAAATATTTAGGTGCACACACACACACACACACACACACACACACTTAACCATTCCCACAACCCGCTGGTTTAGCAATTTGCGTTCAATGTTGAAGAGGCTGACATAAGTGTCTTTTTATAGTTTATATATGAAAAAAAAATCTTTTTTAATATATTATTCATAACTTTTCTTGCAGTTTGTTTCCTTTCCTCACTGGGCCCTTTTTTTCCGTGTTGGAGCCCTTGGGCTTATGGCATGCTGCTTTTCTAACTAGGGTTGTAGCTTAGCCCAGAGCTAGTGATATCTCTCTCTCTCTCTCTCTCTCTCTCTCTCTCTCTCTCTCTCTCTCTCTCTCTCTCTCTCTCTCTCTCTCTCTCTCTCTCTCTCTCTATATATATATATATATATATATATATATATATATATATATGTACACACACACACACACACACACATATATATATATATATATATATATATATATATATATATATATATATATGTACATACTATATATATACACACACACACACACACACATATATATATATATATATATATATATATATATATATATATATATATATATATATATATATATATGACACTTGCTCATTATTATATAGAGGCCCAGTCAAACTCGTTAGTTCCTTTGGTCGCTGCAAACTCACCATCCTTGTGAGCTAAGGAGGGTGGTTGGAGCCTATAGGTCTATCTGCTGAATCATCAGCATCAATTGATTCTATAGTCAATTTTTTTAGTGAGGCAGATTTGCACCTACTCCCAGAGGTGCCCTTTTAGCTCGGAAAGTTTCCTAATAGCTGATTGGTCAGAAGTATTTTTGTCCGAATACTTCCGACCAATCAGCTATCTGGAAACTTTCCGAGCTGAAAAGGGCACCCCTGCGAGTCGGTGCAAATCTGCCTCACTAAAAAAAATTGACTATAGCTTGGGTGGAGAGGGGACTTGGTCGCTGATCACACGTAACATGGTCAGTCTCTAGGGCATTGTCCTGCTCGCTCCTACCATTCATGAGCTGCCTTTAAACCTTAAACATAGAATTTAATCCATGCCAAAATAGGTTAGCGTCTCATAGTAAATTATTAAACATTTTTTTTTTCCTTTTTGTTTCAGTGTACCGATAAAATGACACCCTATGTTGTGATGCTGGTAGTTTGCTGTCTGTGGGTTTCATCCACTACTGAAGCTAGTAAGTATCGTATATACTATAAGTTCTTGAAGTGATAGTGTTTTATTTCCTTATGTCCTTTCCTTACTGGGCTATTTTTCTTTGTTGGACCCTTGGGATTATAGAATCCTACTTTTACTAATAGATTTGTAGCTTAGCTAATAATAATAATAATAATAATAATAATAGTAGTAGTAGTAGTTTTATTTCCTCATGTCCTTTCCTTACTGGGCTATTTTTCTTTGTTGGAGCCCTTGGGATTATAGCATCCTACTTTTCCAAATAGATTTGTAGCTTAGCTAATAATAATAATAATAATAATAATAATGATAATAATAGTAGTAGTAGTTTTATTTCCCCATGTCCTTTCCTTACTGGGCTATTTTTCTTTGTTGGAGCCCTTGGGATTATAGCATCCTACTTTTACAAATAGATTTGTAGCTAATAATAATAATAATAATAATAATAATAATAATAATAATAATAATAATAATAATATTCGCACTTCCCAAGAGCAAATGGAGTCTCCGCGGATGGGCCAGAAAGTCTTTGAAACATCCAAAATCCTTGTAACTCCTTGTAACTATTTCCCTCTTAAAAATCATTATCATCATCTCCTCCCACGCCTATTGACGCAAAGGGCCTCGGTTAGATTTCGCCAGTCGCCTCTATCTTGAGCTTTTAAATCAATACTTCTCCATTCATCATCTACTTTGCGCTTTATAGTCCTCAGCCATATAGGCGTTGATCTTCCAACTCTTCTAGTACCTTGCGGAGCCCAGTTGAAAGTTTGGTGAACTAATCTCTCTTTGGAAGTGCGAAGAGCATGTCCAAACCATCTCCATCTACCCCTCGCCATGATCTCATCCACATAAGGCACTCGAGTAATCTCTCTTATAGTTTTATTTCTAATCCTGTCCAGCCATTTAACTCCCAATATAATCTTCTGGGGGCTTTGTTCTAGCAAAACAAACAGCCATTTATCTCCCAATATATTCTTCTGGGGGCTTTTTTTCCTAGCAAAACAAACAGCCATTTAACTCCCAATATAATCTTCTGGGGGCTTTTTTTCCTAGCCAAACAAACAGCCATTTAACTCCCAATATTCTTCTGGGGGCTTTGTTCTAGCAACGCAAAAAATCATTTCACTTCTGCCCTTAATCATTGGCTTATCTCAGTATTGATGTTTAGCTCCGAAACACTCGCTGCCTCTTACTGGAAATATTTTCTCGATAATCGAAAGAGAATATGAACTGCTTCTCAACTTTGATATCGGCTCAATATTCGTTGGTAAATACATTGATCGTATATAACGACTAAAACATAACTTTTTTTTTTTTTTTTTTTTTTTTTTTTTTTTTTTCTTTTAGTAAACTGGTAATGTGTTTGTTTAGAAAGAAAAGGACGTCGGGTGCAATCTTCCGATATAAGTGCTTATAAATCGTTACAGATTATTTCAAATTCTTGGAACCTATATGTATATATATATATATATATATATATATATATATATATATATATATATATATATATATATATATATATATATATATTTATTTATGCATATATATATGTATATATATATATATATATATATATATATATATGCATATATATTATATATACATATATATATATATATATATATATATATATATATATATATATATATATATACATATATATACATATATATGTATATAAATATATATACATATTTATGTATATATATATATATATATATATATATATATATATATATATATATATATATATATATATATATATCAGTAAGCTCCCACGAGATATCCGAAAGACCGAAGATATTAAGGCTCTCAAGGGGAAACTGAAGACGTTTTTGTTTTTTACTTTCCAGAGAGAGAGTTGATCACTTTGGCCAAGTTCCAGACGGGAGAGAAAGCCACGATTGACTCCATGCTGGATGGTGGAATGGATCTACTTCCGGATTTGGAACAGGTACTACTAATACTACTACTACTACTACTACTACTACTACTAATAATAATAATAATAATAATAATAATAATGATGATGATGATAATGATAATAATAATAATAATGATGATGATAATAATAATAACCATAATAATAATCATCATCATCATAATAATAATAACAAGTGAGCAAGTCCTGAACGCGGACATGGTCCTCGTAGAGGACATACCTCCGCACGTGACCTTGACCTTCAGGTGACCTTGACCTTCACGTGACCTTGACCTTCACGTGACCTTGACCTTCAAGTGACCTGCTTGACTTTTGACCTTCAAGTGATCTTTGTTCATTTGCCACTGATACTTAATATGACATTGATATAATGCACCAATATGACCTTGACCTTTGACCTTTATAAATTTGAACATCACCCATGGGTTGCGCCTGGACTAGGACTTCCCTGTTGGCTTATGCAAAAGTCAGTGCTTTATTTCTGTCTCTTGATATGGCCACTTATGTCATAGTGACACCAGTGACCCCTGTGACCTTGACCTTGGGGTGACCTTGACCAAAATTTAATCAGTTCTTCCATACACATTGGGGAACTACTTGGCCAAGTTTGAAGTGATTCCGTGTAGAAATGTGGCCTCTACGTTGTCCACAGACAGACAGACAAACAGAGAAACAAACAAACAAACAAACCGAACCGAAAACATAACCTCCTGGCGGAGGTAATAATAATAATAATAATAATAGATTTCTTGCTTGTAGGTAAACTCGGGCACACTACTCTATCTAATTTCTCTTCCTCTTGTCCTGTTAAAGTTTTTTATAGTTTATATAGAAGATATTTATTTTGTTGTTTCTCTTCTAAAAATATTTTATTTTTCCTCTTTTCCTTTCCTCACTGGGCTATTTTCTCTGTTGGAGCCCACTAGGCTTATAGCATCCTGCTTCTCCAACTAGGGTTGTAGCTTGGATAATAATAATAATAATAATAATAATAATAATAATAATGACCTATGCCCTAAGACAAAACAATGCCGGTAGGGACCACTTTCCTAGGGCCTAGGTTCGAATCCTTGCCCAGCCAGAAGCATTTATCATAAAGTAATTTCCAGTGGACATATATATATATATATATATATATATATATATATATATATATATATATATATATATATATATATATATATATATATATATATATACATAATATATGTATACAGTATATATATATATATATATATATATATATATATATATATATATATACAGTATATATATATATATATATATATATATATATATATATATATATATATATATATATATATGTGTGTGTGTGTGTGTGTGTGTTTGCGTCGCTGGAAAACCTTAGACCAATAGAAAATAAAAATCTTAATAATTATCAACAAGATGAACTGTCGAAGGTTTAAATATTTTATATAAAATTATTTCATAAACGATACTTGACATTTCATGAATTTTATACCAACAGGTGACATTGACTCTTCATGTACGGCTACGACATTTCACCTCACACATACCTCTTATCAGTTATTCAATAAATGGTTCCAGCGAAGAATTTTTAGTGGGTAAGCTTTCCTTACTTTTGTTTTATGTTACGTTAAATTTACGTATATTATATTACAAAATGTGTGAAAAGTGATTAAATTTTTTCATGTTAATAGTAAAAATAAAACAATTCATTTTTTATATATGTTAATGTAATTTTAAATCGAAAATATTGATGTGTTCTACGAGAGTTCGAGATTCTGTTTCGACGCTAGCCGAGACTGACGGCGAGAACTATACAATGCTATACAACCCTAGTTGAAAAGCAGGATGCTATAAGCCCTGGGGCTCCAACAGGGAAAATAGCCCCGTGAGGAAAGGAAACGAGGAAAAATAGAATATCTTCATAACAGTAACAACATTTAAATAAATATTTCCTAAATAGACTTTAAAAACTTTAACAAAACAAGAGGAAGAGAAATGAGATAGAATAGTGTGTCCGAGTGCACTCTCAAGCAAGAGAACTCTGACCCAAGACAGTGGAAGATCATGGTACAGAGGCTATGGCACTACCCAAGACTAGAGAATAATGGTTTGATTTGGGAGTGCCCTTCTCCTACAAGAGCTGCTTACCATAGCTAAAGAGTCTCTTCTACCCTTACTAAGAGGATAGCGGCCGCTGAACATTTACAGTGCATTAGTTAACCCCTTGGGTGAAGAAGAATTGTTTAATAACCACAGTGTTGTCAGGTGAATGAGGACAGAGGAGAATCTGTAAAGAATATGCCAGACTATTCGGTGTATGTGTAGGCCACTGAACAATTACAGTGCAATAACCCCTGGAGTGAAGAAGAATTGTTTGGTAATCTGTGTTGTCAGGTGTATGAAGACAGAGAAGAATATGTAAAGGATAGGCCAGACTATTCGGTATATGTGTAGGAAGAGGGAAAAATGAACCGTAACTAGAGAGAAGGATCCAACGTAGTACTATCTGGCCAGTCAAAGGACCCCGCACCTCTAGCGGTAGTATCTCAACGAGTGGCTGTTGCCCTGGGCAACCTACTAACTCTCACTGTTCTTCATTGAAATTGACCGATGAATAATTCGACAGGATAATTAAAGTTCTATTAAATAATGGCGTTTCAAATAAAGACATTAAATGCTCAAATTCCTTGTACCTATTCCTCTCTCGGCAGAACTCGCACCGAAGAAAAAGAACATGCACGTCTACTGCTGCAATGGCTTGGTCTCAGAAGCGATTAAATATGAACCTAAAATGTTTAGATGGGTCCACATTGCCGTTGGACTCAACTTGACCGCTCGCTCGCTCTACGTCGTCAATGATGATGCTGTAAGTAATTTTTTTTTATAGATTTCATTTTGAATTATCAATCCTGTTTAAATTCAAAATTTGCACTATTTATTATTCCGCACTTCTTTATTATATGAATATACATTTCCATTTATTTTTAGGTATGTATCTATGTGTATGTGTGTGTGTATATGTATGTATTTGTATATGTATGCATAATTATATGCTTATGTATATGTATGTGTACATTTAGTTTATCTATATCAATATTTACTTTTTATAATTTTTTTTTTTATTGATGATATTATTTTGTTTGTATTATTGCCCGAAGAGCTCTGCTCCACATGGGCTTGGACCGAATCTTTTTTTGTAAATATTTTGTATGTAAATATGTTTCTGTCCAATAAACATTATTATTATTTCTATTTTGTTCATGTAGTCAATGAGGTTAGTTAAACTCTATTTTCATTTTACTCAACTCATAACACAAAAACTATACAAGGCAAGACTTACATCTATTATCGTAAGCCTATAGCTAAATCTTTTCATTGATATGTGATGCTACATATTTTGTAAAATGTTCATAGATGTAATTTGTAAAGTAAAGATACAATTGGCAATTACTATGCGCAAATAGTCTGGCCTTCTCCATCATATTCGGTTCAATACTATACAGTATTCTAGAAATTTCATGCCAGCTGTGACCAAGTTGTGGAATGATCTTTCTAATCAGGTAGTTGAATCGGTAGAACTTCAAAAATTCAAACTTGAAGCAAATGTTTTTTTTTATGTTGAACAGAGACTGGCATAAGTTCTATTTATAGTTCATATGTGAAAGATATAGTGTTATTACTGTTCTTAAAATATTTTATTTTAATTGTTCATTATTTCTCATGTAGTTTATTTATTTCCTTATTTCCTTTTCCAGGTAACAAAAAATCGATATATTTGTACATTTTATTACATTATTAAAAATTAAGATTTGAATATACCCAAATGTAATAATTTCGGTTGGAGTTTAGACTCAAAAAATATAACTTTTCCAGACAACAGAAAGTCAATTACATTATTAAAATCTAAGACTTGAATATTCCTAAATATAGTAATTTTAGTTGGAATTTTCACTCCGAAAATATAACTTTTCCGGGTAACTAAAATCAATTTGTATATTTTATTATATTATTAAAAACTAAGATCTGAATTTTCCCTCCAAAAATATATTTTTTTTGCAGGTAACTAAAGTCTCTTTGTACATTTTATTACATTATTAAAACCTAAGATCTGAATTTTCACCCCAAAAATATCATATTTTTTTTCAGGTAACTAAAGTCTCTTTGTATATTCTATTACATTATTAAAACCTAAGATCTGAATTTTCACTCCAAAAATATTATATCTCTTCCACGTAACTAAAGTCTATTTGTACATTTTATTACATTATTAAAAACAGATCTGAATTTTAACTCCAAAAATATCATTTTTTTTTTTCCAGGTAACAAAATGTCAATATATTTGTATATTCTATTACATTATTAAAACCTAAGATCTGAATTTTCACTCCAAAAATATCATAATTTTTTTCCAGGTAACTAAAATCAACCTGAAAATCGATTACTCTAAAATCGGCGTTGGCAACAAGTTAGAAGTGCGAGCGGGAGGACGCTTCGTGCTAGGCCAGAGGCTCTACACGCCTGACGGAGGTTTCCACATACTTGAAACTTTAGATGGAGAGATAGCTGACTACAGACTCTACGACTCATTCCTGATGCCCAATGATATAAAGGAAATAATGGACTGTAGGGACCCGCCTACACTTCGTAAGCCAATTGTTAGTTTGAATGAGGATATATTCGAGAAAGTTGGCGGCGTTGAGCTTCAAAAGGTCTATCTTGACACGATATGCAGCGAACATACCACTGAATTCTACTTGTTCTTTTCCGAGAAGAGGAATTTCCCCGATTCGGTATCCTGGTGTCGCAAGATCAAGGGAGAAATTATTCTTCCCCAAAGTCCAGAACTAAACGAGAAGCTATACCACCAGTTCCTGCCATACCGAGAAAAGTGCCAAGATATTTGGACTCATCTCTTCTGGCTTGGCTTTAATGGCGACCTGGCTACTGGAACCTGGCGGAACCTCAGAGACAGGCGTCCAATAGAATGGTTTAATTTCCTCTCGCAGTACAAGACCGTAACAAACGAGTCCCAATGTGCAGCTACTGTCAGTCACGATCCGTACAAGTGGGCATCTTGCCCATGTGGGATCGAGGTCTGCACTCTGTGCAACTTCACCATCCATCCAGAGCTCAGACTACGAGGACCTTGTAAGATCTCCCTCCTAGATCGAACATTCTCCTTTCGAGAGAACGATAAATACGACCTGGTGTTCGATGGGGTTTGGCACACCATGATCATGTTCGAGAATAACAATTGGGTGATAAAGAGCCGGCTGTACGAAGAAATCACCGGCACGATGATTCTGAAGAGGAAAGGGGAGTATCCCGTTGGGGTCCACGAGTGGAAGATATCTGGAGATCGATGTACTCAAGAAAAGGTGGGTCAGTTTAACAAAGGTCTTGGTCAGTTTTACATAAAGGGGTGGGTCAGTTTCACAAAGGTCTTAGTCAGTTTTACATAAAGGGGTGGGTCAGTTTCACAAAGGTCTTGGTCAGTTTTACATAAAGGGGTGGGTCAGTTTCACAAAGGTCTTGGTCAGTTTTACATAAAGGGGTGGGTCAGTTTAACAAAGGTCTTGGTCAGTTTTACATAAAGGGGTGGGTCAGTTTCACAAAGGTCTTGGTCAGTTTTACATAAAGGGGTGGGTCAGTTTCACAAAGGTCTTAGTCAGTTTTACATAAAGGGGTGGGTCAGTTTCACAAAGGTCTTGATCAGTTTTACATAAAGGGGTGGGTCAGTTTCACAAAGGTCTTGGTCAGTTTTACATAAAGGGGTGGGTCAGTTTCACAAAGGTCTCGGTCAGTTTTACATAAAGGGGTGGGTCAGTTTCACAAAGGTCTCGGTCAGTTTTACATAAAAGGGTGGGTCAGTTTCACAAAGGTCTCGGTCAGTTTTACATAAAAGGGTGGGTCAGTTTCACAAAGGTCTTGGTCAGTTTTACATAAAAGGGTGGGTCAGTTTCACAAAGGTCTTGGTCAGTTTTACATAAAGGGGTGGGTCAGTTTCACAAAAAGAGGTAGGCCAATTAAAAGAAAGAAAGAAAAAAAAACAGGTGGATCAGTTTTACAAAAATAGGTGGGTCATCCCCTGGGCATAAGCTTTTCCAACTAGGGTTGTAGCTTAGCAAGTAGTAGTAATAATAATAATAATAATAATAATAATAATAATAATAATAATAATAATAATAATAATAATAATAATAATAATAATAATAATAATAATAATAATAATAAGAAGAAGAAGAAGAAGAAGAAGAAGAAGTCTGAACAGGGCTCAATACACAACAGAGGTAAGAACAAAGCAATAGTTGAATTTGGGGCAGAGGTTTGAGAGGTAGATCCCATTAAGTAGGTCATTTATTTGCATTTATGGGGCCTGAGTTCATCTTTTTTTCATTGGTACAAGTATCATTATTTTGGTGAAGTAGTTTAAGTAGATAATCTATTTACATTTATAGGGTCCGCTGTCTTTCTTCAATGTGAATAAAAACTATAGCTATTAAGGACAAGTTAAAGACGTTGCATAGTAAAGTGGGTAAGTGGTAAAGAAAAAAAGAAAATAGAAAGTAAACAGAGGGGACGTAAACGTAGATGGTTGGCTAGATGAGATCAAACTCCTCGTGTATCGGTATCAGTAACCGTGGATGGTTGGCTAGACGAGAACAGACCCCTCGCGTATCGGTATCAGTAACCGTGGACGGTTGGCTAGACGAGATCAGACCCCTCGCGTATCGGTATCAGTAACCGTGGACGGTTGGCTAGACGAGATCAGACCCCTCGCGTATCGGTATCAGTAACCGTGGACGGTTGGCTAGACGAGATCAGACCCCTCGCGTATCGGTATCAGTAACCGTGGACGGTTGGCTAGACGAGATCAGACCCCTCGCGTATCGGTATCAGTAACCGTGGACGGTTGGCTAGACGAGATCAGACCCCTCGCGTATCGGTATCAGTAACCGTGGACGGTTGGCTAGACGAGATCAGACCCCTCGCGTATCAGTATCAGTAACAGTGGAGTGATGTTAGAATAGATTAAAGACAATTATTCAAAGGTTATTTTGATTGGTAGAGTGGTTAGTTGGAAAATTTTTCCTTGACGTTGTAAGGACTTATGAAGTTCTCACAGTAAGATGGGGTAGTCTAGGAAAGAGATGTCTTGTTGTGTGTGTATGAGAGAGAGAGAGAGAGAGAGAGAGAGAGAGAGAGAGAGAGAGAGAGAGAGAGAGAGAGAGTAATAAGATGATGCCGATTTATTATTATTATTATTATTATTATTATTATTATTACTTGCTAAGTTACAACCCTTAGTTGGAAAAGCAGGATGCTATAAACCAATGGGCCCCAACAGGGGAAATAGCCCAGTGAGGAAAGGAAACAAGGAAATGCAAAATATTTGAAGAACAGTAACAATATTAAGATAAATATTTCCTACATAAACTATAAAAAAAACTACAACAAAACAAGAGGAAGAGAAATAAGATAGAAAAGTGTGCCCGAGTGTACCCTTTTTCCATCAAACAAACTTTTCAATAAAATAACTCGTATCTTGCATATAATTGTCCCAATTACAGACCAAGTTCCTGCTGACCTCCTGCAACAAGGACCAGTACACTTGCAATGACGGATCCTGCATTCCGAAAGACGCCAGATGTGACTTGTCTGTGCACTGCATTGACGAAAGCGACGAAATTGACTGTTCGGTGGTTGAACTGCCTCCCGGGTATTCGCAGAGGATCCCGCCACCTAGCGTTCAGGCGGAGCCTCTGCCCGTCTACATTTCCTTCAACGTCACCTCCATCAAGAAGTTCGACCTCTCTTCGTTCAGTATCGGGATTGATATGCTGATCACCCTTATGTGGGAGGATCGCAGGCTGAAGTATAAGAACATCAGGGAGAATTACAGGGAGAATCTCGTGGGCGCACAATCGTCCGTCTGGATACCGAGGTTCAAGTATCGAGATGGGACGCTTAGCGCCGCTAAGTTGGACGTTCACTCGCAGGCGATCTACGTGAAGCGGTTGACAGAGCCAATGCCCGATGACGATACCACTATATTGGAAGGCAAGATTACTGCGATTTTATTTCATCTTTTTCTTGTGTCTGTAGGGATGGGAGGATTCTAGATCTTATCCACCATTTCTCAAAAGTAAATTTTCAATTTCGCGAGTAGGAACGAAACTACCCAGGGTTAAAGGAATTTGAAAATAAAGAGGTGGGAAATATGTTGCTAGCTATTGTCGTTTTCTCCACATCTATAGACAAGCTCTCTTATATAATAAAGAGCAAGTGTCTGGCTATATATATATATATATATATATATATATATATATATATATATATGTATATATATATATATATATATATATATATATATATTATATATATGTATATATTATATATATATATATATATATATATATATATATATATATATATATATATATATATATATATATATTTATTTATTTATTTATTTCTGTCACGCTCAGCTCTCCCTGTCCCTCGGGAGTGGGGAGAGAGAGAGTAGTCATACCCTAGTGAACGGGGCTTGCGTGTATTGCGTATATGTGCATATCTATCTTAATATTTAACCATCATTATGACTAGTACATATAAATTTATCTATTTCCCCACCCTCGTTTTTCTCTTTCTATGTAGTTGATTTGTCAGCTGAATTGCTCCTGCAAACCTTAGTTTGACTTGAAAATCCAGGCTCCTAACAGTTATTCTAACATTACTCCATTTTCCTCTCACAAGAATATTTTATTTTTTTCTTCTCCAGACAGACTTTACAGTGGCCAGGGGAACACGCTTATCCTCGAGCAAGAACTGACCCTCAACTTCAAGTGCTACTTCCATCTCCAGATGTATCCATTTGACCGGCAGGTCTGCTTTATGGAATTCATCTTGTATGAGTTAACCAAAAACTTGGGAGTTCTGATGAAGGTAGGCTAATGGTCTGGCGGGGTCGTAAGGGCTCGGCCAGACCAAGCGCGGCTAGCGGCGAGGTTAGCGGCAAGAGGTTCCCGCGGCAAATTGAAACCTTAGGTATCTTATGTAGGTGGCCAGATAGCAGGCGCGAGGCTTCCCGCGCCTCCTATCTGGCCACCTACATAAGATACCTAAGGTTTCAATTTGCCGCGGGAACCTCTTGCCGCTAACCTCGCCGCTAGCCGCGTTTGGTCTGGCCGAGCCCTAATGGTCTGGCGGGGTCGTATGGGAGCACCGAAAGGTGATAGAATATGTAGCGGCTCCTCATTTATCC
>NC_090726.1:46866358-46981358 GCF_036898095.1 Palaemon carinicauda | reverse complement strand
CTTGAGTCTCCGACCCTTATTCCGGATGGTGGTCCAGTTCATCCGCTTCATAGTAGTTTCTTGTAAGTTTTTATATCATTCGTTTTTCTGGTGTCAATTTGGAGTTTGTTGTAGAATCTTGGAGCCACAGTTGCTCTAGAAATTACTTACTTTTTACTTTTACTAGTTTATTTCTCGCCCTCCATCAGACACTAAAAGTCTGAAAGTCTGTTCAGGCGGGCCTTGGTGTGTGAAAACAATTTCTTTCTAGTTAATATTTTGCTCTGTATCTTATCAGTTATTTCGCTAGTTTTTGTATTCAGACTTAATAGTTTTCAGGTCACTATTATAACACTTTCTAAAAAGATAAGTCTTCAGGTTTTTCTTGAAATCTGCCACATTTTTGCTATTCTTGACATCAAGTGGAAGGTCGTTGAAGAGTCTCGGTGCAGCATAACTAAACGTTCTTCCTCCTATTGCATGATTCACACTAATTTCGAATAGTCTAAGTCGAACTGCATCTTTGTTCCATTAATTACGTATCTTATAGGCTAACCATCCTTTTGTAACTACGTGTAAGGATTTTCTGGTTGCATTTTGGCTAATATCTTAGGATACCCTAGTTCTATTAAATATTTTTGACGTCGGTTTTATTATAGTTCCGGGCAGGACAACATTTTCTTATAAAAAAAAGTAAATTTTCCTTAAAGGAAAACTCCCATTTTCTTTGTAAATGAGATTTATTTTTGGGTCTAATAAAAAGTGAGATATACTCTAATATATCCGCTGATAAGGCGGGCTACCCAATTTGGACCGAAGTTTTTTGGTGGGGAAAAAATAAATAATGCTAAAACAAACCTTTTCTATATAAAATATTTTCTCGGACGTATAAGAAATCCATGAAAAATTACCGAAATTATCTGCATCCTATATAGTAATACAGCTATATTTTTCATTTGTTTGCTGACATTTTGCGAAACTTTTGTATTCGCTCCTGTTCGTTCGTGTGTACATACCTTGGTGCCCACTAACCATATTAAGACATCTGCGCATTTACTCCTGTACGTGCGTATGTACATACCATTGTTGCATAGTAACCAATTTCACCCTTCTGTGCCGAAAGTAATACCACTATGAATAGCTCCATATTTGTATGCTAGGAAAAATACAAATTACTTCCAAATTTGTCGTATCACTTTGAAAATTTGTGATGTTTCTATTGCAAAAAAAAAAAAACATACAAATTTCTTTCCAAAATATGTTGTTTGAAGTTTTTATGTTGTAGGTTTTTTCATTACACAATTTATAGTTGAAATCTTGTTAAAAGAGAAAGATGCATCTCAAACTTGAAATCCCTTCTTTTAAAATAGCCTAGCTAGAAATAGCCAAAAAACGGATTTTGAGTGAAGCGAAAAATCTATTTTTGGGTGAGATAGCCATGACGTCCTGATGGAGAGTTCCTTCAGTAGCTTCCATCAGGACGGAAGCTACTGAAGGAATCTTCCATCAGGACGGAAGCTACTGAAGGAATCTTCCATCAGGACGGAAGCTACTGAAGGAATCTTCCATCAGGACGTCGTGGCTCGAGCCCAAAAAGGAAGCTTGTTTTTCTATTGATTCAGGTGAGAAGACCATTTGACGTTGCATTATGTCTTTTCACACTTGGTTATTTTCATGGTACAAGGAAGCGTGATTTTTTTCAGAGCTAAATGATACAGAGAAAATTTCTCTTTCAATTTGTAATATTTATTTGAATAACCTAAAGTTTTTGTAAGTTTATTTGGTCTCTGTTGTAAGATGAAGTAATTCAATTATTGTTTAATTTTATGATAAATTTAATATATGCTATTTTCTCATTCACAATAAATTTACTTATTTCATATATTGTGCTTCATAATTAGAAAATATGATTACAGGGAAGGTCCCTAACTCACAAACATTCGCATGATAAACATTTGTAAATACAAATGCTAATGCAACTGAAAATAACAAGGATAAGATAAAGAAATACCGTAATAAAACAATATTTTATCATTTAATACAATAAGCAAAACAACATTTGTAATAACCTGATATCTATTTCATATGAAACCCAACTATTTGTTGAGAGAGTGGCAGAAAATCATATTATTATTATTATTATTACTATCCAAGCTACACCCCTAGTTGGAAAAGCAAGATGCTATAAGCCCAGGGGCCCCAATAAGGAAAAATAGCCCAGTGAGGAAAGGAAATAAGGAAATAAATAAATGAAGAGAACAAATTAACAATAAATCATTCTAAAAAAGGCAACAGCGTCAAAACAGATATGTCATATATAAACTATTAACAACGTCAAAAACAAATATGTCATATATAAACTATAAAAAGACTCATGTCCGCCTGGTCAACAAAAAAGCATTTGCTCCAACTTTGAACTTTTTGAACTTCGATTCAGGTTAGGCCTACTCGAGGCAAAAATTCAACGAACTCAGACTTACAAACAGCTTCTTTGAACCTATTAAGTTTTTAAATTGAGGGCTTTCTGTTATTAATTACACGATCGAGTATTTATAAGCTAGTTTCTATGAATAAAATCTAGTCATAACCTCGCTCTCGAGGCAATTTAACACAAATTTTCTCTAATCTCCAGGACCGAATCATGGTATCCCTAACGGCACTCTTGGTGTTGGCTACTTTCTTCTCTCAAGTCAGTCAAACAATTCCAAGGACAGCCTACTTGAAACTGATTGATGTTTGGTTCCTCGCTCTCATAACGGAGGTCTTTGCTGTGATCATATCCCTGGTACTGATAGAAGTGCTCCGCTTGAGGAATCTCTCCTCCACTGTCGTGAAGGTGGCTCCGTTAAATAAGGAAAAGACATCCAAATGGGTAACAGTTAGATCCTCCTGGCTCTCAGATCCAAAAAAGTTAAACAAGGCACTTATTATCTTTTATCCTGTTTCCCTTTTCCTACTTTTGTTCATCTTCGGCTCTGTCTCTACTTATAATTTGTTCATTAGTACATGGGAGGATCATTAAATTTCATGCTGATTTTACACTTTCGATGCTTTTCATGTTAATGTCAATGCTTTGAATATGTGATTCAGTCTGGTAATAATTTAGATTCAAGCCCTAATTTAAAATCTTTATGAAGAACATGATTTTTCTGACAAATACCGTATATATAACCTTGTTTTTTAAATGTATATACCTTTGACTAAAGCTGGAAAGGTTTTAGAAGTTTGGTGACAAGGGGCCAAGTTAGTGCTTAGCCAGATTGGAGAAAAGGGAATCCGAATCCTCTGTGACTGCTCACATATCACTTTTTTAGCACTGTTGTGAAAGCACATATGTTATTTAAAGGTAAAAATTTCCATGAATGGCAGAGGCAGGGGACAGAACAATACCCTAGAGAATGACCATATATACAGAAGATCAGCACCACCCAAGCCCTCTCTGTATCAAGATGGAACAAGGGAGGGCCAAGCAATGGCTGTTGATGACTCAGCAGGTAGACCTATAGGCTCTCCTAAAGCCCCTATCCTCAGCTCAGAAGGATGGTGAGGTCAAGTGGGTCTTAAACTCCTTTCCAACAGATTACTAGGCAGGGACATTTTAAATAGACTACAAGACTGATGTAAGCTTTTTCAATATTAAACTTACCCGATAATCATGTAGCTGTCAACTCCGTTGCCCGACAGAATTCTACGGAAGGGATACGCCACCGATCGCTATACAAGAGGGGGGTGTACTCACAAGCGCCACCTGTGGCCAGGTACTGCAGTACTTCTTGTTGACACTACCTCAATTTTTCCTCTGTCGTGCTTCCGGCAAGACGTTCATGGATACGCTTATAATTTTGGAGTCTTGTTCACGGTTTTTGGTGAAGTATTGCTCTAAGATTTCAGCTTTCGCTATTCAGGAAGTTTTATTATTAGCTTAGCTAGCTTTTGGAATTAATTTGATTAATTATGGTGACGAAGAGAGTATGAACTCTCTTTCACCTTTTAATGGCCGACCCTTCCCTTAGACGGAAGTGTTGGTGTCTAAGAGAGTATAGACACTCTTTCTTAATTTTGCTTAACAAAAGTTATAGATTTTTTTTTTATCTCTCCGCCTTTTATAGGCCTCTTCGATTAACTTCCTTTTATTATAAACTTATTAAAATTAATTTTTATATTTGTTTATATTCGACCTTTCCTAATAGTAGGCGGTCTTTTCTTGGTACCGAAGTTAATTAACATTGAGCCCGTCATTTCGGTTTTACCTGTTAACATATGCTATTTTAATGTTTTTGAAAGAATTTCTTTGATAGTCTCGTACTGTTTTCAAAGTTGAACTAACGTTTTGTTTTGTCTCTGCAGTTGTTGACGTTCAGAACGTTCAACTTGCGCTCTATCGTTACGATAGAGAGAGAATTTTCACGGTGTCACGTTGCAGTAAGAGTAACCGTTTCTAGCGTTTTGTTCATTCTTTCTTAGCTTAATGGTTTTAATTCTAATAAAGGAACTTTTTATTTGGGAAATATTTCAGTTTTTTTCCTTTAACAATAATATGTTTTAACGATATATATGATTGGGCTCTTCTCTCAGGTTCTAAGTCAAGAGAGAGAGAGAGAGAGATATAGAGACGGAGGGAGAGAGAGCTGGATAAACGTTTCGTTCAAGCGAGTAACGTTGTTATCGTTTTTGCTCTTCTCCCTAGTCTCTTTAGGGGAAGAAGGTAAACGTTTCTAGAGTTTTATTCTTGTTCTCAAGCTTTATGCGGTGAGAGATTTTAAACGTAGTTTATTTGATCTAGTGTTTAGTCTCTTTCCAGCCACTGAATTATTTATCTTTCATTAGATTTTTCTGTTACATTGTAATTCTGTTTTCGCAATTACTAACTTTTAAGGAAGGATAAAATTGCGTGTTTCAGGTACAAACCACTTAAAGTTTCGAGTTCAGTGAAATAAGTGCAAACAGAAAATCAAAAGTGATAAGTGATTAGCGCAAAGTGTGTCAGTGTTGTGCGTGAGGGTACTTCTGTGCGTGCCAGTCGTCCTCCCAGTCCGGGACCTCTTGCAAGCTCCCAAGCCCAGGGGAGAAGCAATGTCGAAGGGCAAAAGGGTTCGACAGGCCTTGATCGGCGCACAGAAGTATCCTCGGTGGTTGCGGGCGTGTCTTACAGAGACCGTCACTCCCACCCGCAGACGATTGAGCCCTTATTTTGCTCGTCTGCAGAAGAAATTTCGGGGAGAAAACGCTGGACTCAGGTCTCAAGACCTCTTAAACGTAAAGTCCAGACCTCTAGAGTTCAACAACCCGGATGCAGTCATTGGGTTAGCTCTGACTCTCCGCAGTCATCAGGTGACTGCACACCTCCTAAGAGAGGTAAGGCGATGCCTCAACAGACATCATCTTCTGTTAAGGCTTTGCCTCAACAGACCTTATCGTCTGTTGATCCCAAGATGACTTTGCTGCAGTCCATGCAGTCGCAGCTTGCGGTCTTAATGCGTGAGTTTCAGGCTGAGAAGGTTACACCTCCTCCTGCGAGCGCTCCGCCTCACCGCAGTCCAGTCTGCCAGGCGTACGAAGTTGAGGTTCCTCAAGCTACCTTACCGCGTTCGGAGTTGCCAGTTACCAGCGTTGTGCAGCAACCTTAACCTTCCTTAAGGCAACCTCAACAATGGGAACAGGAGTCTTATGCCTTGAGGCAAGATTTTCTTGCAGTTAGACCATCTTTGAGGCTACAACCTTTTGAGGTACGACAACCTCTACCATCCTTGAGGCAGCCACCTCAGCTCTCGCAGCTGCTACCTCAACTTTCCTCAAGGCGAGAGCCTCAACTCTTGAGGCTAGCTCCTCAGGAACCTCAACTCGTGAGACAGGAACTGCGTTCTGCGCAGCCGCTACCTCAACTCTCGCAGCTCACACCTCAAGAACCTCAACTCGTGAGTCAAGAGCCTCTCTCTGCGCAGCCACCTCAACCCTTGAGGCAAGCGCAACTCTTGAGGCAGGAACCTCATGCTATGAGTCAGCCACCTCAACGCATGCATCTGCCACTTTCTCCTCAACTTGAGCCTCTTCCCATTCAACTTTGAAATAACAAATGACAATAATAACACCTCATTACTTTCATAACTTGCATTTGTAATCATATACATGTATGCCTACACAAACATTATGATAATGGAGGTTATTCGTATTACTTAAATAAAAAAATATATATGTATTCCTTGCAATATATTTTTAACAAATCGCAAATATGGCAAAATATCTTCAAAACAAAAATGAATCATGAGTTATGAATGTAATGTAAATATTATGTTGATATTAAAACCCCATGCAAGCATGCATGAAGTAATGCAGTGTTGCCAACAGGGCGAGTTTCCCTGTCCTGAGGTGAAGTAGATTATAGATCGTATATTTAGTGCAGCTTAATTCTACGATTTTCATGCCGGCTATCAAATTCATCAACAAAACAGTCTAAATCAATTCCCTCGGCACGTGCACTTTCAATGGACAGTAATGCGATATTACTCAATCTAGCACTGGTCATGGAATTTCTGAGAAATGTTACACGCCATGCAACATGCTCTGCTTCTCTTACAGCATGCTCTACATACAGCATGCTCTGCATTCAGCATGCTCTACATACAGCATGCTCTGCATACCTTACCGCATGCTTCTCAGTCACACATCTTTGGTTGTTGCCAACTCACTAGACTGTCAAGCAGTTTCATAACGTTGCCTTCTAGTCTGCTGCTTTTGCACCAGTGAAACCCTCACTGAGAGAACTTAGCTTTTCTCGGATATGGTCCCTGTAGATGAGAAAGTGCTTTTCTCCCTCCTTCTGATATTCCCTTGAGGACTCTGTCATTTGGAGAGGAGCCTTTA
The DNA here is from genome assembly GCF_036898095.1 of Palaemon carinicauda. Taxonomy (NCBI): domain Eukaryota; kingdom Metazoa; phylum Arthropoda; class Malacostraca; order Decapoda; family Palaemonidae; genus Palaemon; species Palaemon carinicauda. The sequence goes on along the minus strand of NC_090726.1, from coordinate 46,974,518 downwards.
GCTGCGTAACCTCCTATGAACTTTTATTTAAGCATAACATGCTTCCAGGGAAGGTAATGGTTCCACTTCAGTCGCTAACCCCGTCTGTTACCACACCTGCTCCCATAGACCTTGAGCTGTGTTACAAGACATGCAGTCCAAGCTTAGTCCTTGTTAGAGAATTTTTTGTTTACGGAGTCAGTGTGTCACTGGGAAGACGTTCAACAACCAGCAGAAGTGACTTGTTGTGACGCAGTGCGGCAACCTCAGCAACCCGATAAGGAGTTGTCTATACGACCCAGACAGTCTAGACAGCTTCGGGTTGTCACTGTACTTCCTCGCTTCCCCATGGTTGACAGTTCACAGACTGTGCAGCAGTACCATGATCTTGTGTCCGGCTCCGTCAGACGACTGGCTTTTAAGAGCTCCCACAAGTCGTCGCTGTCTGGAGATTCTCAGATGGACTATGGATCTGACCAAGGAACTGGGCCTCCTGGTCAATTTTGAGGAGTCTCAGCTCGTCCCATCCCAGACCATTGTCTACCTGGGTATGGATCTTCAGAGTCGAGCTTTTCGGGCTTTTCCGTCGGCCCCAAGGATCTTCCAAGCCCTAGAATGCATCCAGAGCATGCTGAGAAGGAACCGATGCTCAGTCAGGTAGTGGATGAGTCTAACAGGGACACTTTCATCGCTGGCCCTGTTCATCGTGTTAGGGAGACTCCACCTCCCCCCCCTTCAGTATCATCTAGCTGCTCACTGGATAAAGGACATGACGCTAGAGACGGTCTCAGTTCCTGTTTCCGAAGAGAGGAGGTCTTCTCTCGCGTGGTGTAAGAACAGCTTTCTTCTCAAGGAAGTCTACATTTGGCTGTTCAGAAACCCGACCGCCGTCTCCTCTCGGACGCATCAGACACGGGCTGGGGTGCGACTTTGGACGGACAGGAATGCTCGGGAACATGGAATCAGGAGCAAAGGACACTTCACATCAATTGCAAGGAGTTGTTGGCGGTTCTTCTGTCCTTGATAAACTTCAAGTCCCTCCAGCTTAACAAGGTGGTGGAGGTGGACTCTGACAACACCACAGCCCTGGCTTACATCTTCAAGCAGGGAGGGACTCTTTCGTGGAAGTTGTTCTAGATCGCAAGGGACCTCCTCATCTGGTCAAAAGATCGAAAGCTCACGCTGGTAACGAGGTTCATTCAGGGCGGTATGAATGTCATGGCAGATCGCCTCAGCCGGAAGGGTCAGGTCATCCCCACAGAGTGGACCCTTCACAAGAGTGTTTGCAGCAGACTTTGGGCCCTGTGGGGTCAGCCAACCATAGATCTGTTCGCTACCTCGATAACCTAGAGACTCCTGTTGTATTGTTCTCCGATTCCAGACCCAGCAGCAGTTCACGTGGATGCTTTTCTGCTGGATTGGTTCCATCTCGACCTGTATGCATTCCCGCCGTTCAAGATTGTCAACAGGGTACTTCAGAAGTTCTCCTCTCGCAAAGGGACACGACTGACGTGGATTGGCTCCGCTCTGGCCCGCGAGAGAATGGTTCATAGAGGTACTGCAATGGCTGGTCGACATTCCCAGGACTCTTCCTCTAGGAGTGAACCTTCTACGTCAACCTCACGTAAAGAAGGTACACCCAAACCTCCACGCTCTTCGTCTGACTGCCTTCAGACTTTCGAAAGACTCTCAAGAGCTAGGGGCTTTTCGAAGGAGGCAGCCAGAGCGTTTGCCAGAGCAAGGAGAACATCCACTCTCAGAATCTATCAGTCTCAAGGGGAAGTCTTCCGTAGCTGGTACAAGACCAATGCAGTTTCCTCAACCAGTACCACTGTAACCCAGATTGCTGACTTCCTGTTACATCTAAGGAAAGTAAGATCCTTTTCAGCTCCTACGATCAAGGGTTACAGAAGTATGTTGGCAGCGGTTTTCCGCCACAGAGGCTTGGATCTTTCCACCAACAAAGATCTACAGGACCTCCCTAGGTCTTTTGAGACCTCAAAGGAACGTCGGTTGTCCACTCCAGGCTGGAATCTAGACGTGGTCCTAAGGTTCCTTATGTCATCAAGATTTGAACCTCTCCAATCAGCCTCTTTTTAGGACCTCACATTAAAAACTCTTTTCCTCGTGTGCTTGACAACAGCTAAAAGAGTAAGTGAGATCCACGCCTTCAGCAGGATCATTGTTTTCACATCTGAAACGGCTACATGTTCCTTGCAGCTCGGTTTTTGCTAAACGAGCTTCCTTCACGTCCTTGGCCTAAGTCGTTCGAGATCCCAAACCTGTCCAACTTGGTGGGGAATGAACTGGAGAGAGTACTTTGCCCAGTTAGAGCTCTTAGGTACTATCTAAAAAGGTCTTAACCTTTACGAGGACAATCAGAAGCCTTATGGTGTGCTATCAAGAAACCTTCTTTCCCAAGTTCTAAGAACTCAGTTTCTTACTATTCAGGCTTCTGATTAGGGAAGCTCATTCTCATCTGAAGGAAGAAGACCTTGCTTTGCTGAAGGTAAGGACACATGAAGTGGGAGCTGTGGCTACTTCAGTGGCCTTCAAACAGGACCATTCTCTGCAGAGTGTTATGGATGCAACCTATTGGAGAAGCAAGTCAGTGTTCGCATCATTCTATCTCAAAGATGTCCAGTCTCTTTACGAGTACTGCTACACCCTGGGACCATTCGTAGCAACGAATGCAGTAGTAGGCGAGGGCTCAGCCACTACATTCCCATAATCCCATAACCTTTTAACCTTTCTCTTGAATACTTTTTATGGGTTGTACGGTCGGCTAAGAAGCCTTTCACATCCTTGTTGATTTGGCGGGTGGTCAATTCTTTCTTGAGAAGCGCCAAGGTTAAAGGTTGTGATGAGGTCCTTTAGTATGGGTTGCAGCCCTTGATACTTCAGCACCTTAGAGTTGTTCAGCCTCCTAAGAGGAACGCTGCGCTCAGTAAGGAAGACGAACTTATTTAAGGCAGAGTAATGGCTCAAGTCGACTTCCTTACCAGGTACTTGTAATTTCATTGTTATTTTGAATAACTGATAATATGAAATACGGGATACTTAGCTTCTTGATATACATGTACACTGGTTTTCACCCACCTCCCTGGGTGTGAATCAGCTACATGATTATCGGGTAAGTTTAATATTGAAAAATGTTATTTTCATTAGTAAAATAAATTTTTGAATATACTTACCCGATAATCATGATTTAATTGACCCACCCTTCCTCCCCATAGAACCAGTGGACCGAGGAAAAATTGAGGTAGTGTCAACAAGAAGTACTGCAGTACCTGGCCACAGGTGGCGCTTGTGAGTACACCCCCCTCTTGTATAGCGATCGCTGGCGTATCCCTTCCGTAGAATTCTGTCGGGCAACGGAGTTGACAGCTACATGATTATCGGGTAAGTATATTCAAAAATTTATTTTACTAATGAAAATAACATTTTCTTGATCTACGCAGATAAAGTTTTTCTACTTTGAATGGTTTTGGTTTACTTGATTGTGTCTGTATCTTCTCATTTTATAAAGTCAGGTCAGAGATGCATAGTGTGTTGCAACTTTTCTCATCTTTTGACATACACCTGAAGACAGGAATGTTTGTGTAAGAGATTCAGTTCTTAATCTAAATTACCCAAAATAAACCTTCTGTGTTATCAGGGTCGGGGTTGATGCAGCTCTTCGCTCTACTTTAGTCGACAGATCTTCTCCTGTAATGGACTCTTTTGGTCCTTAGGGACACTCTGCCCATAGAGCTTATGCAAACTGGCATGTAAGGACACATCCCATAGGATTTTAAGTTAATTCATGAGTATTACGTACTAGGGAAAGTTACTTGGATAAGACTAGTAATCTTTGTCTACTGTTAAGAGAGTATTATAACTCTCCCAGGGATCTGCTTGTATTATTTTTTTCTGTATTTTTTTTTTAGCTCACTTGTAGTATTCAGGAGTCTATGGGTTGTCTAACCAGAGCTACCTTTTACCCGATTGTTGTTCAATACCGTTTCCCCTGCCTCCTAGTTGGGTCAGATTGTCTCGTATCACATTTTTTTTTATTCCCAGGATGAAACTGGATGAAAGGTGGACAGCTTTCTCCTGCGCCCAGTGTTGCATCCTTACACCTACTACCAATTTCCAAAAGAGCAGACAACAACCCTCCTTGCCCGTTGATATATGTCACCATTGTCATGATATCGCTCATCAACACTACTGAGTAACCCCTGATGGTATTCTGGAAGTGGAGTAATGCTAAATATACAGTATTGCTTTCATTTCCAAGTAGTTTATATGGAACGACTTGTCATCCTGTGTGCTTAAACCTAACAATTTTTTTTTCCTTTTGAAGGTAGGCCTCATACCCTTAGCTAGAAGCATCCAAGAACAGGAGAAAGTCTAGGAGATGGGCTTTTAGAGGTGTTTCAACCAGGAGATTCTCCTTTTTCATTCACAAGGAGAGGTCTTAACATCCTGTGGCATTCTTAATAGAGCAGATGGAGGGTTTGTTGATTGGGACCACTGGCTCTTTACTGCCCATTGCACTGATCAAAGATGCATTCTACCGAAAGGTACTAGCTTTTCTAGAGAAGCCAGATGAGCAAGGAACCTCTGCCAAAGGTGAACCTGTTGGAAGTCCTTTTTGAGGAAAGGTGATGCAATTGGCTTTAGTCTCTGGATTCTGTCTGTGGACAGAAATACTTTGGTTTGGACAGTGTTATGTCCATGCCAAGGTATCGAAGATGACACTGTGGTTCAAGACTCGACTTCTCGTAATGTAGTCGGATCCCTAGATCTCTGCAAAATTAAAGATGATACATGTGGCAAATCAGACGGGCTTTTGAATCTGCCCGTAATAGCCTGTCTTCTAGGCAATGGAGTAGTCTCATCCTCATAGCATGGGCCAAAGAAGAGACGAGTAAAGACCTGTGGAACTGTTCCAAAACGCAGCACTTTGAATTGGTAAATCTTCCCTCGGAAGGACAACCGCAGATACCTCTTGATCTTGGGTGGGCTGGGATGTGGAACTATGCATCTTGCAGGTCTATGGACAACCGGAAGGAGAACCGCAGATACCTCTTGATCTTGGGTGGGCTGGGATGTGGAACTATGCATCTTGCAGGTCTATGGACAACCGGAAGGAGAACCGCAGATACCTCTTGATCTTGGGTGGGCTGGGATGTGGAACTATGCATCTTGCAGGTCTATGGACAACCGGAAGGAGAACCGCAGATACCTCTTGATCTTGGGTGGGCTGGGATGTGGAACTATGCATCTTGCAGGTCTATGGACAACCGGAAGGAGAACCGCAGATACCTCTTGATCTTGGGTGGGCTGGGATGTGGAACTATGCATCTTGCAGGTCTATGGACAACCGGAAGGAGAACCGCAGATACCTCTTGATCTTGGGTGGGCAGGGATGTGGAACTATGCATCTTGCAGGTCTATGGACAACCGGAAGGAGAACCGCAGATACCTCTTGATCTTGGGTGGGCAGGGATGTGGAACTATGCATCTTGCAGGTCTATGGACAACCGGAAGGAGAACCGCAGATACCTCTTGATCTTGGGTGGGCTGGGATGTGGAACTATGCATCTTGCAGGTCTATGGACAACCGGAAGGAGAACCGCAGATACCTCTTGATCTTGGGTGGGCAGGGATGTGGAACTATGCATCTTGCAGGTCTATGGACAACCGGAAGGAGAACCGCAGATACCTCTTGATCTTGCGTGGGCTGGGATGTGGAACTATGCATCTTGCAGGTCTATGGACAACCGGAAGGAGAACCGCAGATACCTCTTGATCTTGGGTGGGCAGGGATGTGGAACTATGCATCTTGCAGGGCTATGGACAACCGGAAGGAGAACCGCAGATACCTCTTGATCTTGGGTGGGCAGGGATGTGGAACTATGCATCTTGCAGGTCTATGGACAACCGGAAGGAGAACCGCAGATACCTCTTGATCTTGGGTGGGCAGGGATGTGGAACTATGCATCTTGCAGGTCTATGGACAACCGGAAGGAGAGACGCAGATACCTCTTGATCTTGGGTGGGCTGGGATGTGGAACTATGCATCTTGCAGGTCTATGGACAACCGGAAGGAGAACCGCAGATACCTCTTGATCTTGGGTGGGCTGGGATGTGGAACTATGCATCTTGCAGGTCTATGGACAACCGGAAGGAGAACCGCAGATACCTCTTGATCTTGGGTGGGCAGGGATGTGGAACTATGCATCTTGCAGGTCTATGGACAACCGGAAGGAGAACCGCAGATACCTCTTGATCTTGGGTGGGCAGGGATGTGGAACTATGCATCTTGCAGGTCTATGGACAACCGGAAGGAGAACCGCAGATACCTCTTGATCTTGGGTGGGCAGGGATGTGGAACTATGCATCTTGCAGGTCTATGGACAACCGGAAGGAGAACCGCAGATACCTCTTGATCTTGGGTGGGCTGGGATGTGGAACTATGCATCTTGCAGGTCTATGGACAACCGGAAGGAGAACCGCAGATACCTCTTGATCTTGGGTGGGCTGGGATGTGGAACTATGCATCTTGCAGGTCTATGGACAACCGGAAGTCATTCTGATGCGTTGTCTGGATAACTGTGCTTGGAGTCTCCCTTTTGAATCGGGTTTGTTAGACAAACCAGTTTAAGCTGGAAAAGTCTATGGCGGGTCCCCAACTTCTTGTCAGTTTCTTCACTTGGAAGAGGTTGCTAAATAAACCCGAGGGACTGTCTTAACTCTGTGGTGTTCAATTCCATAATTTTCTGCACTTCCTTCTTGCAAGAGGTCTCCAGTATCCCCTGAAATAAAGCGATGGGATCATCCGAGTTCTCATCAGAGGAGGGGGACAATCCGTGAACAGGATACGATACACTGAAGGGAGTACAGTACTTGTATTGCCCTGGGCTCCACCCCGTATGGTTGCCACCTCGTTCAGTGACTTGACTTTGCACGCATCCCCCTAACTGGCGGTAGGTCTGGGGACCTGCCTTCCCTAAAGCCCTGTCCACACGATCGAGCATGCCTGACGGGCAAACAGCAATACCAGACCACATTAGTTAGTAAGAATGAGGTTTAATGACGTCAGAAGCTGGAAAACCAAAGACAGGGATCTGGCATCATACAGTGTTGCCAGATCGCTGCCTTTAGTTTTCTCTCTTCTGACGTCATCAACCCTCATTTTCACTAACTATCGTGGCTTGGTATCACTGTTTGCCCGTCGGGCATGCTCGATCGTGTGGACAGGGCTTAATGGATACCTCAATGCTCTATACCCCTTTTAGATGACGGCTCTGGTTGCTTTTTGTACTGAGGAGTGTGTTCTGGTTCAGGAAGCAGATGAGTCATATGGACCAGTTTAGGGATAGATCTAGTACTCTTATTTCTTTGAGGGATGTCTTTCCACTCGCATCAAACATTAAACCAAATATCAGAGAAGTGCGAGGGAGATCTGTAGTAATCATCATCTCTTTCTAGCAATACTGGCTCCCAATAAGATGGTGGGGGTAAGAAAGGGCATTTGTTCTCTCTAGGCTGAAGAGCATTGGCTCCCAGATCTCTGCATTCCATGCCTACTGGTAATGTCAATCGTTATCTAGTCATTATTGAGCATGATCTGACACGGGAGCTAGTTTTCTGGCATTTGTGAACCTGTGACTTGAGACGTAGATGGAACTCTCAGGAAGGAGGAATAAGGATTCCATCATGTTTTTTCTTCACAAGGTGAAGGCCAAGGTATGACCTCCAATTCTTGAGACTCGATCATCACAATAGTCTCATAATTCTGAAAATAGTTGTATCATGAACAGGATACAGGGGATGACACAACTCTTGAATTATGAGCACGGAATGGTAGATACACGTTCAGCATGGGTATGTGTTGCATTCCTTTGGCAAGTGAAGATGATGTGGTGTGTTCAAGTTAGAACTCGTGTGGGCTCATCGAGTTTGTTTTCTCCAAAAGTACATGCAGGGATTGTATGCAAAATTGCAGACATCCGGCAAAATTACTTCTAGGATAAAAAGATGGTAAATTTCTCTTTTCCTGTTTGGGAATTCTGATTGGGGAGAAAGACTGACTCTTCCTTAGGAGAAATATGAACCCAAGGAGTTACAGGCAGAGCTTGGTCTTATGAAGCTCTCATGGGCAAATAGTAGGCTGACAAGTCCTCCAAGACCTGATGAGGTGTACAAGTAGACACATTTTGAGCATGTGTATTTACTTTACTTATTTACTTTAAGGGCTGTTTTTCTGGTCCTATACAGCAGGGGAAGCCTACTCTCTACAGGATCTAATTATTTACTTTTAGGGCTGTTTTTCTGGTCCTATACAGTAGGGGAAGCTAAGCCTACTCTCTACAGGACCTCCACAGTCATTTCATCATATTTGTTCGAAAGCATTCAAAATTCACCCCCGCATATTCCGCGTTTATTGTCAAATCCACACTATCTTAGCAATTTGAGAACAAGAAAATCTTGTTTCCTCTTGAAAGCCTTAATATCTTCAGTCTTTCAAATGTCTAATGGGAGCTTATTGTATAGTCTCGGGGCTGCATATTTAAAGGCTCTAGAGCCTACAAATAGACATATCTAGGTTCGAATAATTTGGCTTTCTTTCTTTGGTGGGAGATGTTCTGGAAATAAGTTGAATTATCCCTGAGCCTCCACATCCATAATTAACAGCTTGTAGCTTAAAACGCCGGTCGGAGGGGAAGGAAAATAAGTGGAGTTCTCAAACTCCACCAAGATTAGGGATACCGATACCGAAGCGTCTTCAGTTTGCATATTTGCTTGTAAAGGGTCACGGTCACTCATGGCATTCACAGCTTTTCTCGGGAGAGACCACATCACCAAATTCCTGCGAAAAAGACAGACCAGCTTACGAAGTGGTACTTCCTGATAAAGATGGATCTAGATTTGAGAGAGAAGGCTTATGCTTCCTTCCTACTTTCAAGGAGGAAGCTTTTGCTGCAATCTCTCTGCGAGGAAGCTATAGCTGGAGAGCGATCTCTCTCGACCTCCTTCTTCTTATGCCGGATGTTATACCTCTCCCATTTAATCTTCCGAGGAGGACACATTTACTCCAGGACAAACCTTTAAGAGATATACTGGGGGAAAACTGTAATACCCTGAACTTGAGAAAATTTATACAAAGTATTGGGTTATATTACGAGCTATAATTGATTTTATTAATTTATTTATTTATTTTACCCTTTTAATCCCTATTTATTTCACATCTAGATTTTATTGTATGAAAGTGTTGCGATTTGTATTAAAGGTTAAAATGATACTAAATGGTGTGGGTATACAGATATGATTGAATGATTTTCGTTATATAGCGCTGAATGGCCTTTGATGCCCCAGTGCTTGGCTTAATGCCTAAATCCTATATTCAATTCAATTCAATCCCATTGAGAAGGCGACCACATTTTTTTTTTTTTTCACACTTGACAATGGGAATATGTTTCATCTCTTCTCCCCCCCCTCCCCCTCATATACAACACACAAGGTATGACCGTAAATTTCAATAAGACTCATAAAGGTGCGCCACAAGGCCAACCTCAAAGAACATCACAAACTCTCACGAGCACAAGCTTTATACTTATTTTAGCCAGATTGTAAGAAACGTATAACAAAGCAATAAGTGCGATTAGCAAGTCCAAATGTGGCTATGACAAAAGACTTAGTGATGCTTGCAGAAGCGTAGGCTGGTGATATGTGGTAAACATACACTACTGTATTGCAATACCCACCCGTTTTCTACTTGTTGGAACAAAAAGAGTCATAGGGTTTTTTTCCATCCTAACTAAGGATGGAAATAATGATTTTAATAAAAGAATCACATTACAGTAATGTTACTTAACCCTTTTACCCCCAAAGGACGTACTGGTACGTTTCACAAAACACATCCCTTTACCCCCATGGACGTACCGGTACGTTCTTGCAAAAAACTGCTATTTACAATTTTTTTTTGCATATTTTCGATAATTTTTTTGAGAAACTTCAGGCATTTTCCAAGAGAATGAGACCAACCTGACCTCTCTATGACAAAAATTAAGGCTGTTAGAGCAATTTAAAAAATATTTACTGCAAAATGTGCTTGAAAAAAAAATAACCCCTCGGGGTTAAGGGTGGGAAAGTTCCAAATAGCCTGGGGGTAAAAGGGTTAATCAGTAGAGCACAATATAGGTTTCCTTGTCTACTTCATTTATTCATCCTGATTTATGGGAAATGTGTGGCTGCCACTGGTTGGAAGAAGCCATTTGCCTGTCCTCTTTTTCACCTTAACTTTTATATTCTATACTATTAAAATGCTTACCATTGAATGGACTTCGTTTACCATTAATTTATAAACCTCTTCAAATTCCAGTTTCTTGTAGAATTTAAAAATTCTTTACAATACCTGAGGATGCGAAACAATAAATATTTCAACTTTCAAAATAATCAGGATACAAATAAAAATATTCTGAATAAAATTTATTTCTAACAAGGACATATAATCAGGCAATACAGTAATTCTATACTGTTATATAAATACAGTAAAGCCAAAATGAGATTACCATATGTAGATTTACTCGTTTCCTTTGAATGAATAAAAATTCCATTTAGTATGTATTCTAACAAAGTAAAAAAGACAACAAAATTAATATTTGGCTAACTATTATCACATATAAACTTGGAGATAATAATGAACATTTTAGGAAATACATTAAGTCTTTGATTTGCTCCATCTTAAGACACCTAAAATACACTGCCTAAATTCTATTCCATCAAAACATGCAAGTACAGAGCATCCAGTAAAGCACTGCAAACAACAATATCAATACACACACTGGATAGACTGATATATTATTCCTACACTAACACTTTACTCTATTGTACCACCCGTGTGTCACACGAGAGTACATAGTGACGACATTTCTCATTTTTGTATATATGATCCTTTGTATCTTCGCTCTCCCCTCGCATTGACAGTAACTCGTTTCAACCTGTCTGCATATTCCATTGTTAACTGTTAACAGAACCAGTTGCCGGTTTGACAAGAAATAGCATGTCTGTATTTTGTGACCTTCGAGGGACACCTATGTGACGAGCCGAGAGTAGGTTGTGACTCAAAAGCGGGATGAAAGCAACAGAGTAACTTTATTATGACACATAGATTATATATACACACAAGGTCCCGGTAAGAAGATCACAAAATACGGACATACTATTTCTTGTCAAACCGGCAACCGGTTCTGTTAACAGTTAACAATGGAATATGCAGACAGGTTGAAACAAGTTACAGTCAATGCGAAGGGAAAACGAATATACAAAGGATAATATATACAAAAAAGCGAAATGTTGTTAGTATGTACGCTCGTGTGACACACGTGTGGTACAATATACACAATTAGGTTTCAGAGATTCAGTGATTTTATATTTGATGTATTGTAACATTTTGTTCAAAATGTGACATTAGACATCTAACCACATGAAATTTTAAATAAAAATTTTAGTAGAGATCCATCTATGTAATTATATTTTAAACTTGAATTGACATAAGATCATTTGAAGGGATGTACACTTGCCTTCAATAATTCCGGTACACTGACATCTTAGTTTACCGTGAAGTGTACCGGAATTAATGGAACTAACTGTACAATCCTTCATGCAGAGAGTACTGGGACTTCTTCCAAGAACCAAAGGGGATGTAACTTTATAATTTGAAGGGTTCCTTTGCCATGATGTTATATAAAAGTTACAAGATGTTTATAAAAAGTTACAAGATGTTTATAAAAAAAATTCCAATCTCCAAAATTCTTCAACCCTCAACTGGAAATATTAATGAGGCCTGGTGTTACTCTTCATTCTTAAAATCCTAAACATTGCTAATACTTAGAAAACAAATTTCATAGTGAAATCTGTTTTGTAAATTCATCTTATTCTTCACAAATCCCATTTTAGTATTTTCGAAGTTTTGAAATAGCAGTTGACCAAAAACGTCAAGTCGATACAAAAGTAAGCAAATGAGTTACAAGACAAGTAAAAGACAACACAAAGACAAGTAAAAGACAGCACAAAATGTAAACCCAATTTACATCAAAGGTAAAGTAGAGTATAAAGCAGATCAGAGAAATAAATTTACCATTACCAAAAACGACCAACAACACTGCTCAAAGTATAAAGTACAAACTCTAAACCACATCAATAAAATACACCTTAACTGTATTTTTCAAGCTTTAGGATATAAATAATTATTTCTAAGTGGGTTTATGACTTAAATTGCTAAATAAAATCACTAGGAGTGATGGCATATGGAACAAAGTTGTATAAAACCGATTTGATTTACAATCTATCAAGTTTTTAAAACAGTGCCATGCATCTACATAACCCAGTAATAATTTTTATTTTAGAAAAAAGAAAATCAAATGCTGTAACTTGTTGTAAGTCTTTTCTAATGTAAAGCAATAACATTACTGTACCACAAAAGAAAACGTTTAATTTTAGTAAATTAAGGTATGGTCCTCTTGCTATATCCAGTATTAACCACCAGGTTTCTTTCGTATAGCATTCAAGGTCGAGAGACAAAAGACCCTCATTGTTACTCTTTAACTTTCGCGAAACCAAGTTTTGATATGCGCAAGTAGCAGAGATATCTTGACTAACTATAACAAAAAATACTTCTAAATTGCATTAAAATATTTCAGTAGACCTGCAATTTAAGTGAAGGACAATATTTAGATGACCAACAAAGATAAAGTATTTCAAAAGTATTTGGGAGTACTAGTGGTTCCAAATGTTTTTAATGTACAGTAATACAATATGTCCTCTGGCAATCTTACATTTTGGGGGTTAAGCCCTGTCCACACGATCGGGCATGCTCGACGGGCGAACAGTGATACCAGACCACAGTAGGTAGTGAGAATGAGGGTTTATGACGTCAGAATCTGTAAAACCAAAGGCAGGGATCTGGCAACCAATAGTGTTGCCAGATCCCTGCCATGGTTTTCCCTGCTTCTGGCGTCATAAACCCTCATTCTCACTACCTACTGTGGTCTGATATCACCGTTTGCCCGTCGGGCATACTCGATCGTGTGGACAGGGCTTATAAGTGCTGTGGGGTCTCCAAAGACTTTCCTTTTCAAGGCTACGACATGGAATCCAATACAACTTGATTACCAAAGAAATATAGAGTTCTATAAAATTTCAATGACAGTTTGGAGCTAATTATTTCCTGTCTACCCTTGTCAGCCAGTAACTTTTAAATAGTAATTAAAAAAACAAACATAAATTGCAAGTCTACATCATCATTAGAAACTAAATTTTAAACTGATATTTGCTCCCTAATGTGAACTTAAATATTTCACCTTACATATATGAAAAAAAACAATTCCTCTTCCTGCCAGCTGTTCTTTTGAAGTAATAGGATGTTTATCTGTCCCAGTTTAGCTATTCTTGTAAAAATAACTTCCTTAAACTATAATTCAAACCAATCTTACTAAGACATGATTTACAAAATTCTTTTGTGTTTAATCATATATTTGGATGTGTGCATGAAAATTACAATAAGTCAAAGTGACATATACCTAAAGAATATTAGAAAATATAGTATATTTTCCTGTTATATAAACACCTACGTACATAATGAGTTTTCAATTCGTTGTACATCTGTAAAATTAATAATATATAAAGTCATTCAATACATTTTTCATCTTTCATTTGGATGACTTGAAAGCAGATTATCCTCGAGACTATCGATCCTATGCAATTGTTGCCCCGTAATCCTTGTGTCGCGCGTGTGTATTTACATCCCATTACAAACATCACTAAATTCACATGTATGGAAAATACTTGGTTAAACCTTATTCCTTTTTTTACTAAACCATTAAAGGTTTTAAAGGTCGCTCATGAGTGGCAGAGGCAAGGGACAGTGACATTGCCCTAGAGACTGACCACATATATGATCAGCGCCCAGGCCTCCTCCACACAAGCTAGGACCAGGGAGGGTCAGGCAATGGCTGCTGATGACTCGGCAGATAGACCTATAGGCTCCCCTAAACCCCCTCAACCTTAGCTCACAAGGATGGTAAGGTTGCAAACACTAATGGCACTAATGAGGCTGAGCGGGACTCGAACCCCCTACTGGCAAACACCAGGCAGAGACGTTACCAATCAGGCCACAGCAACCCATACTCGGGATAACTTCCCAATCTACATTACCTCAATAGCAAACGCTACTATCACAGAATACCTCTAACCTTAAATAACAAACTCTCATAATATAATTACATTACTTCAGGGAAAAATACTCTATTAAGATTCATCTTTAACAAAATTAAATTTCTCTTAACTCTTTTGCCATAAAATAGACTTTCCAAAATTTTTAATTCCTTTTGACTTTATTTAAAAATACCTGAACACATCACTACTCCGTACAGACTGCACTGTATACAGAACTTTGTATTTCAGCAAAGTCTCCTTCAATAAAATGTAGTTACATTACTGTATTTTCATTTATCTCTGTATTTCTTCCACAAAATAACTCCTTTAGTTTTCACATTGTACATTAAAGCAATTCACTTAAGATAGAATAACAAATAAAAAATTTTCCTTATTAGATACCAATATTTCCTAAAGAAAACTGGCTAAGAACACTCATGAGATACATCATGATAATCTTGAGTATCTGCCATTCCACGCTATCTTTCACACAACCATAAAAAAACATACCAAATACAATGAAATTTTTACATATCTATGCGGGAACAAAATCTTAAATTTTCTATGGCCTTATATAACTGTTGGATAGAATAATTTCTTAAATTGAGCCATTAAGATAAAATAAGAATTACCAAATCAATTAACTATTATTCTTTGTTATTGGAAAATGTCTTGCAGTAATCATAAATCTATAATATTACTGCACCATGCAGTTATATTTAAGGAGCCCCTATAGTCAATTTTTTAATGAGGCGCATTGCACTAACTCGCAACGGTGTCCTTTTAGCTCGGAAAAATTTCCTGCAATTTGATTGGTTAGAACTATCTCGTCCAACCAATCAGCGATTAGGAAACTTTTCCGAGCTAAAAGGGCACCCCTATGAGTCGGTGCAAATTTGCCTCACTAAAAAGAATTGACTATAGTTTCTTAGCATTAACTCAAGCCAAATTTATTATATGCATGCAACTGTCTTTTGTATTACCATCACATAAGAAAAAAATCACCAAAACCACATTACCTTTGGCTATCAATATAAGAAAAACCTATAGAATATGGGAGACGGAAAGCCCGGAGAGAGGAAATCAAGAACACAAAGGTTATGGATAATATTTAGATTAATTGTAAGCTTTACTCCTGAATATGAGATACCTTTGAGTATAATCAAAGAGGAAGATGGGTTATGTATGAGGAGGAGGAGGAAGAAAAGAGAAATAAAAAGAAAAGAGGGGAAGGGATGAAAACAAAATGCAGGAACTATTAAAATATAAAAATACGGCACATATACATGGAAGAAGGCAATGAGAGACCAAATCTACTGGTAAATAGATATTACACTTAAATTTGTGAATTTTCAGATATATAATCACATTTTAATGAGTTGGCTTTGAAGTTTAGCATGGAAATATACCTCTCCTCTTTCATCAGTCATTCGCTTGCAGTCAGAAACTTTTTAGGCAAGGAGATTGTGGACTATGTACCGAAGATACATCAAATATTAGTTATCGTTTGTTCCGACGCGATATAAAAACCTCGTAATCATTTAATATAGGAGGAACTAGAAGAGGAATACCGCCCACGCTTCCTCCTATATTAAATGATTACGGGTTTGTATAGCTAGGAAAAATACAATTTAGGACAAATTGTCATATGTACTATAAATAGAGGGTTCTTAGCTTAACCCTGGATAGGTACGGTCCTCGGACACCCCTTTAAGGGTATACTCGGACGCGAACGACCCCGACGCCAAAAAAAATTCTTGAAAAATCAGTTTTTGCAGTAACCTCCTTTTTTCTTTTGCCAAAAAAAACTTCAATGAATGCTTAAAACAACTGTAAAGATAAATACTACTCATCTGCAGAAAAACTATTTATTATGAATATTTTAAAAAATTAAGTAGAAAAAAAAAAAGACCTGACATAAAAATTCATAAAAAAAAAGTTTATACATATATACACAAATCCTTTTAGGAATTGATTCTTGAATGTTTAGGACACATCTTGATGTATTTTGGATGAAGTCAGACCCATGGAGGTGAAGATCTGAAATGAGAAAAAAAGGGTAACTTTTTTTGGCCAAAAAAAATTGTCCAAATTTCATGAATTTTTTTGGGTACCCAAATGAAATAGGAAGTGGCTAATTTTTTTAGGGAATAAACATATGTTATCCTAAAATAGAAATATGTAAAAAAATCTTCATTATTTTGTAAATTACATTTATATCAGGGGCCATATCTAAAGGTAATTTTTTGAGTACTTGGAAATTTCGTAAAAAAATACATATATTTAATATATAATATGATATTTATGCAGGTAAAAATATACCAAAATATCACAAATTCTATAGGGAACAAGAATATATATAGATAGGGCAGCTTACGCTTCGGATATGTCCACAAAATGGCCGCCAACCACACTGACTCAGACTCCCTAATCTGCCACTTGAAATGTAGGAAGGGTATGTCAATTTCAAGGTGTTATTTACTAATCTAATTATTATTGGATATGCATAAAAATTGTATGGTGGGTTGCTGGATAATTGTCGATTATTTTACGGCTATAAAATTAAAATTCTGACCCAAAAAAATTTTTTTGAAGGGAAATAAAATCGAAAAAAAAAATGTAAAACAATATTTTAGCTAAAAAAATTTGATGATATTCAATCAAAAAAAAAGTAAACAAAATTTTCCGACAAATAAACATCTAGAGGAATCATTACTCTGTGATAGTTCCTTAGTACGTAGTAATTTTGAAAGAATTGGGAAAAAACGAAAAAATGGCAATCACCGGAAAATCGAACACATACCTATATATACGCCATATCTGGCTAAAAAAAGATAGGCATGGGTAGCCAGATCATCTAGAAACACTTTCCAACACTATAAAAATATAAGTTTTGCGACACTACTTGTCAATTCCTTACGGTAACATGACTAAGCAAAAAAATGCAAAACAAATAAAAAGGGGCACTCGTGGAAAAATGGCCATTCTAATATACGGCATTTCAGAAAAAAAAAATTTCAGCCACGTGCTAGGCAAACCATCAAGGCATATTTTCCGACAAATAAACATATAAATGAAATATTACTCTGTGATAGTTCCTTAGTACGTAGTAATTTTGAAAGAAATGGGAAAAAACGAAAAAATGGCAATCACAGGAAAATCGAACACATACTTATATATACGCCATATCTAGCTAAAAAAAAATAGGCATGGGTAGCCAGATCATCTAGAAACACTTTCCAACACTATAAAAATATAAGTTGTGCGACACTACTTGCCAATTCCTTACGGTAACATGACTAAGCAAAAAAATGCAAAACAAATAAAGAGGGGCACTCGCGGAAAAATGCCCAACATTCTAATATACGGCATCTCAGATAAAAAAAAAGACATGCACGTGTTAGCCCAACCATCAAGGCACACTTTCTAACACATAAACATGAAAAAAAAATCAATAATATACGGCAATTCCTTACTACGTAGTAAATTTTTACAAATATTGAAAAAAAAACAGAAATTGGCAACCGCAGTTAAATACCCAATATACCAATAACTACGTCGTATCTGACAAAAACAAAATCACGCATGGGTAGCCAGATCATCTAGACACACTTTCCAACATTAAAAAAGCAAAAGTTTTACGACACTATTTCGCAATATCTTACGGAAAAATGACTTGGCAAAAAAATGAAAAAAAATTAAAAAGGGACACTCGCGGTAAAATGCCCGACATTCTAATATACGACATCTCAGATAAAAAAAAAGACATGCACGTGTTAGCCCAACCATCAAGGCACACTTTCTAACACATAAACATGAAAAAAAAATCAATAATATACGGCAATTCCTTACTACGTAGTAATTTTTACAAATATTGAAAAAAAAACAGAAATTGGTAACCGCAGTTAAATACCCAATATACCAATAACTACGTCGTATCTGACAAAAACAAAGTCATGCATGGGTAGCCAGATCATCTAGACACACTTTCCAACACTAAACAAGCAAAAGTTTTACGACACTATTTGGCAATATCTTACGGAAAAATGACTTGGCAAAAAAATGAAAAAAAATGAAAAAGGGGCACTCGCGGTAAAATGGTCCTCGTGGTGATGAACGACATTTTAACTAAAAAAAAAAACATGCACATGGTAGCCAAACAATCCACCAAGACTTTCCACAACTGATAACCTATACAAGTTGCACCATTCTACGACAATTTCATAATACGTAATAACTTTGATAATTATGCAAACTACCTCAGAAGGGTAAACTCGGACGCGAACGACCCCGATGCGTCTCAGAAATCGGGGAAGGAGTACAGCTACAGCAATGCACATCTGGACACTACTAGAGCGTGTAGGGGAGACACCTCCTGCAGGTCGATCACCCACAAATTCAGTCACAGGGGTGAGTCACGTGAGAAAAACCTGTTTTTTTTTGACGCTCGGGGTCGCAAACGACCCACCGTACCTATCCAGGGTTAATATACTCCCTCAGTAGATGTGCTTGTGAAAAGTTTCAATATTTTTCAAAAGTACTTTCAACAATTCTAAAGGAAACTGCAGTTTGATAGAAGTATGCACATCTCAAGATATAAAGTTCATGCCTTACAATCTCTGACCTGCCAAGTCTAACAATTTAAAATTTTTATATAATATTTACACTTTACACATGTTTGTTTTGATTAAGAATAAAATAAAAAGCATATATTGTAATTAATAAAGGAAATTTACAACTTGCAGTAATATAAAGGTCATACTATTCGTGTAAAACTTTCCTACATTTCATTAAAATAAAAAGCATATATTGTAATTAATAAAGGAAATTTACAACTTGCAGTAATATAAAGGTCATACTATTCGTGTAAAACTTTCCTACATTTCATTAAAATAAAAAGCATATATTGTAATTAATAAAGGAAATTTACAACTTGCAGTAATATAAAGGTCATACTATTCATGTAAAACTTTCCTACATTTCATTAAAATAAAAAGCATATATTGTAATTAATAAAGGAAATTTACAACTTGCAGTAATATAAAGGTCATATTATGTAAAACTTAACTATATTTCATAATCCTGTTTATTACATTTATTAATAGTTTTAACACATTAAAACTGATAAATATTGATATGATAATTAATCTACACCTATGACCTTAGATAATCAGCTATACTCGGGCAGACTATCTAATTTCTCTTCCTCTAGTTTTGTTTAAGTGAATATAGTTTACAGTATATAGGAAATATTTATTTCAATGTTATTCTTTAAAATATTTTACTTCTCCTCGTTTCCTTTCCTCACTGGGCATTTTCCCTGTTGGGGCCCTGGGGCTTATAGCTTTAGGAAATATTTTTTTTTAATGTTATTCTTTAAAATATTTTACTTCTCCTCATTTCCTTTCCTCACTGGGCTATTTTCCCTGTTGGGGCCCTGGGGCTTATAGCTTTAGGAAATATTTTTTTTAATGTTATTCTTGAAATATGTTATTTTCATTAGTAAAATAAATTTTTGAATATACTTACCCGATAATCATGTAGCTGTCAACTCCGTTGCCCGACAGAAATCTAAGGAGGGATACGCCAGCTATCACAATACTAGAAGGGGGTGTACTAACAGCGCCACCTGTGGCCAGGTACTCAAGTACTTCTTGTTGACACCTCCTCAATTATTCCTCGATCCCACTGGTTCTTTATGGGGAGGAAGGGAGGGTCAATTAAATCATGATTATCGGGTAAGTATATTCAAAAATTTATTTTACTAATGAAAATAACATTTTTCAATATTAAACTTACCCGATAATCATGTAGCTGATTCGCACCCAGGGGGGTGGGTGAAAACCAGTGAACAAGATTAAAGGATAGCCAAGTATCCCCACATTTCATATAACAGTTATCTCTAATAACAAATGAAATAATAAGTACCTGGTAAGGAAGTCGAATTGAACCGTTACTCTGCCTCTTTTTTAAGTTCGTCTTCCTTACTGAGCGCAGCGTTCCTCTTGGAGGCTGAATCAACCCAAGGTGCTAAAGTATATAGGGTTGCAACCCCTACTAAAGGACCTCTACACAACCTTTAACCCAGGCGCTTCTCAAGAATGAATTGACCACCCGCCAAATCAAAAGGATGCGGAAGGCTTCTTAGCCTACCGTAACAACCATAAAAACAACAAAAGAATTCAAGAGAAAAGTTAAAAAGGTTATGGGATTAAGGGAATGTAGTGGCTGAGCCCTCACCTACTACTGCACTCGCTGCTACGAATGGTCCCAGGGTGTAGCAGTTCTCGTAAAGAGACTGGACATCTTTCAGATAAAAAGATGCAAACACTGACTTGCTCCTCCAATAGGTTGCATCCATTACACTCTGCAGAGAACGGTTTTTATTAAAGGCCATCGAAGTAGCTACGGCTCTTACTTCGTGGGTCCTTACCTTCAGCAATGCAAGGTCTTCCTCCTTTAAGTGAGAATGTGCTTCTCTGATCAGAAGCCTTATATAATACGAAAGCCCATTCTTGGACATGGGTCTCGAGGGTTTCTTGATGGCACACCATAAGGCTTCTGACTGTCCTCGGAGAGGTTTAGACCTCTTTAGATAATATTTGAGAGCTCTGACAGGGCAAAGAACTCTCTCAAGTTCGTTACCTACCATGTTGGAAAGGCTAGGTATCTCGAACGATCTAGGCCAAGGACGTGAAGGAAGCTCGTTCTTTGCTAGGAATCCAAGCTGGAAAGAACATGTAGCAGACTCGGTCGTGAAACCAATGTTCTTGCTGAAGGCATGAACCTCACTGACTCTTTTAGCTGTTGCCAGGCAAACGAGAAAAAGAGTCTTGAGGGTAAGGTCCTTGAATGAAGCTGACTGGAGAGGTTCGAACCTAGATGTCATAAGGAACCTTAAGACTACGTCTAAATTCCAGCCTGGAGTGGAAAGACGACGATCTTTAGACGTCTCAAAAGACTTAAGAATGTCTTGAAGGTCCTTGTTGGAAGACAGGTCCAAACCTCTATGGCGGAGAACTGAGGCCAACATACTCCTATATCCCTTAATCGTAGGAGCTGAAAGGGATCTCTCATTTCTAAGATGAAGCAGGAAGTCAGCTATTTGGGTCACAGAGGTATTGGTAGAGGATATTGAATTGGCTCTACACCAGCTTCGGAAGACCTCCCACTTAGACTGGTAGACCCTACGAGTGGAAACCCTCCTTGCTCTGGCAATAGCCCTGGCTGCCTCCTTCGAAAAGCCTCGAGCTCTAGCGAATCTTTCGACAGTCTGAAGGCAGTCAGTTGAAGAGCGTGGAGGTTTGGATGTAACCTGTCTACGTGAGGTTGACGTAGAAGGTCCACTCTTAGAGGTAGAGTCCTGGGGAAGTCTACTAGCCATTGTAGTACCTCTGTGAACCATTCTCTTGCAGGCCAAAGGGGAGCAACCAGCGTCAGCCGTGTCCCTTCGTGCGAGACGAATTTCTGCAGAACCTTGTTGATTATCTTGAACGGAGGGAATGCGTACAGGTCGAGATGGGACCAGTTCAGTAGAAAGGCATCCACATGAACTGCTGCAGGGTCTGGAACAGGAGAACAAAACAGAGGAAGTCTCTTGGTCATGGAGGTGGCAAACAGATCTATGGTAGGTTGACCCCACAAGGTCCAAAGTCTGTTGCACACACTCTTGTGGAGGGTCCATTCCGTGGGAATGACCTGATTCCTTCTGCTCAGACGATCTGCTGACACGTTCATATTGCCCTGGATGAACCTCGTGACTAGAGAGAGGTTTCGACTTCTTGACCAAATGAGGAGGTCCCTTGCGATCTCGTAAAGGCTCCTCGAATGGGTCCCCCCTTGTTTGGAGATGTAAGCCAAGGCTGTGGTGTTGTCCGAGTTCACCTCCACCACTTTGCCTAGCAGGAGGGACTTGAAGTTCAACAGAGCTAGATGAACTGCCAGCAGTTCCTTGCAGTTGATGTGGAGAGATCGTTGTTCCTCGTTCCACATTCCGGAGCATTCCTCTCCGTCCAAGGTTGCACCCCAGCCCGAGTCCGATGCATCTGAGAAGAGATGAAGATTGGGGGTCTGAATGGCCAAGGATAGACCCTCTCTGAGAAGAAGGTTGTGCTTCCACCACAGGAGAGTGGTCTTCATCTCTTGGTTGATAGGGATAGAGATTGCTTCCAGGGTAGAACTCTTGTCCCAATGAGCTGCCAGGTGGAATTGAAGAGGGCGGAGGTGGAGTCTGCCCAGCTCGACAAACAGGGCTAGGGACGAGAGAGTCCCTGTGAGACTCATCCACTGTCTCACTGAGCAACTGTTCCTCTTCAGCATGCTCATGATGCACTCGAGGGCTTGGCTTATCCTGGGGGCCGATGGAAAAGCCCGAAAACTCTGACTCTGAATTTCCATTCCCAGATACACGATGGATTGTGAGGGAATGAGTTGAGATTTTTCCAAATTGACTAATAGACCCAGGTCTCTGATAAGGTCTAAAGTCCAATGAAGATTCTCCAGACAACGACGACTCGAGGAGGCTCTCAACAGCCAGTCGTCTAGGTAGAGGGAGGCTCTGATGTTTGACAAGTGAAGGAACTTGGCTATATTCCTCATCAGAAGGGTAAAGACCATAGGAGCTGTGCTTAGGCCAAAACACAGGGCTTGGAATTGGTAGACGACCTTTCCGAAAACGAATCTTAGGAAAGGTTGGGAGTCTGGATGAATCGGAACGTGAAAATAAGCATCTTTCAAGTCCAATGAGACCATCCAGTCCTCCTGTCTGACCGCTGCCAAGACCGACTTGGTCGTCTCCATCGTGAACGTCAGCTTGGTGACATACTCGTTGAGAGCGCTGACGTCCAGGACAGGTCTCCAACCTCCTGTCTTCTTGGCCACAAGAAAGAGGCGGTTGTAGAAGCCCGGGGATTGATGGTCCCGGACTACAACCACAGCCTTCTTCTGCACAAGAAGCGACACCTCCTGTTGCAAAGCTAGCCTCTTGTCCTCCTCTTTGTAGTTGGGAGAGAGGTTGATGGGCGAAGTGGTCAGAGGTGGTTGAAGGAAGAATGGAATCCTGTAACCGAACCTCAGCCAACTGACAGACTGTGCGTCTGCACCTCTCATCTCCCAAGCTCGCCAGAAGGTCTTGAGTCTGGCTCCTACTGTCGTCTGGAGAATCGGAGAGTCAGTGTTTTCCTTTGGATGACTTGGATCCTTTCCTGGACTTGCCTCTGTAAGAGTCTGGACGGGAGCTTCCTCGGCTGGGGGCTCTACCACGAAAGGGCGGTATGAATCTAGTCGCAGGAGTATCAATCACTGGGGAGCGGTAAGTCTTAGGGGCTGAGGTGGAAGCCTTAGACTTACGAGCCGAAGAAGCCACAAGATCGTGCGTGTCTTTCTGAATCAAAGCAGCCGACAAATCTTTAATGAGCTCTTCGGGAAAAATAAACTTCGAAAGAGGAGCAAACAGAAGTTGTGAACGTTGGCAAGGGGTAATGCTGGCGGAAAGGAAAGAACACAGCTGTTCCCTTTTCTTCAAAACCCCTGACACGAACAAGGACGCTAGCTCGCCCGATCCGTCTCTGATGGCCTTATCCATACAGGACATTAACAGCATGGCAGAATCTTTGTCCGTATGGGAGGTTTTCTTGCTGAGGGCCCCCAGGCACCAGTCTAGAAAATTAAACATTTCAAACGCTCTAAACACTCCTTTAAGCAAGTGATCCAAGTCCGAAAAGGTCCAACACACTTTTGAGCGTCTCATAGCAGATCTTCGAGGCGAGTCTACCAGACTTGAGAAGTCAGCCTGGGCAGAGGCAGGTATTCCCAAGCCTGGTGCTTCCCCTGTGGCATACCAAACACTCGCTTTCGAAGTGAGCTTCGTTGGAGGGAACATGAAGGAAGTCTTGCCAAGAAGTTGCTTAGACTGCAGCCATTCCCCTAGGATCCTAAAAGCCCTCTTGGAGGATCTAGCTAGGACAAGCTTGGTATAGGAAGACTGAGCTTGTTGCACTCCCAGCGAAAACTCAGATGGTGGAGAGCGGGGTATAGCTGAGACAAAATGGTCTGGATAAACCTCCCTGAGAAGAGCCAAGACCTTTCGAAAATCAAGAGACTGTGGAGAGGGTCTGGAGTCGTCCACATCCGAAGAGGGATCAAGGTGTGCTTCCTCATCATCCGAAATCTCAACCCCAGAATGAGGCGACGGGATCGGATACGAATGCTGAACCGCAGAGTCAGAACGAGCAGGAACAACAACAGAGGTGGAAGGAGGAGGTGCAGCAAGTTCCTGTTCCTGTGGTATGAGTGAAGCGTGAATAGATCGAGGCTGTGCAGAACAAGGTAAAGTTCCAGCAAGCAGAGATGTCTGAGTAGCAGGATCAGGGTGCACGGGTAGAGCTCGGTGCAGCAGTTGAGCAGACTGACTCACAGGTGGAAGAGGTTCAACATCGTACGCCTGGCAGATGGAGCTGCGACTGGGTGCAGCGAGTGCAGGCGGGTGCAGCACAGGCTGAACCGGTGCAGGAGGCTGGTGCACCACCGGTGCAGGCGGGTGCAGCAAAGGCTGAACGGGTGCAGGAGGTTGGTGCACCACCGGTGCAGGCGGGTGCAGCACAGGCTGAACGGGTGCAGGAGGTTGGTGCACCACCGGTGCAGGCGGGTGCAGCACAGGCTGAACGGGTGCAGGAGGTTGGTGCACCACCGGTGCAGGAGGGTGCAGCACAGGCTGAACCGGTGCAGGAGATAGGTGCACCACAGGTGCAGGAGGTACAGCACTCTCAGCACGACACTCACGCATCAGGTCCGAAAGCTGAGCTTGCATGGACTGAAGCATAGACCACTTGGGATCAGCAGAGACAGTAGCAGACTGAGGTAAAGCCATAACAGTGGTTGCACCACCGGTGCAGCTCTGTTGTACCTTACTCCTCTTGGGCGGAGTACAATCGCTAGAAGACTGAGGCGAGTCAGAGCTGAGCCAACGACTGCAACCTGGCTGAGCACTCGTGGGTTGGACTCTGCGTTTAAGAGGTCTAGAGACCTGAGACCAACGATTCTTCCCCGTGAGAAGATCAGCGGACGAGCGGAAGACGGGCTCAATCGTCTGCAAGTGGGAGTGACGGTCTGTGGTAGACACGCCCGCAACCACTGAGGATGATTCTGTGCGCCTAACAAGGCCTGCCGAACCCTTATGCCCTTCGACATTGCTTCTCCCCTGGGCTTGGGAGCTTGCAAGAGGTCCCGGACTGGGAGAACGACTGGCTCGCACAGAAAAATCCCCACGCACCACACTGGCACTAACACTAGTACAAGGCACTGCACCGACACTAGCACTCGTCACAGCACTGGCACTAACTTCACCCACTGCACTCTTGGCCTTCAACTCTTTAACTTCGGCCATCAGAGACTTATGGTCACTTACCACTGACTCTACCTTATCGCCTAAAGCCTGAATAGCACGTAAAACCACTGACATATCAGGCGGAGGGCACACAGTAGGATCGGGGGTAGCTCAAAGGGAGATCCAAAAAACAAGCAAAAATTCGTTAACCGTTAAACTGAATTAAATAAAAGCTATCTAGCTAATATCAGAAGGTTTCCAGTAATGCGACAGCCGTAAATCAAAGAGAATACATCACCAAATAAGCGAGAATAAACTCGAAGACCATGAGCGTATCCCAGAACGTCTAGCCGGAGGCACGACAGAGGAATAATTGAGGAGGTGTCAACAAGAAGTACTTGAGTACCTGGCCACAGGTGGCGCTGTTAGTACACCCCCTTCTAGTATTGTGATAGCTGGCGTATCCCTCCTTAGATTTCTGTCGGGCAACGGAGTTGACAGCTACATGATTATCGGGTAAGTTTAATATTGAAAAATTTTAGTTTTCCTCATTTCCTTTCCTCACTGGGCTATTTTCCCTGTTGGGGCCCCTGGGCTTATAGCTTTTCCAACTAGGGTTGTAGCTTAGCAAGTGATAATAATAATAATAACAATAATAATAATAATAATAATAATAATAATAATAAATAATAATAATAATCCAGGGTTGAGACAAACAAGAAATTAAAAGAACCGAAATAACCTTCCAGAGTTGAGTCAAACAAGAAATTATAAAACCCGAAATAACCTTCACTAGGCAGCGATGGATTTTAACTCTCCTAAGATAACATAGGTTATATTTTTTCTTCATTTTATTACCATTATGATAAGAGTATATTTTCTCTTATATTACATAAAATAGATTAATGATACCTTGATGCTCTTTAATCAGCTGGATGACCCTATGACCTGTCAACCTTATACTTTGGCTATTAATTTTTCATTCTTTAACATTAAGCTGCTTATATTTATATATTTACATTATTCTAAGCATTAGAGTTTTAGTTATTTCATGTGTAAGATCTGTCTCCTATTTGGTAATATACATACTGCTTATTATTTAAAGATTATATATATATATATATATATATATATATATATATATATATATATATATATATATATATATATATACAGTATATATATATATATATATATATATATATATATATATATACAGTATAT
The DNA here is from genome assembly GCF_036898095.1 of Palaemon carinicauda. Taxonomy (NCBI): domain Eukaryota; kingdom Metazoa; phylum Arthropoda; class Malacostraca; order Decapoda; family Palaemonidae; genus Palaemon; species Palaemon carinicauda. The sequence continues at coordinate 46,947,787 of NC_090726.1, read as the reverse complement.
ATATATATATATATATATATATATATATATATATATATATATATACAGTATATATATATATATATATATATATATATATATATATATATATATATATATATACAGTATATATATATATATATATATATACAGTATATATATATATATATTTATATATATATACAGTATATATATATATATATACAGTATATATATATATATATATATATATATATATATATTTATATATATATATATATATATATATATATATATATAATATATATATATATATATATAATAAGTAACTATTATTGTTTATTATAAATACTAAACTTTCATCTGCTCATAGTCTACTGACCAGCAAAAGGATGCTTGTTAAAATGAAAAGCAATATTCAATAAATTTGATACATTTACGAAAATATTGAATAAAGAGATTACCATTTATAAAGAAAATACAAAGAATAGAGAGATTACAATTTACAAAAAAAGATTAAAAGGATCGAGAGATTACGATTTATAAAAAAGAAAATACAAAGAATAGAGAGATTACAATTTACAAAAAAAGATTCAGAGGATTGAGAGATTACGATTTATAAAAAAAAAAATACAAAGAATAGAGAGATTACAATTTACAAAAAAAAGATTCAGAGGATCGAGAGATTACCATTTATAAAAAAAAAAAAAAAAAAAAAAAAAAGAATAGAGAGATTACAATTTACAATAAAAGATTCAAAGGATCGAGAGATTACCATTTATAAAGAAAATACAAAGAATAGAGAGATTACAATTTACAAAAAGATACAAAGGATAGAGAGATTACATTACTAAAAAATCAAAGCATAACGAGATTACCATTTGTAAAAAGATTCAAAGAGATTACCATAACTTGTACTACATTACCTACTACATCTGGCACTTGAGAAGTTTCAATATACCCACTAATTGGTCTCCCTGAACTATTGATATACACTTTGCTCTTAAACCAGACCATGTATGTTATTCAAGAAATCTATTTCTATCATTTGTAATTGTGTGTGGTTCAAGCAAAGACAATGCTTTAACTTTTACAATAACTTTTTTTTAAATCCACCATATGGCAACATCCACATTTGACTAATTTATTAACTAAAAGCAACTATACTTTAACTAGGAATAAGCAAAAAATTTTTAAAATAAAATTTTAGATTAAAATTGGCCAATTATATAAAAACTACAAGCCTCTGTTCCTGATAAAATGTACCTTTGATAAACTTTCTTTCCTAAGTAAACAGTGAAAGCAAAGACAATAACTTTTTTTTTAAATCCACCATATGGCAACATCCACATTTGACTAATTTATTAACTAAAAGCAACTATACTTTAACTAGGAATAAGCAAAGAATTTTTTAAATAAAATTTTAGATTAAAATTGGCCAATAATATAAAACTACAAACCTGTTCCAGATAAAATGTACCTTTGATAAACTTTCTTTCCTAAGTAAACAGTGAAAGTTCCCCGATGCAGTCATTACGCTTTAGACCTCATTTAAGATTTAAAGATATTAAAAAAAAAATTAATATTTGGCAGTTAACATTTACATTTATGTCTACTTAGCCTACATGCCTATCACAATAATTAACAGTGTTGATCCTACTGATTAAAGGACATAAACCTTATTCCTTCTTCTTGCCCAAAAGAAAAATAAAATAGTTAGGGAAACCAAAGTTGCATATGAAAAGCGAGTCTTTACACTATCTTGACTGGTACTAGTGCCTTTAAATCCTTATTTACTATACAGGAACCTCTCTTTTTATAGACGAGAGGGATAGAAACTCAATATATGCACAGTACTTGCAATTAATAACTTAGTTTCTTTAGTTGCGGCTGTTGCCAATGATAGATAAGATGTACATGAAGATATTTATCACATCCAAATACAGAGTAAGGGCAGCAAATACGTACTCTTCGGGCGAAAGGGCATACTTGTGTTTACCTCCAATCATGAGTTGAGTGTCAAAAATCAAATAGAAGGAGAAGAGCAGGGCACCCAGACAGGAATAAACCAGGTTCAAGATCTGCAAATAGAAAACACAAATGCAAATACTCCGTGCTATATCGTTACCGTAATCATTTACACTGTAATAAACATGGGAAACTTACCTCGTAACATTTCTCTCATTCTTTTAGCTTCTCTCTGTTTCACTTTAGTTTCCATTAAATGTAAGTGATGAGACCTAGGCTCCTCTGACAAATAAGTATAGCATATTCAGCACATCATACATGCAAGGAATGTGGGAGCTGTCAACATGGTACACATTTTAAACTAGAGGGACACTTAGTAGCGGCAGCTTATTTCTTGACCTTGACCTTAACATATATTAATTGGCGTGGATTTTCATACACTCAAATATGAACAAAGTTTGAAGTCTCCGTGACAACCATGTCCAAGCTTACGGCTGATTACGTGAATTGGACATTTTGCTTGACCATGACCTTAACCTTCCAATACTTAATCATATTTAACTTCTTACATAACAGTTAATCCCCGCAAGTTTCATTATTCTACAAATTGGCCATGAAGCTGTTCACAAAGAAACACATAAATAGGGGTAAAAACATAACCTCTTCCTAACTTTGTTGGCGGAGGTTTTTTAGATTCACTTTTGGCTACAGAGGATTCTTCACTTTGTATTTCACATTTAATATAGGTGCTACAAATTTGAAAGACATACACCTTCAGTCAGCCGCCCTCTTTGCCTCAGCTACCTTACGTTTTACCTCCACGATTTACTCTCTATATCTTTCATAGATCTCTGCACTAATACTCTGCAACTATTCTTCAAATGCCCTCTTTTTCTCTTCCACTTTTATCTTCACTCCAACATTCACTACCCTTCCTCTTGCCATACACATCACTTGTAATCCCATCCAAATTTTCTCTCACTTTCACTCTTGTCATATGCCATTTCCAACCTTTCTTGATATTCACTTTTTACTTCTGGTTTTATTAACACTTCAACATTCACTACCTCTCTTTTACATCCCCCCCCCCCTTCCCACTCTTTTGCTTCAACTAATATTCCTTTCACCAAAATATTATCACAGTTAGCCATACCCCTAAACACGTGCACGTCTTTCAATCATGCAAACATTCTTCTAGTTATCAATACATAATCCATTAATGCCCTTTCTACCACTCTTCCATTTGCCACTCTCACCCATGTATACTTGTTAATCTTTCTTTCAGAAAAAACTACAACTTATTCTCAACACACATTTACCAGTCTCTCACCACTCTCATTTTCACCATACTTCTCAATGACACCTTCCATCTCTCCAGCACACACTCTAGCATTTAAGTCACTCATGATACCTACATAATTCCTTCTACCTAGTCCTTCTACACACCTATTCAGTTAATTCCAGAGTTCATTCCGCTCTTCTTCACTTTTCTCGCAACCTGGCCAATACGCACTAACAAAAGCCCAACATTCCCTACCCAACCTAACCCCTACCCACATTAACCGAGATGATATCTCTTTCCATTCCACTACTTTGTCATCCATTCACTAAGCAATAAAGCCACACCCTCTCTTGTTCTTCCCCTTTCAGTCCCAGATACTCTACCAGTCACTTCACCCTTCCCTTTTATCTTTGTCTCACACAAAGTCAATATATCAAACCTTCTATTCTTAAACATACTTCCAATCTCACATCTTTTACTCTCTATCGTACTACATCCATGCACATTCAGACACCCCAAACTAGAGTGCTGGGAGCAGTCACACTGATATCTCACCAGAATAAGATACGGGAGAGGGAGTTCCCAGTCCCTTCGTCTCGTCTTTTTTAGTCACCTCTTACTACACACAGGGATACGTTGGAGCTATTCTAATTGTTGTTATACCCCCGCAAGCCACCGGGCAAATACAGGGCAGCAATCCCAAAAAACAACAAATACAGGGCAGTGCCTTAAATGGAAAGATAGAATCTTCCAAAAAACATAAAACACGTCTGACCAACGCAAGTGCTGAGGAGGAATGAGGATGGGGGGTGGAGAGATGTAGGGGGAGAGAGCGGGGAATGTTGATGGAGGAGAGGTCTAATTGGTGAGGGATCTATGGTCGTGGTTCAATCACGCCCCAGTTTTCTATACCGACACTCAAAGAGTGAGCGAGCTGGGCTTATTCCTGGCATTCCATGCATCTCTTTTTCTCTGGTATATTCAGCAATAACTATGCCTTCAGAAATGGTGTTTGAGGAGCATTTCACTGGACGACACAGGTCCCTCGCCCAGAAATAGATTTTTCCTTCGTCAAAATCCCTTTATTGCACAAAGGCTGGGAAATTTCCAAAACCTTATCAGTCTCCAGCCAGCCAAGCAATGGCACTTCAAGCAATCATGGTGGCTCATGAGTGGCAGAGGCAAGGGACAGGACAGCGTCCTAAAACCTGACAAATGTATGCATCTGATCAGTTCGTAACACCTCTCTACCCAAGGAGGTAGACATATTGGCTCTCCAAAACCCCTTTCCCTAGTTCACAATGACAGTGATGTTGCAGACACTACTGAAACTATCAGGCCTGAACTCTAGACTCCCAGATTGCAAATTGGGGATATTTAAAAAAAATAATAATAATTTCTCTACTCGCGAGTGTTTTCCAGCGCTGTATTCTGTTTGTCTTAATATGACACATGCTTGAAGTAATCTTTGTTTTAGAGTTTAAATGAAATTCCTCAATTACATTACTTTGTTTTTGTGTTACATATAATTTACATTCGTTAATTATGTCACCCAATGCGAAAAACAAGTGTGATAACCTCAGATGCTTGTTTTGATGTTACCCAATGTTGGGCATAAGTAGTAGGCTATAGCCTATACAGTTTGGTATAATTTTGCTTGATTTTATGCATCGGGGAGCATACTTTAAATACAATGGACTATCAGCGGTAACGGTCATCACTTCCTCCCTATTAGTTCGTTATTGGGAGGTTTAACTACATAACCCTTTGCAAAGAAACGTTCCTGCAAATATTTAAGAGATGTAGATACACTTCTAAAATCATCAACTCCAATATTGTTACCCAACTCCTTGTTAGCATCTGAGACCAAACTTTAACAAGAAAGGACATTACATTTTTGGACGTACGATGATCAAAGTCCCCAAACCCATTAAACAGAAATGGACCTCCCAGAGCCATCCTGCAGTTTGTAAAGGCCAAACATATGTTTATCACCTGTTAAATCATGATTAATGGCGGAAAGGTGTATACCACAGGCTCGGAGAGCTCTCCCTCTCTATAGCGCGCAGTTCAGAGGGAAGAGATCGTTGGAGTCTCATGCAATGCCTGTCAATTGGCCTTTCTGGACTGCTTCGATATCATCTCAGATGTAGCAGCATCTGAGAATCTGAAATATCTAATAAAGACAAGACAGATGAAGAGAAGGGTGCATAATTCTTGCCAGCTTTCTTCGAGGTTAAGGTCTTGGAAACCAACGATGACGTTCTCACCAAAGAAGATGCCAAAGGGGACTTCAGCGGCTCCAAGGGTGAAGAAGCAGAGGTCAGGAAGACAACACATAGGCGGCCTTAGAAGACCTGGTAGCGACGACCAAAAAAAATATCTCGTCAGCACTGCACCAGGAATGCACAATGACAACCAATTTCCTAAGGTTCAGATTTTTTTTGTCGTTATTGTACAGTTACGCATAGCGGTGTGAAGGGGAGATGACTACGAACAGTCTTGACCTCCTTTAAAGGAACAAGGATGAGATTAATGGCAAGTTTGCACACAAATCTGTCCCACACATTTGAGACTTTATCTAGAAATAACTGCTTATACCCATGTACTTTTCATCTAATTTATCCAGATTTACCTGAACACAACAGCATGTCTACACAAATCCGAATTTTCAAAAAATAAATAGAACGCTGCAATTCAAAATTGCTAAAATTTGAGGCAGTAAGAGTGTACTTCTTGGGAACGACGTCAAAATCGAATGTCTACCTGGCGAACAGGTGGGGGGGGCTTATCTGCCACCTGTCAGTCGTTATAACTACCTCGTTGAATTGTTAAGAGCCATTCTAGCTTTACTGAAGTCATACTCCTATTAAAGGACAATGATTTGTATTCATGTGGGAACCAACTAATTAAATTGTTGAAAAAAAAAAAAAAAACTTATTCCACCTTCTAACTATGATAATACCGTATAATCAGTTTCATGTCAAAAATATAAACAATAAGATTTCAGTAGAAGCTTACCTTAGACTGAATAATGGCGGCAAGGATACCGAACAAGAAAAGTATAATAACGGTAACAAACACGAACATGCCACACGTCGTGAAGTCAAACCTGGAAAGACAATGAACCACCTTAGTTTGGAAATGACAAATTTTGGGACACAAAGACTTTTACAACAAAATTTTGTGATTCATTTAACTTGGACTTTTCTGTTTAAAAAAAAAAATAGGCTTTCAACAGATAAAGAGTTTGTATTCTTATTTCAAGAAATCATAAGTTTTCTTCTTGATATGACATATAATCTAGCTCTATCCCTCCATATTCTTAACCCTTTTACCACCAAGGTAAGGTTAAATTTTGAGCACATTTTGCTATATATTTTTTTTTTAAATTGCTCTAACAGCCTTAATTTTCATCATAGAGAGGTCAGGTTGGTCTCATTCTTTTGGAAAATGCCTGAAGTTTCTCATAAAGTTATCAAAAATATGCAAAAACATGTAAATATGACAAATTCGAAGATAATTTTTATTTTTCCTAACCATACAAACCTTAGCTATTTACAAAGGGTATTACTTTTAGCGCAGCTGAAATGACGAGCCAATAGTTTTTAACGAGGGTTAATTACCCCCGCGCTAGTTAGCGGGGGGTGGGGAAGGGTAGCTTGCTACCCCTCCCCCCTCCACACACCGGTGACTTGCTTCACTTCACTTAGAGGTAGGACTTGACTTGGGGGTCAGGGATGGCGGGCACATATGTGTAAATAGCTAAGGTTTGTATGGTTAGGAAAAATACAAATTATCTTCGAATTTGTCATTTGTTCCGTAACCGAAATACAAACCACGCTATTTACAAAGGGTGACTTACCCCTTAGGAAGGGTGGAAAGTCCCCAGCCTTACTGACTTCGGCTTGCCCGGGGGCTCGATCCCTCAGTGAGCAGCACTAGAGAGAGGGAGCCCCTGTACCTCACAGGTTCCTAGCATCGCTAGGAACGAGTGGCCTACATAAGCAGTGTGAGGAGGAGAGTGTGACTCGTCCTATGAAGTTGACCTTGAGACCTTCAGATAGGAATTCTAGGATAGGACGTTCCCCATACCACCTCGTCAGGGTATGGGAGACGCAACAGTATTAAGCTTAATACTAGGAGCACAAAGAAGCATGGGTTACCTGCAGAGGTCGAGGTCAGCTATGCGAGGACCAGGATGCTGCTTCCCCGAGAGAGGGGAGAATGAAGAAAGAAGTAAGGGTCAGACATACTCTTTCATTCACACAGACTAAGACCGGGTAACAACGCCCTCAACCTACTGCTACTTGTCCAAAAAGGAGCCTGAGGTTAGACCAGCTGTTGTGCAGCCACCACAGGGCCGATAGAGAACGTATCGAGGCTCCTGTGGGTCACGTCTTGCAGGTAGTGGGCTGTGAAGGTCATTTGACGCTTCCAGACCCCAGCTTGAAGTACCTGCGTCACAGAGAAGTTTCTCTTGAAGGCCAGGGATGTAGAAATACCCCTGACATCGTGGGCCTGAGGGCGACGTGACGGAGGAGGGTCAGGATTCAGGGCATGGTGGATAACCCTTCGAATCCAAGCTGAGATGGTGTTCCTGGTGACCCTCCTCTTTGTCCTGCCTGTGCTCACAAACAAAGCTCGCACATGAGGACGGACTGCAGCCGTTCTCTTCAAGTAGTACCTCAGACACCTCACTGGGCATAGTAGCAGCTGGTCTGGGTCGTTTGTTACAGAACTGAGCCTCGCGATCCTGAAAGAGTCGAACCGAGGATCCGGCACTCCAGGATTCTGAGTCTTGGCCACAAACTCAGGGACGAACCTGAACGTTACCTCCCCCCATCCCCTTGAATGGGCGATGTCGTACGAGAGACCATGAAGTTCACTAACTCCAAGGCGAGTAGGAAAGCCGTCTTCCAAGACAGGTGGCGATCGGAGGCCTGGCGTAATGGCTCGAAGGGAGGTCTCTTGAGAGACCTGAGGACTCGAACCACGTTCCAAGGAGGGGGTCTCACTTCCGACTGGGGGCAGGTAAGCTCATAGCTACGTATGAGTAAAGAGAGTTCTAGCGATGAAGAAATATCCACGCCCTTCAATCTGAAGGCCAAGCTTAAAGCTGAGCGATAGCCTTTCACCGCCGAGACAGAAAGGCGCATTTCTTCTCGCAGATACACGAGGAAGTCCGCTATTGCTGGAATAGTGGCATCAAGTGGAGAGATACCCCTTGCACGACACCAACCACAAAAGACTCTCCACTTCGCTTGGTAGACTCCCTCAGAGGACCTTCACAGGTGCCGAGACATTCTCTCCGCAACCTGTTGCGAAAAGCCTCTCTCCGCGAGGAGACACTGGATAGTCTCCAGGCGTGAAGCCGAAGCGAGGCTACGGCCCTGTGAGGGACACCGGAGTGGGGTTGTCTGAGAAGCTCGTGTCGTGGAGGAAGCTCCCTTGGGAGTTCCGTCAGGAGTTGCAGAAGGTCCGGAAACCATTCCGCGTGATGCCATAGCGGAGCTACTAGAGTCATGGAACAGTTGACCGATAGTCTGGTCCTGTTGAGCACCCTTCTCATCAGACAGAATGGTGGGAAGGCGTACACGTCGATGTTGTCCCACCGTTGCTGGAAAGCATCTTGCCAGAGTGCCTTGGGGTCCGGGACTGGTGAGCAGTACAGGGGCAGCTTGAAGTTCAAGGCTGTCGCGAACAAGTCCACCGTCGGGGAACCCCACAAAGTCAGGACTTTGCTGGCTATCTGAGGATCCAAAGACCACTCGGTACTCACTATCTGCGAAGCCCTGCTCAGACTGTCGGCGAGCACATTCCTCTTGCCAGGAATGAAGCGAGCTGATAGTGTTATCGAGTGGGTTTCGGTCCACCTCAGAGTCTCTACTGCAAGATGGGATAGCTGTTGCGAAAAAGTGCCTCCCTGGTTGTTGATATAAGCCACTACCGTGGTGTTGTCGCTCATCACCACCACGGAGTGACCCGCCAGGGACCGTTGGAACTGCTGAAGAGCCAGAAAGACGGCCTTCAATTCTAGCAGGTTGATGTGTAGGCACTTTTCTGATTCTGAACAAAGGCCTGAGGCCCTCTGGTTCAGAACGTGCGCCCCCCACCCTTCTTTTGACGCGTCCGAAAACAGAGTCAATTCCGGGGGGAGGACGAGAAGACTCACTCCCTTCCGCAGGTTCTCGTCGGCCAGCCACCACCGCAAGTCCGTCTGTTCCAGAGACCCCATTGGGATCAGTATGTCCGGGGAATCGGATCCTTGATTCCACCGGGACTTGAGCCGCCATTGAAGGGATCTCATCCTGAGGCGGCTGTTTGGAACCAGACGGGCCAGGGAGGATAGGTGGCCTAAGAGACGCAACCACGATTGGGGGGGGGAGTTCTTTTCGCCTGAGGAAAGGCTACGCCACCCTCCTCAGCCTTGCTATCCGGTCGTCTGATGGAAAGGCTTTGTGGAGATTGGTGTCTATTAGCATGCCTAGATAAACCAGTCGTTGGGACGGCTGCAGAGAGGACTTCTCGAGGTTTACCACGATCCCCAGATCCTGGCAAAGATCCAGAAGCCTGTCTCGGTGCCGAAGAAGGGTCGACTCCGAGTCTGCTAGGATCAGCCAATCGTCTAGGTAACGAAGGAGACAAATGCCGTTCCTGTGCGCCCAAGATGAAATCAGGGTGAACACTCTGGTGAACACCTGAGGAGCTGTGGAGAGACCGAAACACAGCACCTTGAACTGGTAGATCTTGTTGTCTAGGCAGAATCTCAGGTACTTCCTGGAAGACGGATGGATTGGGATCTGGAAGTACACGTCCTTTAGATCCAGTGTACACATGAAGTCTTGTGGTCTCACTGCAAGTCTGACCGTGTCTGCTGTCTCCATGCTGAACCGGGTTTGTTTGACAAACCTGTTCAGAGCTGAGAGATCGATGACGGGTCTCCAGCCTCCAGTAGCCTTCTTTACAAGAAAGAGTCGACTGAAGAAGCCTGGGGAGCCGTCCACGACCTCCTGGAGAGCACCCTTCTCGAACATGGTCTCGACTTCGGCCAGAAGGGCCAGCCCCTTTGCCGATCCCATGGCATAGGAGCTCAACGACACTGGATTCGCTGTCAGGGGAGGTTGAGATGATGTGAACGGGACGCGATAACCTTGGCCGATCACTGAGACCGTCCAAGCATCGGCCCCGTGTTGCTGCCACCTGCGGACGCAACGCTGAAGGCATCCCCCCACAGGTGGACACGCAGGGGGACTGCCACCCCTAGGGCTTGCGGCCGCGGCCGCCACCCCTAGGAGTCTTACCTCCCCTGGAGGACTTACCGCCCCTCTTGACCTTGGCTGGAAAGGGCTGGGGCTTAGACACCACTTTCTTAGCTGCCGGTGCCTGTTTGGGAGCCTTACGAGGCTGTTGCTGCTGTTGTGGCGGGGCTGGAGGCTTATAGGGCCGAGTTGTAAGGGCCCTGTGGAGGAGGGAGTCCGTGCTGGATTTCCTCCACCTCTCAGCCGTTCGCTCCAAGTCTTGAGGCTCAAACAGGCTCTCCCCCAGAAGGGAAGCATGGTGGAGCCTACACACATCTACGGCGGGGACCTTCGGATGGAATCTCTCGGACACAGCATCGCGACGCTTCAACACCGAGTTGGCCCACAGGGTGGTAACCTGGTGCGCCAAAAACTCGATGGAGCGGGTGCCCGAGAGCAAGAAGGTCTCTAGGGCCTTCCGATTGGTCTCCTTGGACAAGTCCTCCGATCGCAATAGGATGCCCAGAGATCCTAGCCAGAAGTCCAGCCACGAAGTGGCCTGCATGGCACACTTAGCGACCTTCTCGTGGTTAAGGATCTCTGCCGCCGAGAACGACACCTGCCGGGCAGAGAGTTTCTCCAGGGGAACTCCCTTCGCCAGCTCCTCCACAGAGTGATGGAGAGGAAGAGCGAGGTTGTGCTCACCCAGGATCTCGAAATACCTCCTCTGCTGAAGGCGAGGAGGAGGGATAAGCTTGTTCCCGGCAGTGGAACGACTGGAGGAGGCAAGAAGTGCGAGCTGAGCGTTGGCCCTAGCTCTGGCACTCTTCAGCCCCCGAGACCAGGGCAGAGCTGCACTGGTCTTAGGGGCCTTCCGAACGTCAAACACTTCATCCAGAATCGTGTCTTTGCCTTCACGGGGGGCGATGACTGGATCCGTAAGTCTGTTAAGTGTCCTTATCAGGCTTAGGACCTGCCAGAAGGCATGTTTGGACTCTTGCTGTTCTCCTCCCTGCGGGCTGGCAGCTAAGTCTCCTGCCCCAGGAATCTCTTCCTGGGGTGATACGTGGACATTCCCCTGGGTAGTCGTGGGTTTCTGACGAATCCTTGCAGAGGATTTAGGGACAGTCTTGGAATCCTTGGGTTCCCTCCTGGGAGGGATACAGGATCCCAACAACGAGGTTCGAGGGACTCCTTCCTCACGAGACGATTCTCCTGCCTGAAGCGAAGTCTCCCCCCCTGGTGCCGAGGGGAAGACTACCGCCCCACTGGACTCACCTGAGGACGGAAAGGCCTCGTCCACGGGAGGAGAGAGTACTCGTGCAGGAGAAGGGACCTTCGAGACCGACCTCTTGGGAACCAACTTCGCCCTAGGGGAAGTCACCACGAAGTCCACTCTTCTCTTTCTTTTCAGCGTAGGAGAGACAGCCGCTGGTTTGTTACCCTGGCCGGCGAGTGCTGGTTTCATAACCCTCACTAACGCCCGTGCCAGCAGACCAAACCAAGTCTGCTGCTCCAAGGACACAGAGTCCGAAATCCTCGCTAAAGAGAAAGGGATCGTTCGATCCTTTGGAATGGACACGACGGTACCTGCCTGAAAAGAAGGTGGGGAAGAATGCTGTACTGACCTGTCTTCGTCCTGCACTACCAACCTGTGCTTGGATGGAGGTGATCCCGAGTGCCGTCTAGGGGCACGCGTCCCTGCTGCTACCACCGGCTGTGGAATTCGCCGCGAACGATGGTCGCGCGAGGGCGAATGGTCGCGCAAAGGCGAATGGTCGCGCGGGCGCGCAGGTGGGTGATCGCACGGGCGAGCGGTCGCGCGGGCGCTCAGGCGAACGGTCGCGCGGGCGCTCAGGCGAACGGTCGCGCGGTCGCGCGGGCGAGTGGGCGCGAGGGTGGGCAGGTAAATGAACACGTGTCCGAGGCGACGAACGCAAGCGTTGGCGGGACGGCGAGGGATCGTGCTGCCGCGTAGGTGAGGAAGATCGCTGGCGATGTAGATCCACAGGCGATCGATGACGAGCTGGTGAGTGCAGTCGCTCAAGTTGGCGATGGCGCGATGTGGTATGTCGACGCACTGGTGTGCGATGGTGAGCAGCATGCGCAGGTGAATGACCGCGTAATGGTAAGCGATGGCGAGCAGCATGCGCAGGAGAATGATCGCGTGATAGAATGCGATGGTGATCAGCATCCGCAGGAGGGCGATCGTTCAGGGTTGTGCGATGAGGAGCAGCATGCGTAAGCGGGCGATCGTTCAGAGTCGTGCGATGGCGAGCAGCATGCGCAGGTGAATGATCGCGTGATGGGGTGCGATGGTGATCAGCATCCGCAGGAGGGCGATCGTTCAGGGTTGTGCGATGAGCAGCAGCATGCGTAAGCGGACGATCGTGCAGGGTCGTGCGATGTCGAGCAGCATGCGCAGGAGGGCGATCGTGCGATGGCGAGCGGCATGTGCAGGCGGGCGATCGCGCGATGGCGAGCTAGAAGCTGGCGAACCATGTTCCTTCAGGAGCGTTGGCGAACGTCGGCGCGCTAGTTGTCGCTGTTAAATAGGCGATACTAAGATCGCCTGTGCGCGCTGGCAAGCAGGTGAACGCTGGCGAGGAGGTAATCGCTGGCGCGTAGGTGATCGCTGGCGAGCTGGTGATCGCTGGCGAGCAGAAGGTCGACGCGTGTCCTGTGAGAGGACAGGTGGTGCGGCGCGTTCACGAGCAGGAACGGGAAGATCGCTGGCGCGTTGGCAAACATGTGTTTCTGACACACGCGCAGCACGATGTTGCGTAGCCACAGGACCAGGCAGATGGTGAGCAGGGAGTTCAGCAGGAACTAAAGGGTGGTCAGAGACTGCAGGGCGATGGTCCTCAAATGAGCGCTGACGCTCGGAAGAGAGCTGACGAGCAGGAGAGCGCTGGCGAGGGGGGCGAACATCAGGAGAGAGCCGACGAGCAGGTGAGCGTCGGCGAGCAGGAGATCGTCGACGAGCAGGAGAGCGCTGGCGAGCAGGAGATCGCTGGCGAACAGGCGAGCAGGAGAGCGCTTGTGCGCTAGCACTGCTCGCGTAAGGGAAGAATCCCTTAGCCCCGAAGGGACCGTTGCCCGTCGGGTGACGAGTTCTCCAGAAGACGAAGATGGTGAGCGGTCTGCAGAGAGGTTCAAGGAGGGCGGAGCAGTAGGTTGAGGCTGACGAGGAGAGTCCTCCCCGGAGGACGAAGACCCAAAAAGGCGTCTCTTAGTCCCCCTGTAAGGGGAAGGGAGGCCCTTGTGGCGTAGAGGGCGGTGAGCCTTACGGCGGAGGCGGCCTCGGGGGAGATCGTCGGGACCATCGGTCCTCCGAAGGGGAGTCTCCGTCAAAACACTTCCCTCAGAAGGAAGCTGAGCAGCAGTCGAGACCGAAGGACTCACTTCCCCTTTCGAAGGATGTACGGAAGGAGGAGGAGAGCCTTGAGTACCATCACCAGCAACAGCACCTGCGGCGGAAGGCCCAGCCACGTCGGAGGCCTCTGTCACCACGACGTCGACAATAGACAGAGGGTCTACCTCTGCTACCACCGGCGACTGCTTAACAGCGGCCCCCAACGAGACAAGGACAATAAGAGCGACCCTGGAGGGCAAGCCCTTAAGCCCCAGGGACGACCAAATCTGTAAAAGATCATCACTGGATAAGGCATTATCATTATCAATAACCTCCCCCGGAGGAGGAGGGGGAACCGCCTCGCTATGGGAGGCGACGCCCTCTCCCCCCACCGAAGGTAGGGAAACAGAACAAGGTCCTGCACTCCCACTCGGACGACTCTCCTTAGGAGGCGGCCGAGGGGGAGCTTCGGAGGAGGTTTGGGCGGCGGAAGAAGAGTCCCGAGAACCTTCCTCCTTCAAGGCTAACCCCAGAGGAGAACGGTCTCTCTTGGACTTCTTCTTACGCCGACGGCCAAACCTCTCCCACTGGGAGGCAGACCACTCCCTGCACTCACGGCACATGTTATCCTGGTCACACCGTCGGCCCCGACATTGAGGGCAGAGGGTGTGTGGATCCGTAATAACGTCCGACATGAAAGTCCCACAAGGACGGCCGGCAACTCCAGGGCATGTACGCACAGTAAAGAAAAAAACTGAAGGTCAACTTCCAACCAACACACACGCTGAAAAGAAAAAGCAGAAAATTAAAGGCTGTCACGAAGGCGATGAGCAGACACGTCTGATCACCGCCGAGCCAAAAGTGAAGTGAAGCAAGTCACCGGTGTGTGGAGGGGGGAGGGGTAGCAAGCTACCCTTCCCCACCCCCCGCTAACTAGCGCGGGGTAATTAACCCTCGTTAAAAACTATTGGCTCGTCATTTCAGCTGCGCTAAAAGTAATACCCTTTGTAAATAGCGTGGTTTGTATTTCAGTTACGGAACAAAACAGTGTTTTGCAAGAACGTAAAGGTACGTCCATTGGGGGTGAAAGGGTTAATGACAATGGATATGAATAAAGAATATAAAAGACATGAACCATTACCTGGTCTGGAATGCAAAAATTGTTAAGGAGAGGGTCACAACAAGCGTCACACCGACGGCTAATAAAATCTCATTGCCGGTGAAGGACGCCGATGCCGTTCCCAACAAAATTCCCTCACAAACCTGCAAGTCAAAAGAAGTCTTTATTATGATTTTTGTAATATTCTAAATTTGGGATACTACAAATCTGGTAACTAATAACACAGATTTTGACAAATCTGGTAACTCATAACACGGATTTTGACAAATCTGGTAACTCATAACACGGATTTTGACAAATCTGGTAACTCAAAACACGGATTTTGACAAATCTGGTAACTCATAACACGGATTTTGACAAATCTGGTAACTCATAACACGGATTTTGACAAATCTGGTAACTCATAACACAGATTTTGACAAATCTGGTAACTCATAACACGGATTCTGACAAATCTGGTAACTCATAACACGGATTCTGACAAATCTGGTAACTCATAACACGGATTCTGACAAATCTGGTAACTCATAACACGGATTCTGACAAATCTGGTAACTCATAACACGGATTCTGACAAATCTGGTAACTCATAACACAGATTCTGACAAATCTGGTAACTCATAACACAGATTCTGACAAATCTGGTAACTCATAACACGGATTCTGACAAATCTGGTAACTCATAACACGGATTCTGACGAATCTGGTAACTCATAACACGGATTCTGACAAATCTGGTAACTCATAACACGGATTCTGACAAATCTGGTAACTCATAACTCAGATTTTGACAAATCTGGTAACTCATAACACAGATTTTGACAAATCTGGTAACTCATAACACAGATTTTGACAAATCTGGTAACTCATAACACAGATTTTGACAAATCTGGTAACTCATAACACAGATTTTGACAAATCTGGTAACTCATAACACAGATTTTGACAAATCTGGTAACTAATAACACGGATTCTGACGTAGGAAAAATCTATTTTAGGGCGAGATATCCATGTCGTCCTGATGGAAGGTCCTTTCGACAGCTACCGTTGTATAATACAGTATTTCCGAGTGATATTACAAGAGATTACAAGAGAATTACCGTCAGGTATCGCGGGGTTCTAACCCCCGGAACGACTATTCCAAGATATCGTGTATAATCAGGGACGCATCCGTAGATAACCATGGATATCGGCACCCCAAACAGACTTAACCCAGTCATAGAATCTGAGGATGAGGATAGGTGAGGAGCTGTTACATATCCTCTCCCTTCATAGTACTGTTCGTCTCTGATAAACTCATTCCAATTTTTGCAGCAGCCTTTTTTTTTCTTTTTTTTTTTTGCAATATTAAAATGAGAGTATATCATTATTACTTACTAAGCTACAACCCTAATCTGCAAGTCAAAAGCAGTCTTTATTATGAATTTTGTAATATGTTATTTTTATTACTAAAATAAATTTTTGAATATACTTACCCGATGATCATGTAGCTGTCAACTCCGTTGCCCGACAGAAATCTACGGTCGGGATACGCCAGCGATCGCTTATACAGGTGGGGGTGTACTCACCAGCGCCATCTGTGGTCAGGTACTCCAGTACTTCTTGTCAACAAGACCTCAATTTTCTCCTCGGTCCACTGGTTCTCTATGGGGAGGAAGGGCGGGTCATTTAAATCATGATCATCGGGTAAGTATATTCAAAAATTTATTTTAGTAATAAAAATAACATTTTTCAATATTAATCTTACCCGATGATCATGTAGCTGATTCACACCCAGGGTGGTGGGTGGAGACCAGTATACATGTTAACCAAGAAGCTAAGTATCCCGTATTTCATTTTATTAGTTATTCAAAATAACAATAAAAATAAATAAGTACCTGGTAAGGAAGTCGACTTGAACCATTACTCTGCCTTTAATAAGTACGTCTTCCTTACTGAGCGCAGCGGTCCTCTTAGGATGCTGAACGACTCTTAGGTGGCTAAAGTATAAAGGGCTGCAACCCATACTAAAGGACCTCATCATAACCTCTAACCTAGGCGCTTCTCAAGAAAGAATTGACCACCCGCCAAATCAACCAGGATGCGGAAGGCTTCTTAGCCGACCGTACAACCCAAAAACAACAATAAAAGCAATCAAGAGAAAGGTTAAAAAAGGTTATGGGATTATGGGAATGTAGTGGCTGAGCCCTCACCTACTACTGCACTCGCTGCTACGAATGGTCCCAGGGTGTAGCAGTTCTCGTAAAGAGACTGGACATCTTTGAGATAGAATGATGCGAACACTGACTTGCTTCTCCAATAGGTTGCATCCATAACACTCTGCAGAGAACGGTTCTGTTTGAAGGCCACTGAAGTAGCCACAGCTCTCACTTCATGTGTCCTTACCTTCAGTAAAGCAAGGTCTTCTTCCTTCATATGAGAATGAGCTTCTCTAATCAGAAGCCTGATGTAATAAGAAACTGCGTTCTTAGACATTGGTAGCGAAGGCTTCTTAACAGCACACCATAAGGCTTCTGATTGTCCTCGTAAAGGTTTTGACCTTTTCAGATAGTACCTAAGAGCTCTGACTGGGCAAAGTACTCTCTCTAGCTCGTTACCCACCAAGTTAGATAGGCTAGGGATCTCGAACGATTTAGGCCAAGGACGTGAAGGAAGCTCGATTTTAGCCAAAAAACCGAGCTGCAAGGAACATGTAGCCGTTTCCGATGTGAAACCTATGTTCCTGCTGAAGGCGTGGATCTCACTTACTCTCTTAGCTGTTGCTAGGCATACTAGGAAAAGAGTTTTTAATGTGAGGTCCTTGAAAGAGGCTGATTGTAGCGGTTCAAATCTAGATGACATCAGGAACCTTAGGACCACGTCTAGATTCCAGCCTGGAGTAGACAACCGACTTTCCTTAGAGGTCCCAAAAGACCTAAGGATGTCCTGCAGATCTTTGTTGGAGGAAAGATCCAAGCCTCTGTGGCGGAAAACCGCTGCCAACATACTTCTATAACCCTTAATCGTAGGAGCTGATAGGGATCTAACGTTCCTTAGATGTAACAGGAAGTCAGCAATTTGGGTTACAGTGGTACTGGTAGAGGAAACTGCATTGGCCCTGCACCAGCTTCGGAAGACTTCCCATTTAGATTGATAGACTCTGCGAGTGGATATCCTCCTTGCTCTGGCAATCGCTCTGGCTGCCTCCTTCGAAAAGCCTCTAGCTCTTGAGAGTCTTTCGATAGTCTGAAGGCAGTCAGACGAAGAGCGTGGAGGCTTGGGTGTACCTTCTTGACGTGAGGTTGACGCAGAAGGTCCACTCTTAGAGGGAGAGTCCTGGGAATGTCGACCAGCCATTGCAGTACCTCTGTGAACCATTCTCTTGCAGGCCAGAGGGGAGCAACCAACGTCAGCCGTGTCCCTTTGTGAGAGACGAACTTCTGAAGAACCCTGTTGATGATCTTGAACGGTGGGAATGCATACAGGTCGAGATGGGACCAATCCAGCAGAAAGGCATCCACGTGAACTGCTGCTGGGTCTGGAATCGGGGAACAGTACAATGGGAGCCTCTTGGTCATCGAGGTAGCGAACAGATCTATAGTTGGCTGACCCCACAGGGTCCAAAGTCTGTTGCAAACGTTCTTGTGAAGGGTCCACTCTGTGGGGATGACTTGACCCTTCCGGCTGAGGCGATCTGCCATGACGTTCATATCGCCCTGAATGAACCTCGTTGCCAGCGTGAGCTTTCGACTTTTTGACCAAATGAGGAGGTCCCTTGCGATCTCGAACAGCTTCCTCGAATGAGTCCCTCCCTGCTTGGAGATGTACGCCAAGGCTGTGGTGTTGTCGGAGTTCACCTCCACCACCTTGTTTAGCTGGAGGGACTTGAAGTTCATTAAGGCCAGATGAACCGCCAACAACTCCTTGCAATTGATATGAAGCGTTTTCTGTTCCTGATTCCATATCCCTGAGCATTCCTGTCCGTCAAATGTCACGCCCCAGCCCGAGTCTGATGCGTCCGAGAAGAGATGATGGTCGGGGGTCTGAACAGCTAACGAAAGACCTTCCTTGAGAAGAATGCTGTCCTTCCACCACGTTAGAGTAGCCCTCATCTCTTTGGAGACAGGAATTGAGACCGTCTCGAGCGTCATATCCTTGTTCCAGTGAGCTGCCAGATGGTACTGAAGGGGGCGGAGGTGGAGTCTCCCTAACTCGATGAACAGGGCTAGCGATGAAAGAGTCCCTGTTAGACTCATCCACTGCCTCACCGAGCATCGGTTCCTCCTCAGCATGCTCAGGATGCACTCCAGGGCTTGGTTGATTCTTGGGGCCGACGGAAAAGCCCGAAAAGCTCGACTCTGAATCTCCATACCCAGGTAAACGATGGTCTGGGAAGGAACGAGCTGGGACTTCTCTAAATTGACCAGGAGGCCCAGTTCCCTGGTCAGATCCATAGTCCATTTGAGACTCTCCAGACAGCGACGACTTGTGGGAGCTCTTAAAAGCCAGTCGTCTAAATAAAGGGAGGCTCTGATGTCTGCCAAGTGAAGGAATTTCGCAATATTCCTCATCAGTCGCGTAAACACAAGAGGCGCCGTGGTCAGGCCAAAGCACAGGGCTTGGAACTGGTACACAACCTCTCCAAAGACGAATCTCAGAAAAGGTTGGGAGTCTGGATGGATGGGAACGTGAAAGTAGGCATCTTTCAGATCTAACGAGACCATCCAGTCCTCCTGCCTGACCGCTGCTAGAACCGACTTCGTCGTCTCCATTGTGAACGTCTGCTTTGTGACATAAGCATTGAGCGTACTGACGTCCAGCACCGGTCTCCAACCTCCTGTCTTCTTGGCCACCAGGAAGAGACGGTTGTAAAAGCCCGGGGAATGATGGTCCCGAACTATCACCACTGCCTCTTTCTGTAGCAGGAGCGACACCTCTTGTTGTAACGCTAGCCTCTTGTCCTTCTCCTTGTAGTTGGGAGAGAGGTTGATGGGAGAAGTGGTCAGAGGGGGATTGCGGCAGAACGGAATTCTGTAACCCTCCCTTAGCCACTTGACAGACTGAGCGTCTGCACCTCTGCTCTCCCAGGCTTGCCAGAAGGTCTTGAGTCTGGCTCCTACAGCTGTCTGGAGAGGAATGAAGTCAATGCTTGCTTTTCGTGGACTTGGCACCCTTCTTTGACTTGCCCCGGTTACTGTCTGCACGGGTACCTCCTCTACTGGAGGCTCTACCACGAAAGGGCGGAATGAATCTGGTAGCAGGTGTATCAGCCACAGGAGTGCGGTAAGATCTCTGCACGGAAGGTAAGGTTTTAGCCTTACGTGCTGAAGAAGCCATGAGGTCATGCGTATCTTTCTGGATAAGAGCCGCAGCCATCCCCTTGATTAACTCCTCCGGAAACAGGGACTTGGAGAGAGGAGCAAACAGCAACTCTGATCTCTGACAAGGGGTGATACCAGTCGATAAGTAGGAGCAAAGATGTTCCCTTTTCTTGAGGACTCCTGAGACAAAAATAGACGCAAGTTCGCCAGAACCATCGCGAATTGCTTTATCCATACTGGACATGAGTAGCATGGCCGAGTCTTTGTCAGAAGGAGCAGTCTTCCTGCTTAAAGCCCCCAGGCACCAGTCGAGGAAGTTAAAAATTTCGAAGGCGCGAAAGACTCCCTTCATCAAGTGGTCCAGATCAGAAAAGGTCCAGCAGACCTTCGAGCGTCTCATAGCCGACCTGCGGGGAGAGTCAACCAAACTTGAGAAGTCGGCCTGGGCAGAGGCAGGAACCCCCAAGCCAGGTTCCTCTCCCGTGGCATACCAGACGCCCGACTTAGAAGCCAGCTTAGGAGGAGGAAACACAAAAGAGGTCCTTCCAAGCTGCTGCTTGGACTGCAACCAATCCCCTAAAACCCTCAAAGCTCTCCTTGATGATCTGGCGAGGACAAGCTTGGTGTAGGCAGGCGTAGTAGGCTGCATGCCTAGAGAAAACTCGGAGGGAGGAGAACGAGGGGTTGCAGACACGAAGTGTTCAGGGTACAACTCTCTGAACAGAGCCAGGACCTTGCGAAAGTCTAAGGAAGGCGGCGAAGGCTTGTGTCCTTCCACATCAGATGTAGGATCATCCAGATGAGCAGCTTCATCCTCAGAAACCTCATCGCCTGAGAGTTGAGTAGCGAGAGGTAAAGGCAGAGCGGCAGGTTGAATGGCTGAATCCTGCAGAACGGGTGCATGCGTACCTGCGGATCCATCATCATGCCTCTGCTGAATAGACTGAGGGCTGGCAATGACAAAGGCAGAGGGCTGGAGTGAGGGAGGTTCTGCGGTGGTCTGAGGAGTAAGCGAAGTGGTCAGAAGCGAATGCTGGAAGGCATGAGGCTCATGCTGCATGGTATGCGGCTCATGCTGCATGGTATGCGGCTCATGCTGCATTGGAAGAGGCTCATGCTGCGGAGAATGCGGCTGCTGCATGGTAAGAGGCTCGTGCTGCATGCGTTGAGGAGGATGCCTCATAGCATGAGGCTCCTGCCTCAAAGGTTGCTCCTGCCTCAAGGGTTGAGGAGGTTGCCGCATAGCATGAGGTTGCTGCCTCATGGGTAGAGGAGGTTGCCGCATAGCATGAGGCTCCTGCCTCAAGGGTTGAGGAGGTTGCCGCATAGCATGAGGCTCCTGCCTCATGGGAAGAGGAGGTTGCTGCATAGTGCTGGAACCTGGCAACTCCCGATGCGGCAGCTCACGCATGGAAGCAGGAGGAGCCTCAAGAACATGCGTCTGGCAGGGCGGACTGCGCAGAGGTGGAGGAGCGCTCGCAGGAGGAGGGGTGTTAACCTTCTCTGCCTGATACTCCTGCATCAAAGCCGCAAGCTGAGACTGCATAGTCTGCAGCATAGACCACTTGGGGTCCACAGAAGTTGGAGCAGAGGCCTGTTGAGGCACCACTCTACCTCTCTTAGGAGGTGTGCAGTCATCAGATGACTGCGGCGAGTCCGAACTGGCCCAGTGGCTACACCTGGGCCGTTGGACTAGCTCGGAAGGGACCTTACGTTTGAGAGGTCGTGAGACCTGGGTCCACCGTTTCCTCCTGGAAACCTCTTCTGCAGACGAGGAATTTAAGGGCTCAATCGTCTGGGAGTGGAAGTGACGATCTCTATCAGATACGCCCGCAACCACTGAGGATACAACTGTGCGCCGATCAAGGCCTGCCGAACCCTTTTGCCCTTCGACGTTGCTTCTCCCCTGGGCTTGGGAGCTTGCAAGAGGTCCCGGACTGGGAGGACGACTGGCACGCACAGAAGTATCCTCATGCGCAACACTGACACTGACACTAGGCACAGCACTGGCACTAACACTTCCCACGGCACTCTTCACTTTAAGTTCCTTGACATCTGCCAAGAGAAGATTGTGGTCACTAACTAACGACTCCACCTTATCACCAAGAGCCTGAATGGCACGCAACATACAGTATCCGTCATATCAGGCTGAGCACTCGTAGCAGGTTCGGGGGTCACCACCACAGGGGAAGGAAAAGGTTGAGGGGCATGGGGGGAGGAATAAACCAAAGAGCGAGAAGAACTCCTCCTAACTCTCTCCCTCTCTAACCTAGTTGTATATTTGAGGAATTCATTAAAATCGAATTCCGAAAGCCCAGCCCATTCCCCACATCGATCTTCCAATTGACAGGATTTTCCCCTACAATCGGAACAAACGGTGTGAGGATCAACAGAGGCCTTCGGAAGACGCCTATTACAAGTCCTAACACTACATCGCCTAAATTTAGGAGCTTGAGAGTGGTCGGACATCTTGAATTTAGAGAACAGTCAAGGGGGAATTCCAAAGTAAAGCAAAGATCGTTAACCAATAAACCAAATTAATTCCAAAAGCTATCTAAGCTAAGGGAAAAGCTTCCTGTACAGCGAAGGCTAAATTTTAGAGCAAATACTTCACCAAAACCGTGAACAAAGACTCCAAAACAACAGCGTATCCATGTAGGTCTTGCCGGCGGCACGACAGAGGAAAAATTGAGGTCTTGTTGACAAGAAGTACTGGAGTACCTGACCACAGATGGCGCTGGTGAGTACACCCCCACCTGTATAAGCGATCGCTGGCGTATCCCGACCGTAGATTTCTGTCGGGCAACGGAGTTGACAGCTACATGATCATCGGGTAAGATTAATATTGAAAAACCTGTATTCAAAATTTGAGATACAGGAACAGCAAATCTGGTAACAAATAAAATTGCAATATCAAAATGAAAGTATCAATTATTTTTACTTGCTAAGCAACAACCTTAGTTGGAAAAGCAGGATTTAACAGGAATATAATCAACTTACCGTAAATATTCCGAGGAAGATGTAATTGTGGGGCGTCTTCCTTCGTAAGTTACCACAGCATGACAATGCAATGATACAGACGAGTGTGCCTACTAAGGCCACATAGAAGATGGCTATATTGTTGAAAACGAACGCTTTAACCCCTTCACTCAATGTGAAAACTGCTACAAAACCAAAAGTCACGGTCAGCTGGGCCATTAAAATCATATAAACTTTCCTAGGAAAAAGAAATACAAAAGCATTGGTAAAATTCATTCAAGTTACAAAAAAATACATAAATTTCAATCAAAAAATTAAAAAGGAATAGAGTACATACAATAACAATGAGGAGGGAGCACCGGAAATATATTTAATGATGCGATTAAAAATTTAAAAGACAGTCGACAACTTTATATTATAGTTAAAATCACCTATGAACTGTATAGATATATTGTACAGATAACTTCCATTTTACAAAATACAATACGCCACATTTGACCGCCCACGTTAACAGCAAAAATAAATGCACTGTAGTAAACCAAGATGTTTAAAAATTGAAAAAAAGCTTTATATTGTATTTCAAACACTGAAAAAATGACAAATTCGAAGATAATTTGTATTTTTTCTAACCATACAAACCTTAGCTATTTACAAAGGGTTACCTTTTAGCGTAGCTCCATTAGAATTTAACGAGGGTGTATTACCCCCGCGCTAGTTAGCGGGGGGGGGGGGGGGGGGAGTGGTAGCTAGCTACCCCTCCTCCCCCTCACACACAGGTGAATACTCACTTTCACTTAGAGGTAGGACTTGTCTTGGGGGACAGGGCTGGCGGGCAAATATGTGTAAATAGCTAAGGTTTGTATGGTTAGGAAAAATACAAATTATCTTCGAATTTGTCATTTGTTCCGTAACCGAAATACAAACCACGCTATTTACAAAGGGTGACTTACCCCTTAGGAAGGGTGGAAAGTCCCCAGCCATACTGGCTTTGGCTTTACCCGGGGACTCAGAATCCGAGTGAGTCGCACTTGAGAAAAGAAGTCCCTGCACCTCACAAGTTCCTTGCTCCGCAAGGAACCATGTGGCCTACGTAAGCTTGTGTGTGAAGGAAGAAGTGTGACCCGTCCTAGGCAGTTGACCTGGAGTTCCAGAAGGAACTCTGGGTTAGGACGTTCCCAATACCACCTCGTCAGGGTATGGGGGACGCGACAGTATTGACTCAATACTCGGAACACAAGGAAGCATGGTTTACCTGCAGAGGTTCGAGGTCAGCTATGCAGAGACCAGGATGCTGCTTCCCCGTAGAGGGGATGATGAAGAAAGAAGTAAGGGCCAGACATACTTCTTTCGTTCATGCAGACTAAAACCTGATAACAATGCCCTCAACATTCTGCTACCTGTCCAAAAAGGAGCCTGAGTTTAGACCAGCTGTTGTGTAGCCACCACAGAGCGATAGAAAACGTATCGAGACTCCTGTGGGTCACGCCCTGCAGGAAGCGGGCTGCGAAGGTCATTAGACGCTTCCAGACTCCAGCTTGTAGCACCTGCGTCACAGAGTAGTATTACTCGAAGGCGAGGGACGTTGCGATATATCCAACATCGTGCTGTAGGGCGACGTGACGGGGGAGGGTCTGGAGACAGGTCGAGATGAATGTCCTTGAGTCCGGGCTGAAGAGGTATACTGGTGACTCTCCCCCCATGTCCTCCTTGTGCTCCCAAATCAGCTGCAACTGAGGACAAACTGCAGCTGTTCCCAGCGCTAACCTCTCGATTCCTTTACTGGCAAGAAAGAGAAGGTCTTGGGACATCAGATACAGAATGGAGTCTAGCCAACAACTCAGGAGCGAGCCTGAATGTTGCCTTCCCCTCTTCCTTAGAAAGGGGGGAGTAGTAAGAGACAAAGAAGATTGCTTACACACTGGCCGTGGCCAGAGTGAGCAGAAGACCCAAGGCGGAATACAATCTGAGGCCTGTCGTAAAGGGTCTTGAGAAGATCTCTTAAAGGACTTAAAGTCCGAGCCATGCTCCAAGTTGGAGGTCTTCCTCCGACTAGGGCAGGGACGATCGTAGCTTCGCATGAGCGAGGATAGATCCAGCGGGCAGGAAAAAGTTATTCCTTCAAGCCTGAAGGTCAGGGAAAGGCTGAGCGACAGGCTTCATTGCCGAGAGCGGAAAGGAGTTTCCTCCCGCCGAAAGGCAATAAGACCGTTATTGCTGGAGAAGAGGCCTCAAGGGAAGAGGTATATCTCCCACGGCACCAACCACCTTAGACTCTTCACTTTGCCTGGGAGACCCCTGTGGATGACTATCGCAGATGACGCGACTGTAGCGGGTTGTCTCTTCTTGAGGAGGAAGCGTAGTGTCTCCAGGCATGAAGCCGAAGCGACGCCCCGGTTCGGGAGAGATGTCGCAGTGTGGTTGTTTGAGTAGTTTGCGCCGTGGGAGAAGCTCTCCCGGGAGTTACGTCAGGGGAAGCAGAGGGTCCAGAAACCGTTCTGCGCATAGTCCCAGTGGAGCTCTCCCATTGAAAGGTTGACAGACAACCTGGTCTTGTTGAGACCCATTGTCCACAGACAAAAAGGAGGGAAGACGCAGGCGTCGAAGTTGTCCCACCATCACCGGAATGCCTCTTGCCAGAGTCTCGGGGTCTGAGACTGGGGGGAAGAATAGCGGAAGCTTGAGGTTCCAAGCTGTCGCGATCAGGTCCCCCAGACCAGCACTTGCTGGTTACCCAAGGTCAAAGACCCCCAGGTACACTCTCTCTACGAGGCTCTGCTCGGATAGTCTGAGAGAAACATTCCCCTGCCTGGAATGAGAGAGCCGATGGTGGTATTGAGAGAATCTCAATCATCCCGGTATCTCTACTGCAAGATGTGAAGGTGTGAAAATGCGTCCCCTGCTGGTTAGAATGAAGTCGACGCGCAACGGGCGACTCGGCAGGAGCTGTAGGATCTAAAGAGGGGCCAGACTAAGGCCCCTAAGCCTGCCTGAATGATGGAGAGGTATCCTTCAGGTCTTGACCATAGGCCTGGACCGGAACATGCCCCCCCCCCCCTTTCCTTTGATGAGTCCGAGAACCGCATCAAGAATGTGGGGAAAGGACGAGAATATCCACTACCATCAAGAGGCTCCATAGGTCAACACCCATTGCAGGTCTAATAGTTCCGCTGGTCCCATAGGGCCAGGGAGTCCGGTTAAACATTGCCTGAAGCCACCGGAACTTGGATCGCCCCACATGGAACTTATCCTGAGGCGACCGTTCGGACTATAGACGGGTCAATGAGGAAAGGAGAACTAGGAAACGTTCCAAGGTAGGGCTGAAAGCTCTGCTTGACTGAGAACAGGTACTGCGACTCTCCTCAGTCTTGCCACAGTCAACCGAAAGGAAGGCTCGGAGGATGTGGTAACAGAATCTGGCGTCCCCAGGTGGTCACCCATCCAAGTACCGACGTTGCTTAACCTCGCTGGACGGACGAGAAGCGGGGTTTCCAACGTGGTAAGGCCGTTGACTCAATATCATGGCCAGATACTCCAGATGTTGAGGCAGAGGAAGAGAAGGCTCCAAGCAAAATACCATGAGCCCACACTCATGGTAAGCATCCGGAAGCTTCTCCCGGCGCTGAAGAAGGTCGAACCCGAGCCTACCGGAGTTGACCAGCCCTCCAAACAGCAGAGGAGGCGGAAGCCTGCACCTGAGCGGCCAAGAGGAAGGCAGGGAGAGTTCTCTGGGGAAACAAACCTGCTATGCCACGGCGGGATAGCCACACTGCATCATAAGCAGGAATACTTGCAGTCTAGGCTGAATTCGACGAGCACCCTGGAAGATGGATGGAATGGAAACTGAAAGTACCCGTCCTTCCGATCCAGGGTTTAAGGAGTCCTGTCGCCTCGTTACCAGTCTGATCGATTCTGCTGGTCTACGCTGGCCGAAGTTTGTTCGACAAACTTGATCAGGGCTGAGAGGTCAACTACGGACATCCCCTCTCAGATCCTTCCTTACAAGAAAGGATCGACTGAGGGGGCCGGGGGTGAAGCCGTCGATGATCCTAAGGAAGACCTTCGCCTAAGGTATGGATCATTCTGCCCAACCGGGCAACTCTGCTGACGCTATGGCATAGAGGTTCAGAGACACTGAATTCGCTGACAGAGACGGCAGGCGCGATATCCTTGGCTAATCACAGAGATTGTGCGGGAATGGGCATCGGGAAGCTGTCATTCGGATGAGTAACCTTAAGCATCCTCCCAGCGAAAAACCTGCAATCCTAGAGTTCGTGAACTCCTTTTAGGACTATGCCCCCCCGGGGGAGTCTCCCGTGCCATCTGTTCCTGACAGGAGGAAACTGCAATTGGACACCTTGTCCCAGTTGTCGTAGCCGATAACTTACGCTGACGTGGTTGAAAGAAAAGGGCGCTGGAGCCCTGCAGAGTCTGGAAGAAAGCGCCTTGGAGGAGTGAAACCGGAAGTCGATTTCCTCCGCACAGCAGCTGTCTAAGTCTCTGTCCTTGGGCACAAACAAACTCTTCTCAAGGATGGAAGGGTGTCTGAGGTCGTCGACCTCCACAGATGAGACACCCGAAGGAAGCCCTCAGTCAGCGCGTCCAGATGGTACAACATCAAGCTTGTCCGCAAGTTAGATACTTAACGACGAAAGGCCAAGGGGCCTGAGCTCGAGAGGAGGAAAGTACCCTTGATCTTCCTGTAGCTTCCTTGAACCAAACCTCGGGCCGTAACCGAGGAGGGAAAGAACCTGGTAAGCTCCCAGAGGAAGAGGTAAGCAGTCACCCCTTGTCCGATGGCGAAATCTCGAACGGAAAGCCCCCCCCGCCAAAAATCCTTCCAGGAAATGACGGGGAAGGGCTAACCCAGGTTCAGGATAGAGGAGTGTTGCTCAGATCTCCCTTAAGTTTCTCCTATTCTTCCAAGTGCCATGCTCTGCGTTTACGGGGTGAGGCCGTGTTCTGGAAATACGCTCCAGAAGAACTCGCCAGGCTGGTCGTGCTGCGAAAACCCCATTGGGAACCGTGGTCGCAATCGCCCTGGAGCTCGCGCGATGGAAATTCAAAGATTTTCGCGTGGGCGAACGTGGAAGCGCCTATGCGCGGTAACGCAAACGAAGGTGAGCGAAGGAGCGCAGAAGGAGGGCGAGCGTGGTAGGAAGGGCGAGAACTGGTGATCGGCGAGCGATAACCCATAGATGAGCAATGGATACTGCAAGAAATAAGCCGACATTTGTGCGAAGAAACACTGTAGGTTCGCGCGACGGAACACCATCCGTCCGCGCGATGGAAAAACCGTTGGTTCGCGCGTGGGCGAACATTGGAGAGCATGAGCGTAGACGTGCAGGCACGTGGGCGTGTGGGCGCGCGGGCGAGTGGTCGTGCGGGCGAGCGGTCGCGCGGGTGGGCAGGTGGATGAGAGTGAGTCCGAGGCGGCGAACGCAAGCGTTAGCGCGATGGCGAGGAAACGCGCTGCCGCGTGGGCGAGGAAGACCGCTGGCGATATGAATCAACAAGCGATCGGTGGCGAGCTGGTGAGCGCTAACGCGCAGGTTGGCGATGGCGCGTTGTGTTATGCCGACGCGATGGTCAAGCAGTATGCGCAGGTGAGCGATCGTGCGTTGGCGAGCAGTATGCGAAGGTGAGCGATCGCGAGCAGCCTGTGCAGGAGGGCGATTGCGCGATGGTGATCAGCATGCGCCGGGTCGCGCGATGGTGATCAGTATGCGCAGGGTCGCGCGATGGTGATCAGTATGCGCAGGGTCGCGCGATGGTGATCAGTATGCGATGGTGATCAGTATGCGCAGGGTCGCGCGATGGTGATCAGCATGCCAGGGTCGCACGATGGCGATCAGCATGCGCAGGTCGGCGGTCGCGCGATGGCGAGCAGCATCTGCAGGGGGGCGATCGCGCGATGGCGAACAGCATACGCAGTTGAGGGTGGCGCGATGGTGATCAGCATGCGCAGGGTCGAGCGATGGTGATCAGCATCCGCAGGTGTGCGGTTGCGCGATGGTGATCAGCATCCGCAGGTGTGCGGTTGCGCGATGGTGATCAGCATCCGCAGGTGTGCGGTTGCGCGATGGCGATCAGCATCCGCAGGTGTGCGGTTGCGCGATGGCGATCAGCATCCGCAGTTGAGGGTTGCGCGATGGCGATCAGCATCCGCAGTTGAGGGTTGCGCGATGGCGATCAGCATCCGCAGTTGAGGGTCGCGCGATGGCGATCAGCATCCGCAGTTGAGGGTCGCGCGATGGCGATCAGCATCCGCAGTTGAGGGTCGCGCGATGGCGATCAGCATCCGCAGGTCGGCGGTCGCGCGATGGCGATCAGCATCCGCAGTTGAGGGTCGCGCGATGGCGATCAGCATCCGCAGGTCGGCGGTCGCGCGATGGCGATCAGCATCCGCAGGTCGGCGGTCGCGCGATGGCGATCAGCATCCGCAGGTCGGCGGTCGCGCGATGGCGATCAGCATCCGCAGGTCGGCGGTCGCGCGATGGCGATCAGCATCCGCAGGTCGGCGGTCGCGCGATGGCGATCAGCATCCGCAGGTCGGCGGTCGCGCGATGGCGATCAGCATCCGCAGGTCGGCGGTCGCGCGATGGCGATCAGCATCCGCAGGTCGGCGGTCGCGCGATGGCGATCAGCATCCGCAGGTCGGCGGTCGCGCGATGGCGATCAGCATCCGCAGGTCGGCGGTCGCGCGATGGCGATCAGCATCCGCAGGTCGGCGGTCGCGCGATGGCGATCAGCATCCGCAGGTCGGCGGTCGCGCGATGGCGATCAGCATCCGCAGGTCGGCGGTCGCGCGATGGCGATCAGCATCCGCAGGTCGGCGGTCGCGCGATGGCGATCAGCATCCGCAGGTCGGCGGTCGCGCGATGGCGATCAGCATCCGCAGGTCGGCGGTCGCGCGATGGCGATCAGCATCCGCAGGTCGGCGGTCGCGCGATGGCGATCAGCATCCGCAGGTCGGCGGTCGCGCGATGGCGATCAGCATCCGCAGGTCGGCGGTCGCGCGATGGCGATCAGCATCCGCAGGTCGGCGGTCGCGCGATGGCGATCAGCATCCGCAGGTCGGCGGTCGCGCGATGGCGATCAGCATCCGCAGGTCGGCGGTCGCGCGATGGCGATCAGCATCCGCAGGTCGGCGGTCGCGCGATGGCGATCAGCATCCGCAGGTCGGCGGTCGCGCGATGGCGATCAGCATCCGCAGGTCGGCGGTCGCGCGATGGCGATCAGCATCCGCAGGTCGGCGGTCGCGCGATGGCGATCAGCATCCGCAGGTCGGCGGTCGCGCGATGGCGATCAGCATGCGCAGTTGAGGGTGGCGCGATGGCGATCAGCATGCGCAGTTGAGGGACGCGCGATGGCGATCAGCATCCGCAGTTGAGGGTCGCACGATGGCGATCAGCATCCGCAGTTGAGGGTCGCGCGATGGCGATCAGCATCCGCAGTTGAGGGTCGCGCGATGGCGATCAGCATCCGCAGTTGAGGGTCGCGCGATGGCGATCAGCATCCGCAGTTGAGGGTCGCGCGATGGCGATCAGCATGCGCAGGTGAGCTAGTAGCTGGCGAACCATGTTCCTTCAGAAGTGTTGGAGAACGTTGGCGTGCCGGCTGTAACACACGTGGGCGATCCGGAGATCGATCGCCGAGAGACAGGTGATCGCTGGCGAGCTGATGATCGCTGACGAGCTGATGATCGCTGGCGAGCTGATGATCGCTGGCGAGCTGATGATCGCTGGCGAGCTGATGATCGCTGACGAGCAGAAGGCTACGCGTGGAAGCCTGCGCAAAGAAGAAGAGTCCTTGACCCCGACCTGAACCGAAGTTCTAGATTGCGAGGGCGAACGTGGGCGCACAGGGCGCGTAACAGGAACCAACAGGAACCGCAGGGATGATCATCTTGAAAGCGCTGACGAACAGGAGAGCGCTGATGAGCAGAAGAGCGCCTGTGTGCTAACACTGAGCAGGAGCAGGAGAGAACACAGCAGAAGGGCGCGCAGGGAAACCCTGACACGCAAGGGAAGAACCCCCGTGGGGGCAACCCTTTGCCCCGAAGGGATCGTTGTCCGCCGGGAGACTGATGTCCGTCGGAAGACCGCTGTCCGTCGGGAAGACCGTTGTTCGTCGGGAAGACCGTTGCCCGTCGGAAGACGAGATCAGACTGCTGTCCACCTGCACCAAGGCGGAAGATCGAGAAAAAGGAGTTGTAGGCTGCAAACGGAGATCCAAAAAGGCGCCTCATGCACCCTTATAGGGAGATGAGAGGACCTTACGACGAGGCGGACGGTGGGCCTTACGGCGAGGGAGGCCAACAGCAACAGCAACAGAAGAAACCTCCGAAGAGGAGTCTCTATGATTGTACTCTCTCGCGAACGAAAGAGAAACACTTCGTGGAAGAGACTGGTCAGCCAGTGACCTAAAAGGAGCAATCCTCCGAAGAGGAGCTCCTGCAGTTGCCCAGCCCCTTGAGCGAAACTGCAGGTGCGACCGCTCAGCACCAAGAGCATAGTCGCACGAAAAAAAGGCAAGAGAAGAACCCCCCAAAAGGGGAAAAACTCAAGCCTGGACAGGAAAAACTTCCCTCGGAAGGAAAGTTACCCGCCCAAGGAGGCAAGCCTCCTGAGAGTTCTAAAATGAACTGGAGAGCTGTCCGTCGTCACGGGAGTACTTCCAGTAGAAGGAGACACGCCCCTGACGAAAATACAAGGGGGGAAGGCAGCAACAGCCGAATCCCCAGGACTCAACCAGACAGCTCACACCGTTGCCATATTACAGAAACGAACTAGATCGGTAACTGTAAAAAAAAAACAAAAAAAAAAAAAAAAAAAAATAATATTAGTACACATTCATTCCCCCGGGAAGGCTCCGAAGAGGAATCCCGAGGGAAAGGAACAAGAATTACACAACAGGCACGTGCCCTCACAACCACTTACACTCGCGGAAGGAGAGCTGTAACCAAAACAGAATTATAACAATTATAATTATGTAACTATGTAATTATGTAATTTAAAAATAAACGAACACTAAAGAAAGAACGAAAACCCCGAAAGGAATCGTTCTACAAGCTGAAAAACAAAAAACAACTACAATTAGATTCATAACTAATTGAGACAAACGTATGGCGTAGCAACCCCCCCACACGGAAAGGAAGCTACAAGGGCGGAGAACACGTAGTAAAAGGGTGAACGACCTCAAGAGAGAGAGAGAGAGAGAAAGACATAAGTCAAACTCGATCGCCACCCATAAAATTACGCCGTGGTGGCCTAACTGCCGAGGCCTCCACGTAGATATCGTACACTACACACACAAATCTGAAAAGGAAACTTACTTATTTCTATACTCAAATATATATACAAACATGAAAACATGTTTACATATATATAGAGTAAATGAAAAGTAAGCGATTAAGTAAAGACAAAACAAACAATGGCTGCCAAGAGAGGACCAAGACAGAGACGTCTGTCACAGTCCGAGCCAAAAGTGAAAGTGAGTATTCACCTGTGTGTGAGGGGGAGGAGGGGTAGCTAGCTACCACTCCCCTACCCCCCCGCTAACTAGCGCGGGGGTAATACACCCTCGTTAAATTCTAATGGCTCGCCATTTCAGCTACGCTAAAAGGTAACCCTTTGTAAATAGCGTGGTTTGTATTTCGGTTACGGAACAATTATATTTTGTAAGGATACAGTAAAACCAAATGTCCAGAATGTACAACTTGCACAGAAGTTTTACTAAAAAACCTCTTTTATGTAGTTTATGTAATAATATTCTACAAAATATCTAAATACTACATATCAAGCTTTAATCTAAAATTTATACCATATACAGTACACAGAAAAATTATTAGAATTAAATCAGTAAGATGGATTTTACCTTATGAAGCCCATCCTGATCGACTTGTCAGAAAACTCCATGTTCCCAGCATCCGCCAGGGGCTCATTGTAGGATTCGTAGTCGTAAGACATTTTGACAGGTAGGGGTCACTACAATCTGAAAAAATTATACTATTTTCAAGTTTCCATATGATTTTGTATTATGAAAAGTCTTCACCTGTCTGAATCTCTTATTTTTTCGGTATTATAATAGAAAAACACTGTACAGAGAGAGAGAGAGAGAGAGAGAGAGAGAGAGAGAGAGAGAGAGAGAGAGAGAGAGAGAGAGAGAGTGTTCCTATACCATAGCATACATCAAATATTTTGAGAATCACGAGAGAGAGAGAGAGAGAGAGAGAGAGAGAGAGAGAGAGAGAGAGAGAGAGAGAGAGAGAGAGAGAGAGAGAGAGAGAGAGAGAGAGAGAGAGTGTAAAAGCTTTACTAGTAAATCCATGCAGTTTTATATAGAAAAACTCCAGTTTTCTTAGAAAATTACATTAATTTCAATCACAAATAAATAGTTAATAAGATATCCCCTAATATATCCCACAGTAATAGGGGCCACTCGTTGGGAACCGGGGGTTTAGGGTGTGGAAAACTTACTGGTGAATCGATGAATACAGGAATTAGTAAAACAAACATTTTCTTCTCTTTACATTATTCTCCGGGACGCAAAATTTTGGCATCCTATTCCTCTAGATATATATTTCACTCTTTTGTTTACATTTTACAAACTACATGTATCAGCTCCTGTTTGTAAAGTGTCCTAGGTTTGATACCAAGTTATCTTTTTGGAAAATCTAACACATTTTGTATTGCAACTCTATTGTGGAAAAAAAAAAATAGACGCAAGTGTTAATCATAAGATAAGCAATTATTTGTTATTTACTTTTAGAGTTTGTGACCTGAGTGGGGAGGGCCAGAGTGCTTACCCCAGCTAGATATACGACCTGGAAGGGGGGTCTGGGAGCCTTGGCCCCAGGCTAGGTCTCTGACCTGGGAAGTGAGGTCTGGGCTGCTCGGCCCGGTTAGGTCTGTGACCTGGAAATGGGGGCCCCAGCTACATCTGTGACTGGGGAAGGGGGTGGGGGGGTTCCCGGCTAGGTATGTGACCTGGGAAGGAGGTCCCGGCTAGGTATGTGACCTGGGAAGGGGGGCCTCCAGGAGGTCTGTGACCTAGGAAGGAAACTAGGTCTGTGACCTGGGAAGTGGGGTGTGGGCTGCTCGGCCCGGTTAGGTCTGTGACCTGGAAATGGGGGTCCCAGCTACGTCCGTGACCGGGGAAGGGGGGGGTCCCAGCTACGTCTGTGACCGGAGAAGGGGGGGTCCCGGCTAGGTATGTGATCTGGGAAGGGGGGCCTCCAGGAGATCTGTGACCTAGGAAGGGAGCTAGGTCTGTGACCTGGGAAGTGGGGTCTGGGCTGCTGGGCCCGGTTAGGTCTGTGACCTGGAAATGGGAGTCCCAGCCACGTCTGTGACTGGGGAAGGGGGGTTCCCAGCTAGGTATGTGACTTGGGAGGGGGGGTCCCGGCTAGGTCTGTGACCTGGGAAGTGGGGTCTGGGCTGCTGGGCCCGGTTAGGTCTGTGACCTGGGAAGGAGGTCCCGGCTAGTTATGTGACCTGGGAAGGGGGGCCTCCAGGAGGTCTGTGACCTAGGAAGGGAACTAGGTCTGTGACCTGGGAAGGGGGGCCTCCAGGAGGTCTGTGACCTAGGAAGGGAACTAGGTCTGTGACCTGGGAAGGGGGGCCTCCAGGAGGTCTGTGACCTAGGAAGGGAACTAGGTCTGTGACCTGGGAAGTGGGGTCTGGGCTGCTCGGCCCGGTTAGGTCTGTGACCTGGAAATGGGGGTCCCAGCTACGTCTGTGACCGGGGAAGGGGGGGGGTCCCAGCTACGTCTGTGACCGGGGAAGGGGGGGGTCCCGGCTACGTCTGTGACCGGGGAAGGGGGGGGTCCCGGCTAGGTATGTGACCTGGGAAGGAGGTCCCGGCTAGTTATGTGACCTGGGAAGGGGGGCCTCCAGGAGGTCTGTGACCTAGGAAGGGAACTAGGTCTGTGACCTGGGAAGTGGGGTCTGGGCTGCTGGGCCCGGTTAGGTCTGTGACCTGGGAAGGAGGTCCCGGCTAGTTATGTGACCTGGGAAGGGGGGCCTCCAGGAGGTCTGTGACCTAGGAAGGGAACTAGGTCTGTGACCTGGGAAGGGGGGCCTCCAGGAGGTCTGTGACCTAGGAAGGGAACTAGGTCTGTGACCTGGGAAGGGGGGCCTCCAGGAGGTCTGTGACCTAGGAAGGGAACTAGGTCTGTGACCTGGGAAGGGGGGCCTCCAGGAGGTCTGTGACCTAGGAAGGGAACTAGGTCTGTGACCTGGGAAGTGGGGTCTGGGCTGCTCGGCCCGGTTAGGTCTGTGACCTGGAAATGGGGGTCCCAGCTACGTCTGTGACCGGGGAAGGGGGGGGTCCCAGCTACGTCTGTGACCGGGGAAGGGGGGGGGGTCCCGGCTACGTCTGTGACCGGGGAAGGGGGGGGTCCCGGCTAGGTATGTGACCTGGGAAGGAGGTCCCGGCTAGTTATGTGACCTGGGAAGGGGGGCCTCCAGGAGGTCTGTGACCTAGGAAGGGAACTAGGTCTGTGACCTGGGAAGTGGGGTCTGGGCTGCTGGGCCCGGTTAGGTCTGTGACCTGGGAAGGAGGTCCCGGCTAGTTATGTGACCTGGGAAGGGGGGCCTCCAGGAGGTCTGTGACCTAGGAAGGGAACTAGGTCTGTGACCTGGGAAGGGGGGCCTCCAGGAGGTCTGTGACCTAGGAAGGGAACTAGGTCTGTGACCTGGGAAGGGGGGCCTCCAGGAGGTCTGTGACCTAGGAAGGGAACTAGGTCTGTGACCTGGGAAGGGGGGCCTCCAGGAGGTCTGTGACCTAGGAAGGGAACTAGGTCTGTGACCTGGGAAGGGGGGCCTCCAGGAGGTCTGTGACCTAGGAAGGGAACTAGGTCTGTGACCTGGGAAGTGGGGTCTGGGCTGCTCGGCCCGGTTAGGTCTGTGACCTGGAAATGGGGGGTCCCAGCTACGTCTGTGACCGGGGAAGGGGGGGGTCCCAGCTACGTCTGTGACCGGGGGAAGGGGGGGGTCCCGGCTAGGTATGTGACCTGGGAAGGAGGTCCCGGCTAGTTATGTGACCTGGGAAGGGGGGCCTCCAGGAGGTCTGTGACCTAGGAAGGGAACTAGGTCTGTGACCTGGGAAGTGGGGTCTGGGCTGCTGGGCCCGGTTAGGTCTGTGACCTGGGAAGGAGGTCCCGGCTAGTTATGTGACCTGGGAAGGGGGGCCTCCAGGAGGTCTGTGACCTAGGAAGGGAACTAGGTCTGTGACCTGGGAAGGGGGGCCTCCAGGAGGTCTGTGACCTAGGAAGGGAACTAGGTCTGTGACCTGGGAAGTGGGGTGTGGGCTGCTCGGCCCGGTTAGGTCTGTGACCTGGAAATGGGGGTCCCAGCTACGTCTGTGACCGGGGAAGGGGGGGGGTCCCGGCTAGGTATGTGACCTGGGAAGGGGGGGTCCCGGCTAGGTATGTGACTTGAGAAGGGGGGGGGTCCTCGGGTAGGTATGTGACCTGGGAAGGATGTCCAGGCTAGGTATGTGACTTGGGAAGGAGGTCCTGGCTAGGTATGTGACCTGGGAAGTGGAGTCTGGGCTGCTCAGCCCGGTTAGGTCTGTGACCTGGAAATGGGGGTCCCAGCTACATCTGTGACCGGGGAAGGGGGGGTCTCGGCTAGGTATGTGACCTGGGAAGGAGGTCCCAGCTACGTCCGTGACCAGGGAAGGGGGTTCCCAGCTTGGTATGTGAACTGGGAAGGAAGTCCCGACTAGGTATGTGACCTGGGAAGGGGGGTCCAGACTAGGTATGTGACCTGTGAAGGGGGGTCCAGGCTAGATGTGTGACCTAGGAAGGGAGCTAGGTCTGTGACCTGGGAACTACCTGGTTAGGTTAGGTAGGTTTGTTAGATGTTGCGGCCTTTTATGAATCTCGGAAGTGTTAAATAATCAAGTTTTTTCTTGTTTTTGCCCACCCAAAGTCCCAGGTTCCCACCTGTGTCTATCGGGATGGGGGGAGAACGGTTTATTTGTGATTGAAATAAAGGTCAAATTCATTGAAAACACATTTACTTTGTTCCATAATTTTAAAAAAATTTCATGTTTTTATAGAGGAATTTTGTTTGATTATTAATTTCATAATACAAAAATCATTGAATCTATATTTCAAAATTTATGTTAAAATCAAAATTTTAGTTCTGTATTTAATATTCCTAAATATGGTTATATGAACAATGTTAACAGGAAATCACTTTTCACAGTTTATATATGACAAGATCTATCTTAATGATGTTACTGATCTTAAAATATTTAAGATATTAATTCATAAATTCCCATATAGTTTATTTCCTTATTTTCTTTCCTCACTGGGCTATTTTCCCTGTTGGAGTCCTATAGTTCAAATTTGCAGCAAATCTTTTTATGTTGAACTGGCTGACACAAGTCTCCTCATATAGTTTAGTTATAAAAGATCTACTTTAATGTTACTGCTCTAATTTAACTGTTCATTACTTCTCTTGTAGTTTATCGATTTCCTTATTTCCTTTCCTCAACGGGCAATTTTTCCCTGTTGGAGCCCTTGTAAAAGAGAAAGAATGACTGATCATCTAAAAATAGGAGAGAATAGGGAAACAGCTGTGTCCCTTCTCTTCAGGACCCAGTTGGAACTTGATTTACAAACTCATACGCCAAGGTCGCTGCCTTTGCATCAGACAGAGCCAACCTGATGTATTTCGGTAACGTCTTGAGTAGCGACGAAGCAAGCAACTCCACTGGAACACTGGTCAAAACAGGAATCCACATGAACGATGGCCATGGAAAGATTCCATGACAGCAGTAACAAGTGCTGAGAACACTGGACTACTTATCTCGAGTCTCTCCACGGGCAAAACAACTATTAATGCAGATTTTGTGGAAGTAGCAGAAGGAGATGATGAGCTGGCATCCTCGGGCACAAATAATCTCTGTGGAGAGAGTGTAGGAGCCAAGATCTCGCTCGAACGGCTATACCGCAGTAAATCTAAAGATTGGCTTTCAAGACTTAGAGAGATCAATCTATCCAGAAAAAGTGTTCATTCTTTCATTTTACCTTGTTTCACGTTCACACCCAGAGATCTTGGAATTCGCACTTTACAAAGCAAAGTGAGAAAGTTTCTACAATGGCTACTTTAGCGAGGTATTTGCCACTTCCAAGGGTATGGAAACATCAATCCAAAATCTCCATACCGACTTTTAAAGGAGACAAGATAGTTTCTTCTCATTAGAGAGTGCAAGAGCATTTTCTCAAGATTCTATGCTTCCACCGGCACGGCACCAGACTCGGGTGCTGTTGGGCCGTTGAAAACGAGTCTCGGCAAACCTTGGATTCTTTTGGTAAATATATACTGTACTTTGATTTCTAGCCAAATACATGAACCCTATACTTTTCCTACTCACTACCTTGTTATTCATACATTTCTGACCATGATTATTGGGGGCAAACCACCTGTTTCACACCAGTGAGAAACTGGGTTTTTTTTTGGGGGGGGGGGGGTAAATGCCAAAAACTAGTGATTTGCAGCAATAATAATGGCCAAAAATTCAAAATAAACAAGATAACTAGTTGTAGAAATATATGGTTCATGGAAATGGATGAAAATTAAAGTACTGTACAGTACTTGTATCACAGTCCTCCGATTCGCCTCACATTCTTCTAATGGGTTTTGCTCCGCTGTGGATCGCTTTGCTCGCAAATAAACAATCTCACTGCTCCTTTGTTCTGGCAAGTGGAACATGGATGGGATGCGCACACCAGTCCCGTGGGTCCCTATTTCGGGGATATTCTTTTTTACTTTCACATGAGCAACAATAACTATTATCATTATTATTATTATTACTGTTCTAGCCAAGCTACAACCCTAGTTGGAAAAGCAAGATGCTATAAGCCCAAAGGCTTCAACAGGGAAATATAGCCCAGTGAGTTAAGGAAATATGAAATGATGAGAATAAATTAACAATATATCATTCTAAAACCAGTAACAGCGTCAAAACAGATACACACTAAACAGAGAGCACTTTCACCACAATCGCCAACATAGATTAAATAACTAAACTGAATTTCTAAATAGATTGTACTTCCCTATTAGAGACATCTCTTTGTGATGATAGTAAGGTTACAACTGAAAGGGAAGGTGAAATAAAATGGCTGATGTAGAACATCCTGGAAGTCTTGCATAAATATTTGGACGCTCACAATTGGTTTAAAAAAGCCAAGTAATGATAACGCCATACAAAAAACAAAACTGCTCACAAAAGCGAAGGAAACATTGCATGTGCAATGCCAATAACTCGCCATCCGTCTCCCAAATGTAAACAATGGAGTGAGAAATACTTCCCATTTTAATCGACCGATATGCAAGTTATTCTGCCCCAGCCCCCTTTAAACATATAAGAGATATATGCCAAACAAGCCAGCTATCGTACATTTCTTAGTGCAGTAGTGAATTCCAGTTTCGCTAGTAATTAAAGTATCATAGGAGCCTTTGTATATCAACGGCCAGTTCAAACCGCGTGGATTAAAACTAACAAACTCCCCCCCCCAACCTAACCTACAAGCCATGTTCTTACCTACTTAACTAATGGGAGGGAGGGGTGGGGGGCTAAAATGCCGCTGCGAAAACCCCTTACACTGCCCTATTCTAAGTTAGATGTAATAATACATACAGGTGGCCGCTATCATACATGCACCCCGTATCATATATTAACCATTTTTTTCTAAGTATCCTAAAGAGGACGATGAGGCCTCCTTCCACAATTGGTCTACCGTTCAGAAGCACGACAGCCTTTGCCCTCGTGCTCCTGGTGATTGATGAAGTGGTTACTTGTTCCTATTCATGATTGTGCATCAGCAAGTGGAAAGACCAAGTGACGTAGGATTTTGTTCAATTAAAAGCGTGCAGTTAGGAACAGTCAAAATGAAAACAAAACAGAGAGAGAGAGAGAGAGAGAAGTAGGAAAATGTGCAGCCCTGAAGTAGGAAAAATATAAACCTTTAAATAGGAAAAAATGTGCAGCTTTTAAGTCATTTTCGAAGAGAACAGACCTTTTTCTCCAGAAAACAAAAAGTAGTTTTTTCCCTAGGTTACATTACCCTGTAATACAGTACAATAACACCGCAAATACATCCACTTTGTAGAATGTCAACAAAAACAAAAAATATCCAAGTAGTATAGGATGTAGGAAATTTTTACAATTTTTCCTTGATTTATTGTGTTGTAGAAAATAGGCCTAATGTATAGAGAAGAAAAGATTTGTTTTACCATTATTTATCGTTTCCCCTGTATGTTTTCCCAACCCTAAACCCCGGGTTTGCACTGGGTGGTCTCGGTTGCTGGTGTGTGTGATATATATATATATATATATATATATATATATATATATATATATATATATATATATATATATATATATATATATATATATATATATATGTGTGTGTGTGTGTGTGTGAAATACCTTTTAGTATTGTATAGCCCTCATCTATAAAAAAACTAGGAGAAATATCTTGACTTATTTTCATATAAAAATTCTTGATAACTTTTCGGCCGAATTTGTCAAGATTTAATCTATATGACCTCTCTCAAACTATAAAGTTCAGATAGAAATACAAATAAAATCGTTCAAAACATAAAAATATTAAGGTTATATATTTCACCCAGATTTTGATGTGGTGCAAGGGTATACTGTATATACACATACACATATACACATACATATATATATATATATATATATATATATATATATATATATATATATATATATATATATATATATATATATATACACATCTATACACACACATATATACACATATATATACACATACATATATATACACATATATACACACACATATACACACACACACACACACATATATATATATATATATATATATATATATATATATATATATATATATATATATATATATATATATATATATATATATATACACACACCCTTGCACCACTTTACAATGTGGGTGAAATATATATATATATATATATATATATATATATATATATATATATATATATATATATATATATATATATATATATATATATATATATGACACGCAATATACCTCCATATATTAATGACGTTGCAATGATGCAATCTTTCCTCTCTATGTTTATCCCCGCCCCAATTTTATTTTTCCCCTGGAATATAAGGTATTATTATCCACATTCTATAATATTGCATAATCAACCAACATTCCTTTATACGTTTTGAAGGATATATGTCAAAGTATTAATGTGATACGTTTCGAAGTCATAAGACATTTGACATGGTATGAAAAATTGAATAAAAATGCCATAAAAAAGTATAATTCCGTAAAATCCTGTTCTGTCTACGTGGAGAATAATACAATTTCTCTGTCTCACCACAAAACCACAGTAAAACATGACATTCAACAGACAGAGATACTTAAGAATCAAATCATGTGACAGTCAATACACGACTGAGTCAACTGGACCTAGGTTCTCATGCAACCCTCTTATTGCGATTTTGTAAATATCACTAAAATTCGGATATTTCTAAGCTTCTTATAACCTTATAAGTACTAAATATAGCAAGAGAAATTCAATAATAAATATATTAATAAATGACAATGTTCCCACCTTTTAAAAATCCGTAAATAAGTAGAATTTCTCCAAGACCGGTCGATTGACTTCTGACTTGATACGTGTCTCTCGGAATACTATCAAATGATGACTCGGAATCAGCGTTGCCAACTGTGTTAGACGTAAGTGAGCTAGGTTGGGGTCTGAGATGCGCTAGAAATGGGATGAGAAGAGTTTTCTCGTAGTATATGGATTTTGGTGATATGCTTCGCACATATATTCATATATGAAAGAACAACAATGAAATCAAGATTAATTACGGGCTTGAGAAATATAATTTATCAAAATTTGCGATGAAAAATAAACTTCACGAGTTATATATTCTGTAAAACTACATTAAATATTACATTAACAGCCCAGAAATCATAGTGTTACTCAGAGAGAGAGAGAGAGAGAGAGAGAGAGAGAGAGAGAGAGAGAGAGAGAGAGAGAGAGAGAGATTTAATAAATTTATTACGCCCAAAGACGTCAAACAAAGTTACATATTGGCAGTTACATACAGTACATCAGAAATCAACAGAAAAAAAGAAAAATTACAGCATTGAATCATCAGTGTATCAATTGCAAAAATAACATATATGAGATCGTATTCCATTATCACAACAACTGCAACAGACAGTTTAGCAGCCCCCAGAGTGTGGATGACGAGTCAAAATTACGTCTAGGTGGTCATCTTTGAGTAACTATTAACAGGTTTGAAGTAAATTTTGTCCTTGGGGTAACAGATTTCTGACAGTAGATCAATGAAGGCAGTAATGTTTAAGGTTATTAGCTTTAGCAAGGTTACACAGTTTATATGAGGTGTAGTGTGGTATATCTAGTGTCTGTCCAACCTGCCACACAGGACGATATTATTATTATTATTATTATTACTATCCAAGTTACAACCCTAGTTGGAAAAGCAAGATGCTATAAGCCCAACGTCGTCAAACAAGGTTACATACAGTACATCAGAAATTAACAGGAAAGGGAAAAAAAAATACAGCATTGAATCGTCAGTATATCGTTTACAAAAATAACATATATGAGTTCGTATTCCATTATCACAACAACTGCAACAGACAGTTTAGCAGCCACCAAAGTGGAGAGAGAGAGAGAGAGAGAGAGAGAGAGAGAGAGAGAGAGAGAGAGAGAGAGAGAGAGAGAGAGAGAGAGAGAGAGAGAGAATGTGTTCAGAATAAGTTCAATTGAGATATTCAACTTCCCCTTATAAAGAGTTGATTGCACCTTAACCCACAGACACCATATATTTTATATATATATATATATATATATATATATATATATATATATATATATATATATATATATATATATATATATATATATATATATATATATAAAAATTTCAGAAATGCACTAGTAAATGCACCAAACTTATTAGATTTGCGTTAAAAATGCGCTATGCGCAAAATATAAAATCTATGCACTGTTTGTGATGGCAATGCACTAGAACTAGCGCATTTCGCGCTAAGTTGGCAACACTGTTCGGAATATAAGGAGTCGAATGATCTCGTACGTTCTGAAACAGATTCCGAATAATTTATGTAATATATTAATTTCCTTCTTTTTCCGTAAAACTCATTACTCAATGACGGGAAATTTGGCTGCGCATATATTTCCTCTAAGGATATTACGACAACAGTTCCTTTTTGCACTTATTGTACTGACGTACTATAGGTTTCTAGTTTAGCATGACGCAATTTCCGAACGTGATTCCAGACATAGTTCGACTTCTAATCAGGGTTGCCAGTTTGGCCTTTTTTTTCAGGCCAAAAAAAACTCAAATTTGACCTTTTGTATTTAAATAGGTTGGCCTTTAGTAATATGAAAAAAGCCGGCCCTTAAATACTATATTTTTTACCTTTTTCTATTAATGGGTTGACCTTTTAAAGCCTCTGTTGATTAGAAATTGACCTTTTCTCATTTAGAAAACCTGGCAACCCTGCTTCCAATGGAAATAGGAATTCCTACTTGTTGGGCGGAGCCTGACTGAACTGAGCAAGGCGCAATAATATTAAAGTTGTGCATTTGGAATGGGAACTGGGAATGCAAGGCTAACCCCCCCCCCCCCAAAAAAAAGAAAAAAAAACAGTTACACCAATATTTAAATGACTTAAGCTTACTTGGTTCTTCGTTGACAGTGGCTATGAAGAATCAGCATTGGATTATTTCAGTTTAAAACCATTTTCGTGTATCTTATGTAATTCGTTTAATGCTTATTATTCATTGAACGTTATTTGTAATTTTTTAAATAAAGCATAACAATTAAA
Source organism: Palaemon carinicauda (assembly GCF_036898095.1). NCBI lineage: Eukaryota > Metazoa > Arthropoda > Malacostraca > Decapoda > Palaemonidae > Palaemon > Palaemon carinicauda. Next base: position 46,903,685 of record NC_090726.1, on the reverse strand, counting down.
CACACTTCGTTATAAGGATATAGAAGCTGGTACTCTGTATTATTATTATTATTATTATTATTATTATTATTATTATTATTATTATTATTATTCATAGGACCCTAGTTGGAAAAGCAGGATGCTTAAAGCCCAAGGGCTCCAACAGGTAAAACAGCCCAGTGAGGAAAGGAAATAAAGAAATAAGCTACAAGAGAAGTAATGAACAATTATAATAAAACAGTTTAAGAACAGCACCAACATTAAAATGATTCGAATAAGAAAGATAAAGGTGATGTAAATGAATGAGAAACCGGATGTCTTAGTAACGTACTATAGGTGGTTTATTTTTACACCTTGTTATCTGATAAGCACTAAGGTCTATAGACCTTGATAAGCACCATATAGACGGTTAGCAGCTGTGCCGTTAAACTGCCTCAGGATATAATTTATGTGACTGTGCTATTATATGCCAATTCTTATATAAACTAGAGGGGTGCTCAGTAAAGCGCAGACCTACGCCACGACAGCTTATTTCATGACCTTTTATTATTGTTATTACTATTATTATTATTATTATTATTATTATTATTATTATTATTATTATTATTATTATTATTATTATTAGCCAAGCTACAACCCTAGTTGGAAAAGCAAGATGCTATAAGCCCAAGGGCTCCATAGTGAAAAATAGCACTATTATTATTATTATTATTATTATTATTATTATTATTATTATTATTATTATTATTAGCCAAGCTACAACCCTAGTTGGAAAAGCAAGATGCTATAAGCCCAAGGGCTCCAATAGGGAAAAATAGCACAGTGAGGAAAGGAAATATTATTATTATTATTATTATTATTAGCCAAGCTACAATCCTAGTTGGAAAAGCAAGATGCTATAAGCCCAAGGGCTCCCATAGGGAAAAATAGCACAGTGAGGAAAGGAATTATTATTATTATTATTATTATTATTATTATTATTATTATTATTATTATTATTACTAGCCAAACTACAACCCTAGTTGGAAATGCAAGATGCTATAAGCCCAAAGGCTCCCATAGGGAAAAATAGCACAGTGAGGAAAGGAAATATTATTATTATTATTATTATTATTATTATTATTATTATTATTATTATTATTATTACTAGCCAAGCTACAACCCTAGTTGGAAAAGCAAGATGCTATAAGCCCAAGGGCTCCAATAGGGAAAAATAGCACAGTGAGGAAAGGAAATATTATTATTATTATTATTATTATTATTATTATTATTATTATTATCATTACTAGCCAAGCTACAACCCTAGTTGGAAAAGCAAGATGCTATAAGCCCAAGGGCTCCAATAGGGAAAAATAGCACAGTGAGGAAAGGAAACAACATTATTATTATTATTATTATTATTATTATTATTACTAGCCAAGCTACAACCCTAGTTGGAAAAGCAAGATGCTATAAGCCCAAGGGCTCCCATAGGGAAAAATAGCACTGTGAGGAAAGGAAATAAGGAAACAAATAAATGATGAGAACAAGTTAACAATAAATAATTCTAAAACAGTAACAACGTCAAAAACAGATATGTCATATATAAACTATAAAAAGACTCGTGTTAGCTTGGTCAACATAAAAACATTTGCTCCAACTTTGAACTTTTGAAGTTCTACTGATTCAACTTTGACCTTGACCTTAACATCTATTAATTGGCGTGGATTTTCATACACTAAAAATCTCAAATATTAACCATGTTTGAAGTCTCTCTAACACGATGTCCAAACTCATGGGGGATTATGTAAATTGGACATTTTGCTTAACCATGATCTTGACCTTTGACCTTGACCTTCTAAAATTTGATAATTTTCAGCTCTTTGCATAACAGTTAATCCCTGCAAGTTTCACTACACTACAATTAAAATTATGGCCAGGAAGCTGTTCATAAACAAACACACATACACAAACATGGGCGAAAACATAACCTCCTTCCAACTTTGTTGGCAGAAGTAATTGTATTTTTTTTTTCTTATTTATTGTTCCTGCTGCCGAAATACGTTCGATCAGGGAAAACAATGATAGGCCTAAGAGTGATCAACACATACAATTAGCACATAAACCCATTGCATCTCTCTCTCTCTCTCTCTCTCTCTCTCTCTCTCTCTCTCTCTCTCTCTCTCTCTCTCTCTCTCTCTCTCTCTCATACACACACACACACACACACACACATATATATATATATATATATATATATATATATATATATATATATATATATTTATTTATTTAGATAGATAGATAGGTGTGTGTTGGGAGGGGTGTTATAAGCTAGCCCAAGCACCAGCCACCCGTTGAAATATTACCGCTAGAGACTTTTTGGGTCCTATGACTGGCTAGAAAATAGCAAATAGAACTGAATGAAATACAACTACAACAGTGTTAGTTAATATGTGCTATAAAAAGGAATTTTAAAGACCGATTGGTGATGGAAATAGACGCGAAACGTTTAAAAACACTTGCGTTAAAGTATAATTAAGCAGGTGTTTACAGGTGTATTATATCTAGTGGAGAGAGAGAGAGAGAGATCTAGTTTCCTGTACCCCAGATCACAATAATCAAAATCTAATAAGGTCTGCATCCTCCTATCTTCTGTCAGTGTCTGTGTATCATATTTACCTATGTATAAAGCTACAGTCCTAACTGTGACTTAGATAACACTGGATTGTATAAAATACTTTTCTATTCAATAGAAATATGTACACACACACAATAGAAATGCTGTGTTCAGTGATGTACCTCCCAGAGAATGGAAGCAATTTTTCCTTGAATCAAATGAGTCCTACAGGCAGTGTTGCAGATATGGGAATTTATCCCTAGATTTGGGGATTTTGAGTGTCTGGTGGGGATATTCTGTACAAATTTCTATGAAGGGTGCTCAACAAATCAAAAGCAAAATAAAGACACAGCTCAAGAACAACCTAATCAAGGAACTACATATGAGGATAGAGAATGGCTCTCCCTCTGCAACATGGTACAAATGGGCATCGGAACTAGAACCCCCTCCCATAGACAGATACACCCCAAGAAAACTGGCAGTATGTATACACAGACTCCGGCTGGGTTACAAAGCAAACTGGGAACTCCTAGATGACATCCAGACAAGGTGTGAACACTGTGATGTCATACCACAACAAGCTCTCCTGCACTATCTACTAGAATGCAGAGAAACAGCACAGCTACGAGGTGATCTACTTGTAGACACCAACACACCACATGTCATGAAAGAGGCAGCCACACTGGCAAAAGCAATTGTCGAAAGCATAGACACACATGCACAGTTGCTTTCAACACTACCTCCACCAAGGTAAGACCTCCTCATTCCATGCACCATCTCATCCCCTCATTGTAAGGCTCTATTCACATCACCCCCTTTCACTTCTCAACTAATCTACCACTTAAAATCTCTCTGCAGGGACCCTAGGGAGTAAAGGGTTGGTCAACCCCACCTGCACAATTTTTCTCTAATCTTCAAAAGCCTTACACCCCCACTTTTCAAACTACCACTATCCGAGAAATGATGGCCCTCTACCACTACCACCATCATCCTTACCCTATCCACATCTTTTTCTACTACTAAAAACCTTTCAAATTTCCATTAATGCAACTACCTTAAAAATTTTTACAGATCACCTACGGGCCAACCAAGGGAAAGGCCCGTGCCAACAACAAGTGTTGGCTTTAATACCCCAACAACAACAACAAACAACACCTGCATTTCAGTTCACTCTTGACAATGAGCAGAAAACCTTCTCACTGCTCGAAACCGGTTGAGTCGAAGGATGTGTTAAACTTAACTCCACGTAATTTTTAATTTTTGTACAAAAGTGACCATTACTTTGTGTGCACTAACATTGTGATAGTGTTTTATACTTTGTACATATTATCTGTACTTGTGTTGTGATATATTAAAGACAAATTGTGAATGATATACGGAGTCCTGCTTCAAGATTCCATCTTCACTGGTTAAGAACCGCCCTAGGGTGGAGACCGTTAATCCTATTGGGTGGTGGCCTCTGCCTCGCCGGGATGTTTGGTGGGATTATTGGCTCTGGTTCTGTCAGGAGGTAATCCCTGTTTTGACCCTCGGCTATATCAGTCCTGTCATAGTTGTTATTGCCTGGACTATTGTTGATATTGGACCTTATACATGTTGGCAATAAGGTCCCTTCTTGCGTGGTGTTGAGGTTAGGCCTTTGTTGTTGAATAAAAAGAGCTTCCATTATCCGGAGACGTCTGCTGTCAGGGGCACGGCCGATGATGGTTACATTTTTCACTATATGCTCCCTTGTTGTCTTGAAATTATGTTTTTGGAGGCAATGCATTTTTATTGCACCCTGTTGCACGTGGCAAGATAATCTCTTAGAAAGACGCATCGTCGTCATCCCGATGTAGGTGCCAGGACATTCCTGGACGGGGCATTTATATCGGTACACTACGTTCGTCTTTTTCAAGTCATCTTGCATGGCAGGGGCAGGGTTGTTTTTCATTATCAAGTCTCGTGTTTTTGCTGATTGGTAATAAATTATGAGGTTGATTTCAGTATCCTCTGCCGTGGCAAAAACGTTGTTTTTTATTATATTTTTCATAATCTTTTCTTCTTCGTTGTAGTTTACGCTCATAATGCCTTTATAGTAAAGATTTATTTTTGCTGGCGTGTTGGTATCATCAGGGCCTTCATTCTGGTACCATTTCTCGATTTCTTTTTTAATTTGCCGATTAATGTCCTTATTCGTGAAGCCATTATTCACCAGAATTTTAGTAACTCTGTCAAGTTCCTCGTGGGTGCCTCTCCACGAAGAACAGTGAGAAATGGCTCTCCGAATAAATGCCTTAATGGTGGCAGTTTTATACCGACTAGGGCACTCGCTGTCACCATTCAGACATAGGCCGAGATTCGTTGGTTTTACGTACACCGAGGTACTAAAACTATTATTGCTTGTTTCTACAAGGACATCAAGGAAGGGGAGACGTCCTTGGAGGCTGTGCTCTAGGGTGAACCTGAGCGCGCTGCATTCCTCGAAAATTCGGCGAAGTTCTTCTATGCTCTCCTGATTGGCCGTTTTTATGAAAGTATCGTCAATGTAGCGCACATAGAGGTCTGGTTTACTGATTTTTCGAAAAACTCTCTCCTCGACTACTCCCATATAAAAATTAGCAAAGAGGACGCCTAAAGGGGACCCCATAGCTCCTGAATAAATATATGGCCCTTATGGGTAGTGAAAGGGGCTTTCTTGGTGCATATTTCTAATAGTGCACGGAGAGAGGCCTCGGGGATGTTGAGGGTGGGTGTCGTTGTATCCCTATAAACTCTGTCCATTATGAATTTTATTGTTTCATTCACGGGAACGTTAGTAAATAGGGACTCGACATCCATGGAGGCAATAACTCCGTCACTTGTCGAATTTCTCAGTTTTTCTAGGAATTCTGCTGATGATGTCACACAATATTTATTGGGGATATAGGGTGTGAGCAAGGTGTTCAGTCTCTTAGCAAGCTGGTATGTAGGGGCAGGGCACTGGCTGATAATATGCCGGAGAGGGTTCCCTTGCTTGTGCGTTTTTACATTTCCGTATAAGTAGCCGAGCCCAAAATCACCTGAAATAGGTGGCAAATGGACGGCGTTGGTGGCAGCATTAATGGTTTGTATAATGCTGTTTGCTTCCCTCTTGATATCCTCAGTGGGGTTGCGGGACAATCGTTCAAATTTTGAGGTATCAGCCAAAATTTGATCTAGTTTCTCATGATACTCCTCTGTATTTATGAGAACGAAGGCGGCAGTTTTATCTGCACGGCGTACAGTGATGCCTTCTTGCAATCTAAGAGCCTTGGCAGCATCTCTCATCTCCTTTGTGACAATCCCACTCCGGTGTTGGCCACGGTCAGTGAGGGATTCTGCCAAGAGTAGGGGTTGGAGGGCATCAGTCGTCCGTAGGGCACCTCTACGTTCATTTTCTTGGATGGTGTCAAGGAGGAGCTCGATTTCCAATCTCTTGTCAGTCGGTCTTGGTTTGGTCATGTAGTGGCAATTAAGGCCTAAGCATAATATTTCTTCTTGAGCAGGCGTGGGAACGTAATTGGTGAGATTTACATATTCTTGCCTCTTTTCTGGGATCCTAAGTTTACCTCCATTGATATTAATGAGTTTTCTTATTACAGTTTTGGTCCGATTTCGTTGGTCTTTCTCTTTTAGTTTATTAAGGAGGTAAGAGATATTTTCCGGGTAGGTAAGGTGATTCCTTTGTTGATCATTGTCATCAGGTTGTCTTTCATCACTTTCTTCAATAATACTGTGGTCTAGATGGTCTTGTTCCTCTCTCACAATGTATCCCAGGACCTCTATTATTATTATTATTATTATTATTATTATTATTATTATTATTATTATTATTATTATTATTATTATTATTATTATTATTATTATTACTAGCCAAGCTACAACCCTAGTTGGAAAAGCAAGATGCTATAAGCCCAAGGGCTCCAACAGGGAAAATAGCCCAGTGGGGAAAGGAAATAAGGAAATAAATAAATGATGATAATTAATTAACAATAAATCATTCTAAAAACAGTAACAGCGTCAAAACAGATATGTCCTATATAAACTATTAACAACGTCAAAAACAGATATGTCATATATAAACTATAATAAGACACGTCCAGATTTTTGGCATAAAATTATTCTATTTGTGCTTTTACTGATAAGTTTTTATTCTATGAAAAACAGCTTTCCTTAGGTAACCTTAACGCAAGGACAAGAGGAACAGACATTTTAACAACTTCAATAAGCAATGTCACAAAGGAGGACTAAATTTTACTTCCTTATTATAATAATTTATGCAATGATGGTGTTCCAGCTATGATGGCTAAAATCTAGGGATATATTGAATATCGTAAGAAAGCAAATGATTTTTTTTCTATGAAAACAGCTAAGTGTGTTTAAACATATACAATTTTTACTGGGATGTTGCATTTTTATGAGATGTGATTGTTTAAAAATTACCTACTTGCCAATATAAAAATTTGAAAAGGTTATATTGTTGATATTTATAAGCTATCTTTTCCGAAAGATTGATATTATTTTATTTATCACTTCAATACAAAGAACCTACTTGCTTAACAAAAGTAATTTGAAAATGACATGCTTTCGATATTATTCATTTACTTACGGTAGTTTGAAAACTACCCAAACTTGAATTAAATATTTTAAAATTTAATTTTTAATATAATTCATTTACTGATTACTTGTATAAAAAATAGTTAATTCAAATATTTGAAATTGTAATGCTTTAAATTTTTATAAACCTGTCACTCTTTCTTTAGATTACTAATAAATTACTTGGAGGATAAAATAACCGTAATAGTTATGAAAACTAGGTTAAACATGCTAGAATTAAAAGGAAATGATAGAAACAGGAATAACAATGATAGGCTTTGTGTGTTGTGTAGGGAGACAGAGTATACTACTGAGTATATTTTTAACTATAATGAGTAAAGGAAATTTAGAAATAATAACAGAAATGGGGAATTTAGGAACCCCAGCTAAAAAGGTTGCCCGGTATATTGGAAAGGTAGTTGAAGCATGGATATTGTTTGAATGAAAGGTATTAAGCCTCATGTGGGATAGTTAACATATCATTCATAACATTCGGTGAAGGAGTTAATATTTAATAACAGACTAACACTAAAATTTCTCAACTTTATTGATTAGATCTAATATTTTATCTTATAGTTTTTATAGTGTATAGAGGAGATATTCATTTTGATGTTACTCTTAAATATTTTATTTTCCTTTTTTTCCTTTCCTCACTGGGCTATTTTCCCTGTTGGAGCCCCTGGGCTTATAGCATCCTGCTTTTTTTCAACTAGGATTGTAGCTTAGTAAGTAATAATGATAATAATATCGTATTTACAGGGGAGTACATTGGCTCCAAGAATTGGGCCAGATCTCCCACTTAAATGGAAGAAGAAGAAGTCAGTGTTGTGGAGAGAGCAACGAGGAACCTGGAAGTCCTTCTCCAAACACAAATGTTGACGATATTTCCACAATGACACGAGAATTGTTGTTTAAATGGCTAGAACCTCTGAGTAAACTGGGTAAGATGTTTGAATGTCACTGTTTGATAATGAAAATTGTATATTTATAGATAGACTAATTTTAAAGGTTTTGTTAGGTCTTGGAATCATTGGGGGGGGGGGAGGGACACCATAATGTAGGTTCCTTTTTCAATGGTAGGGTAATTAGGCTGTATATATACACCCGTGCACCATTTATAGGTTTGGAATTATTTGTAGTTCTTTGGGCCAAACTAAAAGACCACATTTTACAAGATAAACAGACCTATGAACGCCCCTTAACCTAAGGTTCTTCACCTAACCTAACGTAGGTTCCTTATCCTTACTTACTAGGAGCCGACCTCTCTTTACACTACCTTATTAATAGCTCAGGGGTGTACGTATGTTAGCGGCCACCTGTATGTATTATTATGTCTAACTTAGAATATGGCAGTGTAATGGGGGGTTGCATGGGGGTATTAGCCCCCTGTTAGGTAAGTAGATAAGGACACGGCTTGTAGGTTAGGTTAGGGGGGAAAGTTTAGGTCAGTTGATGTCTATTTTTAATAAACGCATGAGGAACTGATATACAAAGGCTCCCTAGCTTACCCTGTCTCAACGAACTACAGTCACCCCTAAGGTTCTCCACGTAACCTAACCTAGGAGCCATATTCTTATGTACTTTCCTACCCAGGGGGGAGGGGGGGCCTATGACATGTGCGGCCCCCTTGAAACTAGCAATTCTTAACTTACCTTGTCCCAGCAAACTACATTCACTCCCCTATCCTATTCAGGCTGCCGCTTGCCTAGAAAAGGAGGATACAGTACTTTCTAACCGTGTCTGTCATCATCCACACTTAATTAGGTGTTTTTGTGCTTATGTTGGTCGGTCTAACTAACTCTAATTCCTCACTTACAGGTCTTTGTTCTGCCAGTGGCTTTCCTCACTTGTAATTTAACTATATCATTGTTTCCCTTTTGTGGCAAGCAGTACAGGTTGTGCTAAGCCTGTTAGTCACTTGGGCTATTATTTTGGCGGACAAAACTTTATTGACCAAACTACCAGTAGACTACCTGAATGGTTGGGGTAGAGTTGAATAGGTTTGTTTAGTGTAGGATAGGTTAGATTAGGATATTTTCCCTTATTTTGTGGAACTGCAACCTACCATCCTACAAACACTCCAATTGAAAACTAAATTTCAAAATAGAAACAAATATAGACTAGTGATCTAACCTAAGGTTAACTCTTAACTCAATCCAAGACTCATCTATATCTACGAATGGGATTGGGAGCAAATCCCCTTAGACCACTCTGGAACCCTGTAGTAGCCACTCAACAAGTCCAAGATAGCGGTTTTGGTATAATCCTAGAATTAGAGGTAAATTTACTGTTCTTCTACCTTTCTTTCTTCCCCACTCTTGAGGGTGTAGCAGTCATGGCCGCCACGAGGTGGATCGGACATCAGGTGTAGGTATGCTTCATAGCTAACCAACTTTTCTTAATAGATAAGATTTGTTAAGAAGTATCTTCAATATCCTTCCAGACAAGGGGAAGGATGAATAGAATTATTCAAACCCATTTCTTATATGTATATAAATTCGGTAGGCTAGTTACATGGTCTCTCTTATTTAGTCACCCAGGCTGAAGGGTGGAGGGTCTCCTTCAGTTTTCTGCTGGACTTCGAGGCCAAAACCAAGACCACGTTGGTGCATGAAACTAGGTTTGAGTCCCTATCCACCCCCTCACTGTAAGAGATTTTGGGTGGTGATCAAGAGGAGATGCTCTTATGGCCCATGAGGGCTGTGTGGTTCTATCTGAAAAGGATCCAACACCTCAGCCGTGAGTGTCAAACACTTTTTGTTAGCACTGGTCGGTCCAAGAGAGGGTGTCAAGCAAGGCTGGCGTACGGTACGGAGTACGGTACGGTACGGTTGATATTTAGCCTATAAGTACGGTACGGTAATTTTACCAAGGTACGGTACGGTACGGCTCAGGTACGAAAAAAATGGGCAAATTCCATACCGTACCTTACCTTAGGCTTGGATATCTATCACTACGCAATTACTGTTAATGCATACTTGGACACCAGCAATTGACTGGACTAAAAAAAATTTCACTTGTAGAATAATAAGGTATTTTATATTTCAGTTTGTAATATACTATGCATGTGTTAATTCCTTAATTAACATGCGACGTCTGTGTCTAATTCTTGAAGTAATACCAACAAAAGTTTGAAGCATCACAAATATAATCCTATATTGTGCTTCGGAAGAGGCTTCCCCCAGAAAAGCCCTATGCTTAATTATAAGCATAGGGCTGATGGAGTCATTTCCGTTAGATGTGCTGCTCATACGTTACAGCTATGTGTGCATGATATGATCAACGGAAATCAATATGTAAAATCTTTGCTAACTAAAGTGCGCAAAGTAGTGAAGAAAACCCATACACAGAATATGAGGTTAGTATTTAGAAAAAATGACAAACCACTGCCCAAATTGGACTGCGAAACAAGATGGGGCTCATCTTATGAAATGCTACAGAGTGTCATGGCAAGAAAATCTTTTTTATGCCAAATAGGACTTGCGAATGAATCTCTTTTGATACCTGAATATGACTGGCAAACTATTGAAGACTTTTTACTCTGTCTCAAACCTGTGTACAATACGACCGTTACCATACAAATGCAGAAACTGACTGCTAGAATGTTCCTTGGTGAGTGGTTAAAATGTAAAATGCTTCTGTCAAAATCATCTATACAGTTTTCAGCCGACCTTATTACTGCCATGCAGAATTGAGAGCTTTCTCTACTCAACAATGCAGCATTCCTGGCAGCCATTTATCTTGATCCAAGATTTCAGTGCCTTTTAGTTGAACCACAAAAAGATCTTGCAATGCTGCACCTCACTGCATTGTGGAAGAGAATTATGTCATTGCAAAGCTCTATTAATTTTCAGGATGATTTTACCAAAAAAAATGAAGAAAAGAACTTGAGTGAAAGCCAAATTGGAAATGAAGAGAGCTCAAAAGATATAATTGACCAAATATTGTCTGCTGCTGATAACAACCGAAAAAGGGAGAGCAAAGTAGTGGATTATGATGCTTTGCGATTAACCGAAATAAAACAAACAATTAGGCATTTCAATAACTGTACTCGAATAGAAAAAAGGGAAGATATATTCACGTGGTGGAATAAACATCCACACCAAGATTTGAAGGCTATAGCCGAGATAGCCCTTGCACTTCCTGTCACTCAAGTGAGTGTAGAGCAAACATTCTCAGGGTTGAGATGCATTTTGGATGAACTAAGACTAGGCATGAAGGATGATATAATAGATGCCATTATGTTTCTAAGATGCAATATATAATCAATTTGAACTCTTATGTTTGGTTAAAAGAAGTTGCTATTGGAAGGTATTTTCCTATAGCCTAGGCTACAAGCTCTATTTTATCAATGTCGAGAAAAAAGATTTATTTTATTTTATTACATCTTAACTTTAGTTTTTGAATGTTGAGAAAAAATATTTACAGTGGTTTATTTTCTTACATCGTAACTTTAGTTTATCAATGTCGAGAAAAAAAGATTTATTTCATTTAATTACATCGTAACTTTTGAATGTTGAGAAAAAAAATAGTTTATTTTATTACATGGTAACATCAGGCAATGCTTTTAAGTTCTATTAATGGTTAGATTATTGTATATTTTTTTCATAATATAATCCTTAAAAGAGGAAGTGATGGTTTCAACAATATTATTATTATTATCCAAAGAGTCATAATACTGGGAAATATTTTGAATAATATTTCATACACTATATTTCATGTACTAAATATACGGTATAGTTTCATGGCAAAACATGTTTTATGAATCTAAAAGTGAATACTCTTGGTTTTGTATTAAAAACAAAGGAACAGTATTAAATATTACTACAAATATCCTTAGCAGCCGCAGCCATATTAGTACGGTATAGGTACGGAATTACGGTACGGTATTTTTTCCGTACTGTACGGTACGGAAAAATTATTGATAGTACGGTACGAAATTACGGTACGGTATTTTAGCCAGGTACGGAGTACAGAAAAACATTCCGTACCGTACCGTACTACCAGCCTTGGTGTCAAGGATCATGATTTCTTTCTGGCTTTGTGAAAAATTCGTAGAGTGTACTCCTCAATTGATGAGAGGGTCAAGGCACCAGCTAGAATCAGAACTCATGAAGTCAGTGGTATTGGCCCCACTCTTGCCTTCATGAGAAACCTGTCATTGGACCAAGTGTTGAAGGCTGGAGTTTGGAAAGGCAGACCACGCTCATGGCCTTTTACTAGTGAGGGTATACCCACAAGTCCCTTGACACATTTTATCTTGGTCCTGTGGTGGCTGCTCAAGTAGTTGTGTAACCAGCCCAGCTCCCTTACTGGACAAGGATGCATCTCGTCTATGATAACATGTAGATGTAAGTCTGGAATGAATGGTAGTATGACTGGATCTTCTTCATTCTTTCCCCTTCTCGGGGACCTAGCGGTCGAAACGTTACATGCTGGATTGGACCTGATGCTGGTAAGTTACACTTCGGAGCAACATTCTTTAGGTCCAAAGAAGTATCTCTCCCAGCACTCTTTAATCAAGGGTGTTGGTTGGGGGATCATATACCAACCCAGTGATTATCATATTGGTATATATTTCTAACTGACATCCCCTTCAGGCAAAGGGTGTCTCTAGTTTGATCAAGTACTTACATGCATGTACAGTACTGCCCCCAGGTCCTATTATCCTTCATCCATATGAAAATCAGGTACTGTACAGATCAAGTGATGATCACTTCCAGGTAGGAAAATGAACCATCCAGTTAGATTTTAAGGGGACTTCCAACCCATCAAGCAGCAAGTCTCCCTAAGTAAAGGGTGAGGGTTTGTATGACACGTAGGAGTAAATCACAATTTTCAATATTAAACTTAGCCGGTGATCATATAGCTGTCAGCTCTGCTGCCCGACAGAAAAACCTAAGGACAAAATACGCCAGCGATCGCTATACAGGTGGGGGTGTACATCAACAGCGCCATCTGTCGAGCAGGTACTCAAGTACTCCATGTCAACACAGAACCAATTTTCTCTCTGTCGTGCCACTGGCAAGACCTACTAAAATACGCTGTTACTAACTGGATTTGTTTTCACAACTATTTGGTGAAGTACACTATTCTAGTTTTGAGCTTTCGCTATGCAGGGGTTTTATCTTCATCTCAAAACTTGAACTCGTTTTGGATAGATTTAATTATGGTGACTAAGAGAGTATGGACTCTCTTTCACTTTTAAATGGCCGACCCTTCCCTTAGACGGAAGTGTGTTTAGGTTTTTAGTAATTTTGCTTAACACGTTATAGATCTATATATTTTATATCTCTTCGCCTTTATTAGGCCTCTTCGATTAACTTTCCATTTATTATAAACATATAAAAAGAAATTTTTATGTTTTGTTTATTTGCGACCTTTCCTGATAGTAGGCGGTCCTAACTTGGAACCGAAGTTAATCAACGTTGAGCCCGTTATATCGTATTTAGCCTTTAAAGAATTTAAAACTTTTTAAATTTAATGTTTTATGAAAGAATTTCTTTGATAGTCTTCGTACTGTTTTCAAAGATGAACTAACGTTTAGTTTTTTTAGACTACGCAGTTGTTGACGTTCAGGACGTTCAACATGCGCTCTATCGTTACGATAGAGAGAGAGTGTATCACGGTTTCACTTTGCAGTAAGAGTAAATCGATTCTGACGTTTCGTTCATTCTTTCTTAACTTAAATGGTTTAAATTCTAAATTAAAGGAACTTTTTATTTGGAAAACCTTTCAGTTTTTTCCTTTAGCCATATAACATGTTTTTTTTGACGATATATAATTGGGCTCTTCTCTCAGGTGCGAAATCAAGAGAGAAAGAGAGAGAGAGATAGAGACGGAGGGAGAGAGAGGAGAAAAAAAAAACGTTCCGTTCAAGCGGGTAACGTTGTTCTCGTGTCACTCTCCTCCCTAGTCGCTGTACGGGGAAGAAGGTAAAACGTTTCTAGGGTTTTATTCTTGTCCCCAGGCTATGTGCGGTGAGAGATTGTAAACGTAGTTTAATTGAACTAGTGTTTAGTCTCTTTCCCAGCCACTGAATTCTTTATCTTTATATGTTTTCTGTTTTTGCTAGTATTAATGAGCTGCATTATACGACTGTTTTCGCAATTACTACCTTTTAATGAAGGGTAGAATTGCGTGTTTCAGGTAGAAATCAGTAAAAGTTTCGATTTCAGTGAAATAAGTGCAAAACAGAAAATCGAAGTGATAAAGTGATATGCGCAAAGTGTTACAGTGTTGCGTCCGAGGGTTCGTCTGTTCGTGCCTGTCGTTCACCTAGTCCGGGACCTCTTGCAAGCTCCCAAGCCCAGGGGAGAAGTAATGTCGAACGACTTATGGGTTCGTCAGGCCTTGATCAACGAACAGACGTTTCCCTCCGTGGTTTCGGGCGTATCTACCCAAGATCGCCCCACCCACACAAAGACGAGAGAGCCCATTTACTTCTCGTCTGCGGAAGAGGTTTCTCGTAAGAAACCATGGACCAAGGTCTCGCAGCTTATTAAGCGCAAGTCGGTCCCTTCCGCGCAAGTCCAACGGCCCAGTTGTAGCCACTGGGTCAGTTCGGACTCGCTGCAGTCTTCCGACGACTGCTCACCTCCTAAGAGAGGCAAAGCGGTACCGCAACAGGCAGTAACACCGTCTGTTGCCGCACCTGCTACTGTAGACCCTAAGTGGTCTTTGCTACAGTCTATGCAGACACAGTTAGCATCTTTTATGCAGGAGTATCGTGCGGAGAAGGTTGACGCTGCACCCGTTAGCCTACAACCAACCAAGGTTGTGCGTACAGTAGACGCTGACGCTACCTGCTCCCGCACTCCGCCTGTGAGAGTTCCACCACCCATGCGCAGTGTACCCTGCCAGCCGCACGTTGACGTTCACAGACGCACGCTACCCTCCGTTGACGTTCGCGAGTTACCACAACAACAGGAGGGTGGAGTTAAGTTGCTTTGTTTTGACGCTGTGCGTCAACCTCCGCATTCTAGAGTTGTTTTGACTGCTCAGTATAGACAGTCAAAGCAGTCTCGAGTGAACACTGTATGTCCTCACGCTCCTGTTGTGGTTGACAGTTCAGTTGTTGACAGTTCACAGTCTATCAAGCAGTTACATGACGTTGCCTTCTGGTCTGCTACTAATGCACCAGTGCTGTATGTCCTCACGCACCTGTTGTGGTTGACAGTTCAGTTGTTGACAGTTCACAGACTGTCAAGCAGTTACATGACGTTGCCTTCTGGTCTGCTACTAATGCACCAGTAAGAGACTCACTGAGATAACCTAGCTTTTATCGGACAAGGTTCCTGTAGATGAGAAAGTGCTGTTCTCCCTCCTACTGATATTCCTTTGAGGACTCTGTCATTTGGAGAGGAGCCTTAAGCTGCTTAGCCTCCTATGGACTTTAATTAAATCATGATGATTTTTTTAAGGATCTTCGTCCGGATCTTGTAACTGCTGCTCCTCGTTCGCCTAAACGTCAGAACTTACACTAGGCCTAGCTACTTCGAAGCCGTTGTTGTTAAGCTAGTGCTCTCTCGCTCTCCTAGAGAGCGTTACGTTGGCTAGGCGACTGGTTTTTGCACCAGGAGGAGTTTTAGGGATACAGCCTTTGATTTCCCTTCTTTTAAACTGGCTTATAGAGCGAGAGTCTGATAGGACACGAGAAAAGTTCTCGGCTTGGAAGTTCATGCCTCTGCCCAAATAGACTTCTCAATTCTGGTAGACTCGCCCTGGCGCCTAGCCAGGAGATGCTCCAAGTTGTTTACAGGTCAACTTCTCAGCTTTTGTCGAGCCTTTGAAGTTTTGCTGTACTATTATGTCACACATAACAAGGCTTCCAGGGATGGTAAATGGTTCCGCCTCAGTCGCTAACCCCGTCTGTTGCCACACCTGCTCCCGTAGACCCTTAATGGGCTTTGCTGCAAGACATGCAGTCCAAGCTTGTGTCCTTGATAGAGGACTTAAATGCGGAGAAGAACCTTCTGGCCAACAACCTTCCAACCGGTTGGTTGTGCGCCCTGTTGCGCTGAGGTATCCTACTCGCGTCTGCCAGTTGAGGTGGTTCCTCCACCGATGCGACCCAGTGTGGGTTGCCAGTCGCACGTTGACGTTAAGCGACGCTCGGAGGTGGTTGTTGACGTTCAGTGTGTCACTAGGAAGACGTTCAACAACCAGCAGAGGTGACTTGTTGTGACGCAGTGCGTCAACCTCAGCAACCCGGTAGGGTGTTGACTGCACAACCCAGCAGTCTAGACAGTTTCGGGTTGACGCTGTACTTCCTCGCGCACCCATGGTTGTTGACAGTTCACAGACTGTGCAGCAGTGCCATGATATTGCGTCCGGCTCCGTCACGCATCCACCAGTGCGACCGGATTCAGCGAGTCAGACGTTGCCCACTCCGTTGCCGTTTCCTCATCAGTTTCGGATGAGGAACCCTCTGATGAGGACGTTGCTGAACAAGACGATCAGCCCCCAGCCCTGCTATCCATCCAGAAGATGCTGAAGAAGGAACGCTGCCCAGTCAGGCTGTGGATGAGTCTGGTAGGGACACTGTCATCCGTGGATCAATTTGTGTCACTAGGAAGACTACACCTCCGTCCTCTTCTATACCATCTAGCTTTTCACTGGAAAAAGGACAAGACGCTAGAAGCGGTCTCGATCCCGGTTTCCGGAAAGTTAAAGTCTTGTCTGACTTGGTGAAAGGACTATATTAACCTTAGAGAGGGTCTTCCCCTGACTGTTCAGACTACCAACCACGTTCTCTTCTCGGACGCATCGGACGTAGGCTGGGGTGCGACATTAGACGGTAGGGAATGCTCGGGATTATGAAACTCGAGTCAAAGGACAATGCATTTCAACTGCAAGGAGCTACTGGCAGTACGTCTGACCTGGAAAAGCTTCAGGTCTCTCCTTCAAGGCAAAATGGTGGAGGTGAACTCGGACAACACCACGGCTTTGGCGTACATCTCCAAGCAAGGAGGGACCTACTCTCTGACATTGTACGAGATCGCAAGGGACCTCCTCACCTGGTCAAAAGGTCTAGACATTTCAATAGTAACGAGGTTCATTCAAGGCAACTTGAATGTCATGGCAGATTGTCTCAGTCGGAAGGGACAAATAATTCCAACAGAATGGACCCTCCACAAGGATGTATGCAAGAGACTTTGGGCCACCTGGGGCCAGCCAACCATAGATCTCTTCGCAACCTCGATGACCAAGAGGCTCCCAATATTTTGCTCACCAATCCCGGACCCAGCAGCAGTTCATATAGATGCCTTTCTACTAGATTGGTCACATCTAGATCTATATGCATTCCCTCCGTTCAAGATTGTCAACAAGGTACTGCAGAAGTTCGCCTCTCACGAAGGGACAAGGTTGACGCTAGTTGCTTCCCTCTGGCCCGCGAGAGAATGGCTCACCGAGGTACTTCGATGGCTAGTAGACGTTCCCAGAACACTTCCCCTAAGGGTGGACCTTCTACGTCAGCCACGCGTAAAGAAGGTACACCAAGGCCTCCATGCTCTTCGTCTGACTGCCTTCAGACTATCGAAAGACTCTCGAGAGCTAGAGACTTTTCGAAGGAGGCAGCCAGAGCGATTGCTAGAGCAAGGAGAACATCCACCCTTAGAGTCTACCAATCGAAGTGGGAAATCTTCCGAAACTGGTGCAAGTCAGTATCCGTATCCTCGACCAGTACCTCTGTAACTCAAATAGCTGACTTTCTCTTATATCTGAGGAAAGAACGATCTCTTTCAGCTCCCACTATCAAGGGTTACAGAAGCATGTTGGCATCAGTCTTCCGTCACAGAGGCTTAGATCTTTCCAACAATAAAGATCTACAGGACCTCCTTAAGTCTTTTGAGACCACGAAGGAGCGTCGTTTGGTTACACCTGGTTGGAATTTAGACGTGGTATAAGATTCCTTATGTCAGACAGGTTCGAACCGCAGCAATCAGCCTCCCTGAAAGATCTCACCTTAAAGACTCTTTTCCTGATATGCTTAGCCACAGCTAAAAGAGTCAGTGAGATTCATGCCTTCAGCAAGAACATCGGATTCTCATCCGAAACGGCTACATGTTCTACAACTTGGTTTTCTAGCCAAACACGAGCTGCCTTCTCGGCCTTGACCAATATCGTTCGATATTCCAAACTTATCGCATGGTTGGAAATGAACTAGAAAGAGTCTTATGTCCTGTAAGAGCTCTTGAGTTCTATTTAAAAACCTTTACGAGGCCCGTCTGAAGCTTTATGGTGTTCAGTTAAGAATCCATCTTTGCCTATGTCAAAGAATGCTTTATCCTATTTTATCAGACTGTTATTACGAGAGGCTCATTCCCATCTGAATGAGGAAGACCAAGCTTTGCTGAAGGTAAGGACACACGAAGTTAGAGCTGTCGCAACTTCAGTGGCCTTTAAACAAAATAGATCTCTGCAAAGTATAATCGACGCAACCTATTGGAAAAGCAAATCAGTGTTCGCGTCTTTTTATCTTAAGAATGTCCAGTCTCTTTACGAGAACTGCTACACTCTGGGACCATTCGTAGCAACGAGTGCAGTAGTGGGTGAGGGCTCAACCACTACAATTCCCTAATTCCATAACCTTTTTAATCTTTCTCTTGAAATGTTTTATTTTTGTTTTTGGGTTGTCCGGAAGGCTAAGAAGCCTTTCGCATCCTACTTGATTTGGCGGGTGGTCAAAGTCATTTCTTGAGAAGCGCCTAGATTAGAGGTTTTGATGAGGTCCTTTAGTATGGGTTGCAACCCTTCATACTTCAGCTCCTAGGAGTCGCTCAGCATCCTATGAGGATCGCGAGGCTCAGTAAGGAAGACGTACTTAAAAAGGCAGAGTAATTGTTCAAGTCGACTTCCTTACCAGGTACTTATTGATTTTATGTTTGTTATTTTGAATAACTGCTAAAATGGAATACAAAATATTTAGCTCTTAATGTAACACATAATGCTGGTCTCTACCCACCCCCCTGGGTGTGAATCAGCTATATGATCACCGGCTAAGTTTAATATTGAAAAATGTTATTTTCATTAGTAAAATAAATTTTTGAATATACTGTACTTACCCGGTGATCATAAATTAAAGGACCCTCCCTTCCTCCCCAATAGAGACCCAGTGGGCAGAGGAGAAAATTGGTTCTGTGTTGACATGGAGTACTTGAGTACCTGCTCGACAGATGGCGCTGTTGATGTACACCCCCACCTGTATAGCGATCGCTGGCGTATTTTGTCCTTAGGTTTTTCTGTCGGGCAGCAGAGCTGACAGCTATATGATCACCGGGTAAGTATATTCAAAAATTTATTTTACTAATGAAAATAACATATTTTCTAAGTACCGTCCTTTAATCCAGCTTCCATCGTCAACTACTCCACTCAGTCCTGGGCCAAAAGGTCTAAAGTGATGGTTCTCCAGGTGGCTATTGGCTGGGGCTCCTCGCCACACACCTTCACTAGCTGGATAACTGTTTGTTATCTAACTTTTATGCATGAGTCCAGCTCATGCTGAAACAGTTTCCCTAATTAAAGGACTCAGAAAAAATAAAAATTACCTTAAAAATTTGTGATTTGGCACAATTCTGTTGTTTTTTGTTCGGGAGAGTTCAAAACAGAATTTTGAATCTCAACATTAACAGTAGCATGAGGGAATTTTTACTGTCACATAGTCGTATGTATTTTATCTTACCCTTATATAGACTGCTGTGTAGTGCTTTGCCCTAATTCTGTTTTTTTTTTTTTTTACATTTCAGGTATGCCCGGTACTAATTCTTTAGAACATGCTAAAAATATTTTATCTAGCCTGAAAGAAGAGGGGTTTGAATTTTCAAAGCCCTCCAAGCCATCTCATGATGATACTGTTGCTGAAAAAGAATTAAGAAAATCAATTCAGTCATTAGTTGTAAAACTGCTTTCCAATGTTGATGATGCCACCAAATCTGATGTTCGGTAAGTCTTACATACAATCCGTTTTTTTAAAGTTTTACACCCTTAGCTTTCAGAGCTTGAAATTCATAAACTAGTTTGAATTTATATTGAAAAGATTTTTGTTATTTTTCAAAGTAAAGGTATTATTATTATTATTATTATTATTATTATTATTATTACTATCCAAGCTACAACCCTAGTTGGAAAAGCAAGATGCTATAAGCCCAGGGGCTCCAACAGGGAAAAATAGCCCAGTGAGGAAAGGAAATAAGGAAATAAATGAGAACAAATTAACAATAAATCATTCTAAAATAAGTAACAACGTCAAAACAGACATGTCATATATAAACTATTAACAACATCAAAAACAAATATGTCATAAATAAACTATAAAAAGGATTTTTGGTTGATTATACTTTAATGATTGGGTTACATGTAAATTGTATTTCATTTCACATAATGCTTAACCTATAGATAGCTTCACATGTCATATGATGTTATGAGGTTTTTACTCATGTTGGTTTTGAAATTTTCTTCCTTTATGTACTCTTCCTGCCTTCCAATGATCTCATATGGGTAGTAACTGATTTTACGGAAATGTCTATTAATGTCTCAGTATTCTTGGCTTTCATAGTGAGACACGGTCATATAGGTCGTATTATGCAGGAAGCGTATAAATGTTTTCAGGATCACATCCTTGGCCCAGTTCATGTGTGTATTTATGGATGTATGGAATACTTTTTCCATTTAGGGTTGGAGCGTAGTTAGTAATAATAATTTCCTTTGGCCATGTTGAGAGAATGGAAAATGGCTGTCTGCTAAAGAAGGTGATGAATGCAAGAGTTGATGGGAGAAGTACAAGAGGAAGGCCAAGGTTTGGGTGGATGGATGGAGTGAAGAAAAGCTCTGGGTGATAGGAGGATAGATGTAAGAGAGGCAAGAGAGCGTGGTAGAAATAGGAATGAATGGCGAGCGATTGTGACGCAGTTCCGGTAGGCCCTGCTGCTTCCTCCGGTGCCTTAGATGACCACGGAGGTAGCAGCAGTAGGGGATTCAGCATTATGAAGCTTCATCTGTGGTGGATAACGGGGGAGGGTGGGCTGTGGCACCCTAGCAGTATGAGCTGAACTCGGTTGAGTCCCTTGTCAGGCTGGGAGGAACGTAGAGAGTAGAGGTCCCCTTTTTTGTTTTGTTTTATTTGTTGGTGTCGGCTACCCCTCAAAATTGGGGGAAGAGCCTTGGTATATGTATGTATGTATGTATTACTTATAGGAAAAATATTTTAGTTTTCAAGCGTGCTTGAAGGAGGAATTAAAATCGTAAACTGCATGGTTTTGTTCAACACTTTTCAGAGGTTTATCCTTAATTGTGACTTGTATTATATTGTAAGTTAAAGATAGCAATAAAAAAAAAAAATTTTTGGTGCCCTGGGAGTTAGCCATGTGATAGGTCAGAAACTTCTGAATTAGGGAAAAAAAAGACATCAAAACAGGAATCAAGAGGTATGTTAGAATTTTTAAAATTAATGCTTATTTTTTAGAGTTGTATTAGATATACCTTGTATGTGCTGGTTGACATCATTAAAATTTTCCTTAATATTTTAATGATTTTATCATAGGTTGAATTCATGATAGTTTTGTTCAATAGTGCTGCGTACTATATTTATTATCTTGTTTTTTTATTTCAGTGTTGTCTGTGGATGCTATGTAATTGCTGTCCTGTATGAAATTCATAAAGATTTAAGTAATTTATCGTCACCTGTTGCTGAAGCAGGCGAAAAAGAATCTTCGCTAAAAGCTGTTGATAATCCACCTCCACCACCCAGTCTTATAAGTGTCCAGCAAACTAAGGTAAGGTTATTCTATTGCTGAAGTAATAGATTGCAAAGAGTATTTGTTGATGGGCACTGTAGTGACTGTAGAAATGTAATGTCTGATGTTGCTTAGAATAATATTCTTGGCCCATTACTTTTCATATATATGCTTAGTGTGCCATTTGGCCTAAAAAACAAGCTTGTTGCTTATGCAGATGATACTACTCTCTTTGAATGAGCTCCACTGCCTGAATGTAGACATACTGTTGCTGAATCTCTTAATAGAAATCTAAATGAAATTAATGCATGGTCAAATTATTTGGGTTAAAGTTGAGCCCTAACAAAACCAAGTAAAATAATTAGGTCAAGGGCAGTGGATCCTCAACATCTAAATGTTAGCATTGACAATGTCTCTTTAACTATATACAATTCACTTACAATTCTAGGTGTGATTATTGATTGCAAATTTACTTTAGAGGAACATATTTGGTCTATTTCTTCTTCAATTTCATGAAAAAAATTTGAATAATGAGAAAGTCTTGAGGGTTTTTATATAAAATTATTCTGAGAAAATGTTAATTTTCAATATTAAACTTACCCGATAATCATGTAGCTGTCAACTCCGTTGCCCGACAGAATTCTATGGAGGGATACGCCAGCTATCACAATACTAGAAGGGGGTGTATTTACCAGCGCCACCTGTGGCCAGGTACTCAAGTACTTCTTGTTGACACCTCCTCAATTATTCCTCTGTCGTGCTTCCGGCAAGACATTCTGGGATACGCTTATGTTCTTGGAGTATTTTCACGACTTTGGTGAAGTATTTCTCTTTGATTTCGGCTGTCGCTTTACTGGAAACTTCTATATTAGCTTAGTTAGCTTTTGGAATTAATTTGATTAATTTTGGTGACGAGAGAGTATGAACTCTCGTTCACCTTTCAATGGCCGACCCTTCCCTTAGACGGAAGTGTTGGTGTCTAAGAGAGTATAGACTCTCTTTCTTAAATTTGCTTAACAAAGTTATAGATTTATTTTATATCTCTCCGCCTCTTATAGGCCTCCTCGATTAACTTCCTTTTATTATAAACTCATTAAAATTAATTTTTATATTTGTTTATATTCGACCTTCCTAATAGTAGACGGTCTTTTACCGAAGTTAATTAACTTTGAGCCCGTCATTTCGGTTTTACCTGTTAACATATTATGCTATTTTAATGTTTTTGAAAGAATTTCTTTGATAGTCTCGTACTGTTTTCAAAGTTGAACTAACGTTTTGTTTTGTCTCTGCAGTTGTTGACGTTCAGAACGTTCAACTTGCACTCTATCGTTACGATAGAGAAAGAATGTTCACGGTTTCACGTTGCAGTAAGAGTAACCGTGTCTAGCGTTTTGTTCATTCTTTCTTAACTTAATGGTTTTGATCCTAATAAAGGAACTTTTCAGTTTTTTTCCTTTAACAATAATATGTTTTAACGATATATATGATTGGGCTCTTCTCTCAGGTTCTAAGTCAAGAGAGAGAGAGAGAGAGAGAGAGATAGAGAGAGGGAGAAATAGGATAAACGTTTCATTCAAGCCTGCCAGGCGTACGAGTAACGTCGTTATCGTTTTTTGCTCTTCTCCCTAGTCTCTTTAGGGGAAGAAACTAAACGTTTCTAGAGTAATCTAGTGTTTAGTCTCTTTCCAACCACTGAATTATCTTTCATTAGATTTTTCTGTTACATTGTAATTCTGTTGTCGCAATTACTAACTTTGAGAAAGGATAGAATTGCGTATTTCAGGTACAAACCACTTAAAGTTTCGAGTTCAGTGAAATAAGTGCAAACAGAAATCAAAGTGATAAGTGATTAGTGCGTGAGGGTACTTTTGTGTGCGCCAGTCGTCCTCCCAGTCCGGGACCTCTTGCAAGCTCCCAAGCCCAGGGGAGAAGCAATGTCGAAGGGCATAAGGGTTCAGCAGGCCTTGATCGGCGCACAGAAGTATTCTCGGTGGTTGTGGGCGTGTCTTACCGAGACCGTCACTCCCACCCGCAGACGATTGAGCCCTTATTTTGCTCGTCTGCAGAAGAGATTAGGGGAGATAATAAAGGCAGAGTAACGCTGGTCTCAGGTCTCAAGACTTCTTAAACGTTAAGTCCAGACCTATGCCAGACGTACGAAGTTAAAGTTCACAACCCGAATGCAGTCATTGGGTTAGCTCTGACTCTCCTCAGTCATCAGTTGATTACACTCCGACTAAGAGGAGTAAGGTTCTGCCACAACAGATCTCTGCTGTTAAGGCTTTACCTCAGCAGAACTTAGTGTCTGCCGACCCCAAGTTAACTCTACTGCAGTCCATACAGTCACAACTTTCGGTCTTGATGCGTGAGTGACGGGCTGAGAGTGTTGCACCGCCTGCACTCCCTCCACCTGTTCTCGCTGCACCTGTGCTCGCCCAGCCTGCACCTGCTCCGCCTGTGCTCGCCCAGCCTGCACCTGCTCCGCCTGGTCGCAGCACCATCTGCCAGGCGTACGATGTTGTGAACTCTACTACAGTCCATGCAAGCACAGCTTTCGGACTTGATGAGTGAGTGTCGGGCTGAGAGTGTTGCTCCTCCGCCTCCGCCTACACTCCCTCCTCCTACACTCGCTCCGCCTGATCACAGTACCATCTGCCAGGCGTATGATGTTGTGGACTCTACTACAGTCCATGCAAGCACAGCTTTCGGACTTGATGCGTGAGTGTCGGGCTGAGAGTGTTGCACCTCCTGCACTCCCTCCACCTGTTCTCGCTGCACCTCCTGCACCTGCTCCGCCTGTGC
The DNA here is from genome assembly GCF_036898095.1 of Palaemon carinicauda. NCBI lineage: Eukaryota > Metazoa > Arthropoda > Malacostraca > Decapoda > Palaemonidae > Palaemon > Palaemon carinicauda. Next base: position 46,878,974 of record NC_090726.1, on the reverse strand, counting down.
TCGCCCAGCCTGCACCTGCTCCGCCTGGTCGCAGCACCATCTGCCAGGCGTACGATGTTGAACCACTTTCGGAGTTTGCTGTTCACAGTGTTGTTCAGCCTCAGCCTTCTTTAAGGCAACCCTTGCTTTGGGATCAGGAGAGTTACACTCTTCCTCCTCCTCCCCTTGCTGCTCCACCAGTGGTGCAACTCTCGGTTGGGGTACAACAACCTCTCCCCTCCGTGAGTCTGTCTGCTCAACCAGCGCTGCACCGAGTTCAACCCTCATCTAGGCAAGCTCATCTACACCATGCACTTGCGCCTCAGGAGCCTCAGCTTGCTAGAACTTTACCTTGTTCTGCGCAGCCTCAACCTTCTCATGCTCCACTCATCTCTCAGGAACAGGAACGGACTACTCCGCCTCCGTCCTCCGCTCAGCTGGTGCAATCCTTGGGTGCAACTCTTGCTAGGAGTCAACCTCCTTCACCCTTGCACCTGCCTTCTGCTCCGTCTGTTGTTCAGCCTATGCAGTCTGAACCTCAGGTTTTCCATCAAGTTGAGGAAACCTCTGTTGTTGTTCCAGCTCGTTCTGACTCTGCTGTTCAGCATACCATGGTTTAAACCCCATGCAAGCATGCATAAAGCACTCTAGCACTGGTCATGGAATTTCTGAGAAATGTTAAACGCCATGCACACGCTCTGCTTTCCTTTCAGCAGGCTCTGCTTACAGCAGGCTCTGCTTACTACATGCTCAGCATTCAGCATGCTCTACATTCAGCATGCTCTGCATACAACATGCTCTGCATTCAGCATGCTCTGCTTTCAGCATGCTCTGCATTCAACATGCTCTACATACAGCATGCTCTGCATACAGCATACTCTGCATACATCATGCTCTGCATACCTTACCGCATGCTTCTCAGCACATCTTGGGTTGTTGCCAACTCACTAGACTGTCAAGCAGTTTCATAACGTTGCCTTCTAGTCTGCTGCTTTGCACCAGTGAACTCTCACTCAGAGAACTTAGCTTTTCTAGGATAAGGTCCCTGTAGATGAGAAAGTTCTTTTCTCCCTCCTTCTGATATTCCCTTGAGGACTCTGTCATTTGGAGGGAGCCTTTAGCTGCATAACCTCTTATGGACTTTTATTTAAGCATAACATGCTTACAGGGAAGGTAATGGTTACACTTCAGCCGCTAATCCCGTCTGTTACCACACCTGCTCCCATAGACCTTGAGCTGTGTTGCATGACATGCAGTCCAAGCTTAGTCCTTGTTAGAGGATTTTTTGTTTACGGAGTCAATGTGTCACGGGGAAGACGTTCAACAACCAACAGAAGGGACTTGTTGTGACGCAGTGCGGCAACCTCAGCAACCCGTTTAAGGAGTTGTCTGTACGACCCAGACAGTCTAGACAGATTCGGGTTGTCACTGTACTTCCTCTCTTGCCCATGATTGACAGTTTACAGACTGTGCAGCAGTATCATGATCTTGTGTCCGGCTCCGTCAGACGACTGGCTTTTAAGAGCTCCCTCAAGTCGTCGCTGTCTGGAGATTTTCAAATGGACCTGGATCTGACCAAGGAACTGGGCCTCCTGGTCAATTTTGAGGAGTCTCAGCTCGTTCCATCCCAGACCATTGTCTCCTTGGGTATGGATCTTCAGAGTCGAGCTTTTCGGACTTGTCCGTCGGCCCCAAGGATCTTCCAAGCCCTAGAATGCATCCAGAGCATGCTGAGAAGGAACCGATGCTTAGTCAGGCAGTGGATGAGTCTAACAGGGACACTTTCATCGCTGGCCCTGTTCATCGAGTTAGGGAGACTCCACCTCCGCCCCCTTCAGTATCATCTAGCTGCTCACTGGATAAAGGACATGACGCTAGAGACGGGCTCAGTTCCTGTTTCCGAAGAGATGAGGTCTACTCTAACGTGGTGGAAGAACAGCATTCTTCTCAAGGAAGGTCTTCCTTTGGCTGTTCAGACCTCCGACCACCGTCTCTTCTCGGACGCATCGGACACGGGCTGGGGTGCGACACTGGACGGACAGGAATGCTCGGGAACATGGAATCAGGAGCAAAGGACACTTCACATCTATTGCAAGGAGTTGTTGGCAGTTCATTTGGCCTTGATAAACTTCAAGTCCCTCCAGCTTAACAAGGTGGTGGAGGTGAACTCCGACTACACCACAGCCTTGGCTTACATCTCCAAGCAGGGAGGGACTCATTCGAGGAAGTTGTTCGAGATCGCAAGGGACCTCCTCATTTGGTCAAAAGATCGAAAGCTCACGCTGGTAACGAGGCTCATTCAGGGCGATATGAATGTCATGGCAGATCGCCTCAGCCGGAAGGGTCAGGTCTTCCCCACAGAGTGGACCCTTCACAAGAATGTTTGCAGCAGACTTTGGGCCCTGTGGGGTCAGCCAACCATAGATCTATTCGCTACCTCGATGACCAAGAGGCTCCTCTTGTTTTGTTCTCCGATTCCAGACCCAGCAGCAGTTCGCGTGGATGCCTTTCTGCTGGATTGGTCCCATCTCAACCTGTATGCATTCCCGCCGTTCAAGATTGTCAACAGGGTACTTCAGAAGTTCGCCTCTCACAAAGGGACACGGCTGACGTTGGTTGCTCCCCTCTGGCCCGCGAGAGAATGGTTCACTGAGGTACTGCAATGGCTGGTCGACGTTCCCAGGACTCTTCCTCCTAGAGTGGACCTTCTGCGTCAACCTCACGTAAAGAAGGTACACCCAACCTCCACGCTCTTCGTCTGACTGCCTTCAGACTATCGAAAGACTCTCAAGAGCTAGAGGCTTTTCGAAGGAGGCAGCCAGAGCGATTGCCAGAGCAAGGACGACATCCACTCTCAGAGTCTTTCAGTCTTAATGGGAAGTCTTCCGAAGCTGGTGCAAGGCCAATGCAGTTTTTCCTCAACCAGTACCAATGTAACCCAGATTGCTGACTTCCTGTTACATCTAAGGAACGTAAGATCCCTATCAGCTCCTACGATCAAGGGTTACAGAAGTTTGTTGGCAGCGGTTTTCCGCCACAGAGGCTTGGATCTTTCCTCCAACAAAGATCTACAGGACCTCCTTAGGTCTTTTGAGACCTCAAAGGAACGTCGGTTGTCCACTCCAGGCTGGAATCTAGACGTGGTCCTAAGGTTCCTAATGTCATCAGGATTTGAACCGCTCCAATCAGCCTCTTTTAAGGACCTCACATTAAAAACTCTTTTCCTCGTGTGCTTAGCAACAGGTAAAAGAGTAAGTGAGATCCACGCCTTCAGCAGGAACATAGGTTTCACATCTGAAACGGCTACATGTTCCTTGCAGCTCGGTTTTTTGGCTAAAAACGAGCTTCCTTCCCGTCCTTGGCCTAAGTCGTTCGAGATCCCAAGCCTGTCCAACATGGTGGGGAACGAACTGGAGAGAGTACTTTGCCCAGTTAGAGCTCTTAAGTACTATCTAAGAAGGTCAAAACCTTTACGTGGACAATCAGAAGCCTTATGGTGTACTATCAAGAAGCCTTCTCTACCAATGTCTAAGAACTCAGTTTCTTACTACATCAGGCTTCTGATTAGAGAAGCAAATTCTCATCTGAAGGAAGAAGACCTTGCTTTGCTGAAGGACACATGAAGTGAGAGCTGTGGCTACTTCAGTGGCCTTCAAACAGAACCGTTCTCTGCAGAGTGTTATGGATGCCAACCTATTGGAGAAACAAGTCAGTGTTCGCATCATTCTATCTCAAAGATGTCCAGTCTCTTTACGAGTACTGCTACACCCTGGGTCCATTCGTAGCAACGAATGCAGTAGTAGGCGAGGGCTCAGCCACTACATTCCCATAATCCATAACTTTTTAACCTTTCTCTTGAATACTTTTTATGGGTTGTACGGTCGGCTAAGAAGCCTCCACATCCTTGTTGATTTGGCGGGGTGGGTCAATTCTTTCTTGAGAAGCGCCAAGGTTAAAGGTTGTGATGAGGTCCTTTAGTATGGGTTTGCAGCCCTGTATACTTTAGCACCTTTGAGTTGATTCAGCCTCCCAAGAGGAACGCTGCGCTCAGTAAGGAAGACGATCTTATTAAAGGCAGAGTAACGGGTTCAAGTCGTCTTCCTTACCAGGTACTTATTATTTCATTGTTATTGTGGATAACTGATTATATGAAATATGGGATACTTAGCTATCCTTTAATCTTGTACTCTGGTTTTCACCCACCCCCCTGGGGTTGTGAATCAGCTACATGATTATCGGGTAAGTTTAATATTGAAAAATTTTATTTTTATTAATAAAATAAATTTTTGAATATACTTACCCGATAATCATGATTTAATCGACCCTCCCTTCCTCCCCCATAGAGAACCAGTGGACGCAGGAATAATGAGGAGGTGTCAACAAGAAGTACTTCGAGTACCTGGCCACAGGTGGCGCTGGTAAATACACCCCCTTCTAGTATTGTGATAGCTGGCGTATCCCTCCATAGAATTTCTGTCGGGCAACGGAGTTGACAGCTACATGATTATCGGGTAAGTATATTCAAAAATTTATTTTATTAATAAAAATAACATTTTTTTCATTTGAGTTTGTGTGATCTTCAGCTGCTTATTATCATCTTATTTGTTGGACAAAACTTGCATTCTATTAAATCCTTTTCTTTGATCTGGATATTAATGTCTGACACCATCGGTCAGTTAGCCGTTTTGTGCATTACTCAAGATTTTTCAATATTTAAACTTACCCGATAATCATGTAGCTGTCCAACTCCGTTGCCCGACAGAATTCTATGGAGGGATACGCCAGACTATCACAATACTAGAAGGGGATGTACTTACCAGCGCCACCTGTGGCCAGGTACTCAAGTACTTCTTGTTGACACCTCCTCAATTATTCTCTGTCGTGCTTCCGGCAAGACGTTCTGGGATACGCTTATGTTCTTGGAGTATTTTCACGACTTTGGTGAAGTATTTCTCTTTGATTTCGGCTGTCGCTTTACTGGAAACTTCTATATTAGCTTAGTTAGCTTTTGGAATTAATTTGATTAATTATGGGTGACGAAGAGAGTATGAACTCTCTTTCACCTTTAAATGGCCGACCCTTCCCTTAGACGGAAGTGGTTGGTGTCTAAGAGAGTATAGACTCTCTTTCTTAATTTTGCTTAACAAAAGTTATAGATTTATTTTATATCTCTCCGCCTCTTATAGGCCTCTTCGATTTAACTTCTTTTTTTTATAAACTTATTAAAATTAATTTTTATATTTGTTTATATTCGACCTTCCTAATAGTAGGCGGTCTTTTCTTGGTAACCAGAAGTTAATTAACATTGAGCCCCGTCATTTCGGTTTCACCTGTTAACATATTATGCTATTTTAATGTCTTTGAAAGAATTTCTTTGATAGTCTAGTACTGTTTTCAAAGTTGAACTAACGTTTTGTTTTGTTCTCTGCAGTTGTTGACGTTCAGAACGTTTCAACTTGCGCTCTATCGTTACGATAGAGAAAGAATTTTCACGGTTTCACATTGCAGTAAGAGTAACCGTGTCTAGCGTTTTGTTCATTCTTTCTTAACTTAATGGTTTTAATCCTAATAAAGGAACTTTCATCATTTGGGAAATATTTCAGTTTTTTTCCTTAACAATAATATGTTTTTAACGATATATATGATTGGGCTCTTCTCTCAGGTTCTAAGTCAAGAGAGAGAGAGAGAGAGAGAGAGAGAGATGGTAGAGTGAGAGAGAGAGAGAGAGAGAGAGAGAGTAGAGACGGAGGGAGAAAGAGGAGGATAAACGTTTCATTCAAGCCTGCCAGGCGTTACGAGTAACGTTGTTATCGTTTTTTGCTCTTCTCCCTAGTCCTCTTTTAGGGAAGAAAGTAAACGTTTCTAGAGTGAATCTAGTGTTTAGTCTCTTTCCAGCCTACTGAATTTTTATCTTTCATTAGATTTTTCTGTTACATTGTAATTCTGTTTTCGCACATTACTAACTTTTGAGAAAGGATTAGAATTGCTGTGTTTCAGGTACAAACCACTTAAAGTTTCGAGTTCAGTGAAATAAATGCAAACAGAAAATCAAAGTGATAAGTGATTAGCGCAAAGTGTGTCATGTGTTGTGCGTGAGGGGTACTTCTGTGCGCGCCAGTCGTTCTCCCAGTCCGGGACCTCTTGCAAGCTCCCAAGCCCAGGGGAGAAGCAATGTCGAAGGACAAAAGGGTTCAGCAGGCCTTGATCGGCGCACAGAAGTATCCTCGGTGGTTGTGGGCGTGTCTTACCGAGACCGTCACTCCCACCCGCAGACGATTGAGCCCTTATTTTGCTCGTCTGCAGAAGAAATTTAGGGGAGAAAACGCTGGTCTCAGGTCTCAAGACCTCTTAAACATAAAGTCCAGACCTATGCCAGACGTACGAAGTTAGAGTTCAACAACCCGGATGCAGTCATTGGGTTAGCTCTGACTCTCCTCAGTCATCAGTTGAATGCACTCCGCCTAAGAGGAGTAAGGTTCTGCCGCAACAGATCTCTGCTGTTAAGGCTTTACCTCAGCAGACCTTAGTGTCTGCCGACCCCAAGTTGACTCTACTGCAGTCCATGCAGTCACAACTTTCGGTCTTGATGCGTGAGTGTCGGGCTGAGAGTGTTGCGCCTCGCCTCCGCCTACACTCCCTCCGCCTGCGCTCGCTCCGCCTGATCGCAGTACCACCTGCCAGGCGTACGATGTTGAGCCACGTTCTGAGTTGGCTGTTCCCAGTGGTGCTCAGCCTCCGCCTTCTTTAAGGCAACCTTTACAATGGGATCAGGAGGATTATACCTCTCTTCCTCCGCCTCCACTTGGCTGCTCACCAGTGATGCAACACTCGGTTGAGGTACAACAACCTCTCCCGTCCTTGAGTCAGTCTCCTCAGCTCTCGCTGCAGCGAGCTCAACCCTCCACAAGGCAAGCACCACTACACCTTAGCCTTGCGCCTCAGGAGCCTCAGCTTGCGAGACATTTTACCTTGTTCTGCGCAGCCATCTACCTCATCGCGCTCCGCTCACACCACAGGAACAGGAACTTGCTACTCCGCTTCCGCCAACCGCTCAGCAAGCGCAACCCTTGGGTTCAGCCACTCATGCCAGGAGTCAGCCTCCTCCACCCATGCGCCTACCTTCTGCTACTTCCTTTGATCAGCCTTTGCAGACTGAGCCTTAGGTGTTCCCTCAACAGAGTCTTGAAGAGGAAACCACAACTATTGTTGTTCCAGCTCGTTCTGACTCTGCTGTTCAGCATACCTTACCTCCATTTTCAAACCTTATGATAATGGAGGTTATTTGTATTACTTATAAAAATATATTTGTATTCCTTGCAATATATTTTTAACAATATCGCAGAATGTGGCAAAAATATGAATCATGAGTTATGAATGTAAGGTAAATATTATGTTGATATTTAAACCCCATGCAAGCATGCATAAAGCACTCTAGCACTGGTCATGGAATTTCTGAGAAATGTTAAACGCCATGCACACGCTCTGCTTACCTTACAGCATGCTCTACATACAGCATGCTCTGCTTTCAGCATGCTCTGCATACTACATGCTCTGCATACAGCATGCTCTGCATTCAGCATGCTCTGCATACAACATGCTCTACATACAGCATGCTCTGCATACAGCATGCTCTGCATTCAACTTGCTCTGCATACAGCATGCTCTGCATTCAGCATGCTCTGCATACAACATGCTCTGCATACAGCATGCTCTGCATTCAGCATGCTCTGCATACAACATGCTCTACATTCAGCATGCTCTGCATACAGCATACTCTGCATACAACATGCTCTGCATACCTTACCGCATGCTTCTCAGTCACACATCTTTGGTTGTTGCCAACTCACTAGACTGTCAAGCAGTTTCATAACGTTGCCTTCTAGTCTGCTGCTTTTGCACCAGTGAACCCTCACTGAGAGAACTTAGCTTTTCTAGGATATGGTCCCTGTAGATGAGAAAGTTCTTTTCTCCCTCCTTCTGATATTCCCTTGAGGACTCTGTCATTTGGAGGGAGCCTTTAGCTGCATAGCCTCCTATGGACTTTTATTTAAGCGTAACATGCTTCCAGGGAAGGTAATGGTTCCACTTCAGTCGCTAATCCCGTCTGTTACCACACCTGCTCCCATAGACCTTGAGCTGTGTTACAAGACATGCAGTCCAAGCTTAGTCCTTGTTAGAGGATTTTTTGTTTACGGAGTCAATGTGTCACGGGGAAGACGTTCAACAACCAACAGAAGTAACTTGTTGTGACGCAGTGCGGCAACCTCAGCAACCCGATAAGGAGTTTGTCTGTACGACCCAGACAGTCTAGACAGATTCGGGTTGTCACTGTACTTCCTCGCTTGCCCATGATTGACAGTTCACAGACTGTGCAGCAGTACCATGATCTTGTGTCCGGCTCCGTCAGACGACTGGCTTTTAAGAGCTCCCACAAGTCGTCGCTGTCTGGAGATTTTCAAATGGACTATGGATCTGACCAAGGAACTGGGCCTCCTGGTCAATTTTGAGGAGTCTCAGCTCGTCCCATCCCAGACCATTGTCTCCTTGGGTATGGATCTTCAGAGTCGAGCTTTTCGGACTTTTCCGTCGGCCCCAAGGATCTTCCAAGCCCTAGAATGCATCCAGAGCATGCTGAGAAGGAAACCGATGCTCAGTCAGGTAGTGGATGAGTCTAACAGGGACACTTTCATCGCTGGCCCTGTTCATCGTGTTAGGGAGACTCCACCTCCCCCCCCTTCAGTATCATCTAGCTGCTCACTGGATAAAGGACATGACGCTAGAGACGGTCCTCAGTTCCTGTTTCCGAAGAGAGGAGGTCTTCTCTCGCGTGGTGTAAGAACAGCTTTCTTCTCAAGGAAGTCTACCTTTGGCTGTTCAGAAACACGACCGCCGTCTCCTCTCGGACGCATCAGACACGGGCTGGGGTGCGACTTTGGACGGACAAGAATGCTCGGGAACATGGAATCAGGAGCAAAGGACACTTCACATCAATTGCAAGGAGTTGTTGGCGGTTATTCTGGCCTTGATAAACTTCAAGTCCCTCCAGCTTAACAAAGTGGTGGAGGTGGACTCTGACAACACCACAGCCCTGGCTTACATCTTCAAGCAGGGAGGGACTCTTTCGTGGAAGTTGTTCTAGATCGCAAGGGACCTACTCATCTGGTCTAAAGATCGAAAGCTAACTGGTAACGAGGTTCATTCAGGGCGGTATGAATGTCATGGCAGATCACCTCAGACGGAAGGGTCAGGTCATCCCCACAGAGTGGACCCTTCTCAAGAATGTTTGCAGCAGACTTTGGGCCCTGTGGGGTCAGCCAACCATAGATCTGTTCACTACCCTCGATAACCTAGAGACTCCTGTTGTATTGTTCTCCGATTCCAGACCCAGCAGCAGTTCACGTGGATGCTTTTCTGCTGGATTGGTTCCATCTCGACCTGTATGCATTCCCCGCCGTTCAAGATTGTCAACAGGGTACTTCAGAAGTTCTCCTCTCACAAAGGGACACGGCTGACGTTGGTTGGCTCCGCTCTGGCCCGCGAGAGAATGGTTCTTAGAGGTACTGCAATGGCTGGTCGACATTCCCAGGACTCTTCCTCTAAGAGTGAACCTTCTAAGTCATCTCACGTAAAGAAGGTACACCCAATCCTCCACGCTCTTCGTCTGACTGCCTTCAGACTTTCGAAAGACTCTCAAGAGCTAGGGGCTTTTCGAAGGAGGCAGCCAGAGCGATTGCCAAAGCAAGAAGAACATCCACTCTCAGAATCTATCAGTCTATAGGGGAAGTCTTCCGTAGCTGGTACAAGACCAATGCAGTTTCCTCAACCAGTACCACTGTAACCCAGATTGCTGACTTCCTGTTATATCTACGGAAAGTAAGACCCCTTTCAGCTCCTACGATCAAGGGTTACAGAAGTATGTTGGCAGCGGTTTTCCGCCACAGAGGCTTGGATCTTTCCACCAACAAAGATCTACAGGACCTCCCTAGGTCTTTTGAGACCTCAAAGGAACGTCGGTTGTCCACTCCAGGCTGGAATCTAGACGTGGTCCTAAGGTTCCTTATGTCATCAAGATTTGAACCTCTCCAATCAGCCTCTTTTTAGGACCTCAACATTAAAAACTCTTTTCCTCGTGTGCTTGACAACAGCTAAAAGAGTAAGTGAGATCCACGCCTTCAGCAGGATCATTGTTTTCACATCTGAAACGGCTACATGTTCCTTGCAGCTCGGTTTTTGCTAAACGAGCTTCCTTCACGTCCTTGGCCTAGGTCGTTCGAGATCCCAAGCCTGTCCAACTTGGTGGGGAATGATCTGAAGAGAGTACTTTGCCCAGTTAGAGCTCTTAGGTACTATCTAAAAAGGTCTTAACCTTTACAAGGACAATCAGAAGCCTTATAGTGTGCTATCAAGAAACCTTCTTTTCCAAGTTCTAAGAACTCAGTTTCTTACTATTCAGGCTTCTGATTAGAGAAACACATTCTCATCTGAAGGAAGAAGACCTTGCTTTGCTGAAGGTAAGGACACATGAAGTGGGAGCTGTGGCTACTTCAGTGGCCTTCAAACAGAGCCATTCTCTGCAGAGTGTTATGGATGCAACCTATTGGAGAAGCAAGTCAGTGTTCGCATCATTCTATCTCAAAGATGTCCAGTCTCTTTACGAGTACTGCTACACCCTGGGACCATTCGTAGCAACGAATGCAGTAGTAGGCGAGGGCTCAGCCACTACATTCCCATAATCCCATAACCTTTTAACCTTTCTCTTGAATACTTTTTATGGGTTGTACGGTCGGCTAAGAAGCCTTCCACATCCTTGTTGATTTGGCGGGTGGTCAATTCTTTCTTGAGAAGCGCCGAGGTTAAAGGTTGTGATGAGGTCCTTTAGTATGGGTTGCGGCCCTGTATACTTTAGCACCTTTGAGTTGATTCAGCCTCCCAAGAGGAACGCTGCGCTCAGTAAGGAAGACGATCTTATTAAAGGCAGAGTAACGGTTCAATTCGACTTCCTTACCAGGTACTTATTATTTCATTGTTATTTGAGATAACTGTTATATGAAATATGGGATACTTAGCTATCCTTTAATCTTGTACACTGGTTTTCACCCACCCCCCTGGGTGTGAATCAGCTACATGATTATCGGGTAAGTTTAATATTGAAAAATGTTATTTTTATTAGTAAAATAAATTTTTGAATATACTTACCCGATAATCATGATTTAATTGACCCTCCCTTCCTCCCCATAGAGAACCAGTGGGACCGAGGAATAATTGAGGAGGTGTCAACAAGAAGTACTTGAGTACCTGGCCACAGGTGGCGCTGGTAAGTACACCCCCTTCTAGTATTGTGATAGCTGGCGTATCCCTCCATAGAATTCTGTCGGGCAACGGAGTTGACAGCTACATGATTATCGGGTAAGTATATTCAAAAATTTATTTTACTAATAAAAATAACATTTTCACAACTAATTGGTGAAGTACTTTATTCTAGTTTTGAGCTTTCGCTATGCAGGTGTTTTATCTTCATCTTAAATCTTGAACTCGTTTTGGATAGATTTAATTATGGTGACAAAGAGAGTATGGACTTTCTTTCACTTTTAATGGCCGACCCTTCCCTTAGACGGAAGTGTGTTTAGGCTTTTAGTAATTATCTTATCACGTTATAGGTTTTCCTCTATATTTTTTATATCTCTCCGCCTTTATTAGGCCTCTTCGATTAACTTTCCATTTATTATAAACATATAAAAATAAATTTTAATGTTTTGTTTACATAGACCTTTCCTGAGAGTAGGCGGTCCTAACTTGGAAACCGAAGTTAATCAACGTTGAGCCCTTTATATCGTAATTAGCTTTTAAAGAGCCAAGGATTTAAAACTTTTTAAATGTAATATTTTATGAAAGAATTTCTTTGATAGTCTTCGTACTGTTTTCAAAGATGAACTAACGTTTAGTTTATTTATGCTACGCGGTTGTTGACGTTCAGGACGTTCAACATGCGCTCTATCGTTACGATAGAGAGAGAGTGTATCACGGTTTCACTTTGCAGTAAGAGTAAATCGATTCTGACGTTTTGTTCATTCTTTCTTAGCTTAAATGTTTTAAATTCTATTTTAAAGGAACTTTTTATTTGAAAAACCTTTCAGTTTTTTCCTTTAGTCAAATAACATGTTTTTTTGACGAAATATAATTGGGCTCTTCTCTTAGGTGCGAAATCAAGAGAGAAAGAGAGAGAGAGATAGAGACGGAGGGAGAGAGAGGAGAGAAAACGTTCCGTTCAAGCGGGTAACGTTGTTCTCGAGTTACTCTCGTCCCTAGTCGCTGTACGGGGAGGAAGGATAAAACGTTTTTAGTTTTTTATTCTCGTCCCCAGGCTATGTGCGGTGAGAGATTGAAAACGTAGTTATATGAACTAGTGTTTAGTCTCTTTCCCAGCCACTGATTTTTTTATCTTAAAATATGTTTTCTGTTTTTTGCTGGTATTAATGAGCTTGCATTATACGACTGATTTCGCAATTACTACCTTTTAATGAAGGGTAGAATTGCGTGTTTCAGGTAGAAATCAGTAAAAGTTTCGATTTCAGTGAAATAAGTGCAAAACAGAAAATCGAAGTGATAAAGTGATATGCGCAAAGTGTTACAGTGTTGC
>NC_090726.1:46685854-46865858 GCF_036898095.1 Palaemon carinicauda | reverse complement strand
AACGAGTGATTTGCACCAATAATAATGGCCAAAAATTAAAAAATAGATAACTAGTTGTAGAAATATATGGTTCATGGAAATGGATGAATATTAAAGTACAGTATATGTATCACAGTCCTCTGATTCGCTTCACATCCTAATGGGTTTTGCTCCGCTGTGGATCGCTTTGCTCGCAAATAAACAATCTCACTGCTCCTTTGTTCTGGCAAGTGGAACATGGATGCGATGCGCACACCAGTTCCGTGGGACCCTATTTCGGGGATATACTTTTTACTTACACATGAGCAACAATAACTACTATTATTATTATTATTATTATTACTTTACTAGCCAAGCTACAACCCTAGTTGGAAAAGCAAGATGCTATAAGCCCAAAGGCTTCAACAGGGAAATATAGCCCAGTGAGGAAAGGAAATATGAAATGATGAGAATAAATTAACAATATATCATTCTAAAACCAGTAACAGCGTCAAAACAGATACACACTGAACAGAGAGCATTTTCACCACAATCGCCAACATAGATTAAATAACTGTAAACTAAATTTCTAAATAGATTGTACTTCCCTATTAGAGACATCTTTTTGTGATGATAGTGAAGTTACAACTGAAGGGGAAGTTGAAATAAAATGGCTGTAGTAGAACATCCTGGAAGTTTTGCATAAATATTTGGACGCTCACAATTGGTTTAAAAAAGCCAAGTAATGATAACGCCATACAAAAAACAAAACTGCTTACAAAAGCGAAGGAAACAATACATGTGCAATGCCAATAACTTGCCATCCGTCTCCCAAATGTAAACAAACAATGGAGTGAGAAATAGTTCACATTTAATCGACCAATATGCAAGTTATTATGCCCCAGCCCCCTTTAAACATATAAGAGATATATGCCAAACAAGCCAGCTATCGTACATTTCTTAGTGCAGTAGTGAAATCCAGTTTCACTAGTAATTAAAGTATCATAGGAGCCTTTGTACATCAACGGCCAGTTCATACCGCATAGTTTAAAACTAACATAAACTTCCGCCCACCCTAACCCACAAGCCATGTTCTTACCTACTTAACTAATGGGAGGGGGGGAGGTCTAAAAGCTCCTACGAAAACCCCTTACACTGCCGTATTCTAAGATGTAATAATACATATAGGTGGCCGCTATCATACATACACCCCGTATCATATATTAACCATTTTTTTCAAGTATCCTAAAGAGGACGCTGAGGCCTCCTTCCACAATTGGTCTACCGTTCAGAAGCACGACAGCCTTTGCCCTCGTGTTCCTGGGGATTGATGAAGTTGTCACTTGTTCCTATTCACGATTGTGCATCAGCAAGTGGAAAGACCAAGTGACGTAGGATTTTGTTCAATTAAAAGCGTGCAGTTAGGAACGGTCAAAATGAAAACAAAACAAAAGAGAGAGAGAGAGAGAGAGAGAGAGAGAGAGAGAGAGAGAGAGAGAGAGAGAGAGAGAGAGAGAGAGAGAGATACGCAGCTGAAAACAACGAAAAATATGTGCCTCTGAAGTAGGAAAATGTGCAGCCCTGAAGTAGGAAAAATATACACCTTTAAATAGGAAAAAATGTGCAGCTTTGAAGAGAACGGACCTTCTTCTGCAGAAAACAAAAAGTAGTTTTTTCCCTAGATTACATTACCCTGTAATACAGTACAATAACACCGCAAATACAACCACTTTGTAGAATGTCAGCAAACAAATAAAAAATATCCTAGTATAGGATGTAGGAAATTTTTACAATTTTTCCTTGATTTATTGTGTTGTAGAAAATAATGTATAGAGAAGAAAAGATTTGTTTTACCATTATTTATCGTGTTTCCCCAGTATGTTTTCCCAACCCTAAACCCCGGGTTTGCACTGAGTGGTCTCAGTTGCCGGCATATGTGTGTGTATGTATGTACAGTATGTGTATATATATATATATATATATATATATATATATATATATATATATATATATATATATATATATATATATATATATATACACACACACACACACACGCACACATGTGTGTATATATATATATATATATATATATATATATATATATATATATATATATATATATATATATATATATATATGCAATATCTTTTAGTGTTGTATAGTCCTCATTTATAAAAAAAAAAAAACTAGGAGAAATGTGTTGCCTATTTTCATATTATAAAAATTCTTGATAACTTTATGGCCGAAATTGTTAAGATTTGATCTATATGACCTCTCTAAAACTATAAAGTTCAGATAGAAATACAAATAAAATCGTTTAAAACAAAAATACTAAGGTTATATATTTTACCCAGATTATGAAGTGGTGCAAGGGTGTATATATATATATGTATATATATATATATATATATATATATATATATATATATATATATATATATATATATATATATATGACAAACAATATACTAACTCCATATATTAATGAGGTTACAATGATGCAATCTTCCGTCTCTATGTTTATCCCCGCCCCAATTTTATTTTTCCCCTGAAATAATAGATATTATTAACCACATTCTGTAATATTGCATAATCAATCAACATTCCTTTATACGTTTAGAAAGATATATGTCAAAGTATTAATTTCATACGTTCCGAAGTCATAAGACATTTGACATATGAAAAATGGCTTTAAAAACATGTAATTCCGTAAAATCCTGTTCTGTCTACGTGGAGAATAAGTGGAATAATACCATTTCTCTGTCTCACCACAAAACCACAGTAAAACATGACATTCAACAGACAAAGATACTTAAGAATCTGATCATGTGACAGTCAATACATGACTGAGTCAACCAGACCCAGGTTCTCATGCAACCCTCTTATTGCGATTTTGTAAATATCACTAAAATTCGGATATTTCTATGATTCTTATAACCTTATAAGTACTAAATATAGCAAGAGTAATGCAATAATAAATATATTAGAGAATGACAATGTTCCCACCTTTTAAAAATCCGTAAATAAGTAGATTTTCTCCAAGACCGGTCGATTGACTCCTAACTTGATACGTGTCTCTCGGATTACTATCAAATGATGACTCGGAATCAGCGTTGCCAATTTTGTTAGCCATAACTGGGCTAGATTTGGGTCTGAGATGCGCTAGAAATGGCAAAGAAGGGTTTTCTCGTAGTATATGGATTTTGATGATATGCTTCGCACATATATGAAAGAACAACGAAATCAAGATTAATTATGGGCTTGAGGAATATAATTTATCAAAATTTGCAATGAAAAATAAACTTCACGAGTTATATATTCTGTAAAACTACATTAAATATTACATTTATAGCCCAGAAATCATAGTGTCGAGTAACAACTATGGTTTCAGAAATTTCACGGGAGAGAGAGAGAGAGAGAGAGAGAGAGAGAGAGAGAGAGAGAGAGAGAGAGAGAGAGAGAGAGAGAGAGAGAGAGAGAAAGAGAAAGAGATTTAATAAATTTATTACGCCCAAAGACGTTAAACAAAGTTACATATTGGCAGTTACATACAGTACATCAGAAATCAACAGAAAAAAAGAAAAATTACAGCATTGAATCATCAGTGTATCAGTTGCAAAAATAACATATATGAGATCGTATTCCATTATCACAACAACTGCAACAGACAGTTTAGCAGCCACCAAAGTGTGGATGACGAGTAAAAATTACGTCTAGGTGGTCATCTTTGAGTAACTATTAACAGGTTTGAAGTAAATTTTGTCCTTGGGGTAACAGATTTCTGACAGTAGATCAATGAAGGCAGTAATGTTTAAGGTTATTAGCTTTAGCAAGGTTACACAGTTTACATGAGGTGTAGTGTGGTATGTCTAGTGTCTGTCCAACCTGCCACACAGGACAATATCCCAACCTTATCCTGGCACTTACGACTATTTAATAAATTTATTACGCCCAACGTCGTGAAACAAGGTTACATACAGTATATCAGAAATTAACAGGAAAAAGAAAAAAAAAATACAGCATTGAATCATCAGTATATCGTTTACAAAAATAACATATATGAGTTCGTATTCCATGAGAGAGAGAGAGAGAGAGGAGAGAGAGAGAGAGAGAGAGAGAGAGAGAGAGAGAGAGAGAGAGAGAGAGAGAGAGAGAGAGAGAGAGAGAGAATGTGTTCAGAATAAGTTCAATTGGGATATTCAACTTCTCCCCCTTATAAAGAGTTGATTGCACCTTAACCCACAGACACCATATAATTATATATATATATATATATATATATATATATATATATATATATATATATATATATATATATATATATGTATATATATATATGTATATATATATATATATATATATATATATATATATATATATATATATAAAATTTCAGAAATGCACTAGTAAATGCACCAAACTTATTAGATTTGCGTTAAAAATGCGCTATGCGCAAAACACAAAATCTATGCACTGTTTGTGATGCCAATGCACTAGAACTAGCGCATTTCGCGCTAAGTTGGCAACACTGCTCGGAATTGAAGCGAGTCGAATGATCTCGTACGTTCTGAAACAGATTCCGAATAATTTATGTAATATATTAATTTCGTTCTTTTCCCGTAAAACTCATTACTTAATGACGGGAAATTTGGCTGCGCATATATTTCCTCTAAGGATATTACGATAACAGTTCCTTTTTGCACTTATTGTATTGACGTACTATAGGTTTCTAGTTTAGCATGACGCAATTTCCGAGCGTGATTCGAGACAGTTCGACTTCTAATGGGATTCTGGGAATGAGAATTCCTACTTGCTGGGCGGAGCCTGACTGAACTGAGCAAGGCGCAATAATATTAAAGTTGTGCATTTGGAATGGGAACTGGGAATGCAAGGCTAAACCCAAAAAAACAGTTACACCATTATTTAAATGGTTTCTTAAGCTTACTTGGTTCTTTGTTGATTTGGTTTTCGTAAAGGCCTTGGAGCATGTGATGCCCTTCTTACAATCTCCAATGCTGTACAGAAATCCCTTGATTGTGGTCGGGAAGTTCGTATGATTGGCCTTGATTTTAGTGCTGCCTTTGACCGTGTTAATCATGAGGCCCTTGTTTTCAAACTGAAACAGTTGGGAGTGGGTGGGTTGTTTCTTAGCATTATTATTAATTTTTTAAGTAATAGATCTCAAAGAGTTGTTGTTGATGGGCACCATAGTGATTATAGGAACGTGATATCCGGTGTTCCACAGGGTAGTGTTCTTGGCCCATTACTTTTCATACTATATACACATGACATATGGTTTGGCCTAGAAAACAAACTTGTTGCATATGCTGATGATGCTACTCTCTTTGCATCAATTCCATCCCCTGAATGTAGATCTGGGGTTGGTGAATCCCTTAATAGAGATTTAGCTAGAATTAGTGCATGGTGCAAATTATGGGGTATGAAGTTGAATCCTAACAAAACTCAAAGTATGATTGTAAATAGGTCAAGGACGGTGGCTCCTCAACATCCGAATCTCAGTATTGATAATGTTTCTTTAAATATGTATGACTTTCAAAATTTTAGGTGTGATTCTCGACAGTAAATTTACTTTTGAGAAACATATAAGGTCTGTGTCTTCTTCAATTGCACAAAAAATAGGCTTATTGAGAAAGTCTTTCAAGATTTTCGGTGATCAATCTATTCTGAATAAGTGTTTTAATTCTTTTATTCTACCTTGTTTTGAGTATTGTTCTCCTGTCTGGTCTTCAGCTGCTGATTCTCATCTTAATTTGTTGGACAGAAACTTACGGTCTATTAAATTTCTTATTCCTGATCTAGATATTAATCTCTGGCACCGTCGTTTAATTAGTTCATTATGCATGTTGCATAAGATTTTTCATAACTCTGACCATCCTTTACATTCAGATCTCCCTGGACAATTCTATCCTGTTCGTAATACTAGGCAGGCAGTTAATTCTAATACCCAAGCCTTCTCCATCATAAGACTCAATACTACGCAGTACTCTAGAAGTTTTATTCCAGCTGTTACCAAGTTGTGGAATGATCTTCCTAATCGGGTGGTTGAATCAGTAGAACTTCAAAAGTTCAAAGTTGGAGCAAATGCTTTTTTGTTGACCAGGCGGACATGAGTCTTTTTATAGTTTATTTATAACATATTTGTTTTTGATGCTGTTAATAGTTTATATATGACATGTCTGTTTTGACGTTGTTACTGTTTTTAGAATGCTTTATTGTTAATTTGTTCTCTTCATTTATTTATTTCCTTATTTCCTTTCCTCACTGGGCTATTTTTCCCTGTTGGAGCCCCTGGGCTTATAGCATCTTGCTTTTCCAACTAGGGTTGTAGCTTGGATAGTAATAATAATAATAATAATAATAATAGTGGCTATGAAGAATCAGCATTGGATTATTTCAGTTTAAAACCATTTTTGTGTATCTTAATGTAATTCGTTTAATGCTTATTATTCATTGAACGTTATTTGTAATTTTTTTAATAAAGTATAACAATTAAACACACTTAGTTATAAGGATATAGAAGCTGGTACTCTGTATTATTATTATTATTATTATTATTATTATTATTATTATTATTATTATTATTATTATTATTATTATTATTATTCATACGACCCTAGTTGGAAAAGCGGGAATGCTTAAAGCCCAAGGGCTCCAACAGGTAAAATAGCCCAGTGAGGAAAGGAAATAAAGAAATAAGCTACCAAGAGAAGTAATGAACAATTAGAATAAAACATTTTTAAGAACAGCAACAACATTAAAATGGTTTGAATAAGAAAGATAAAGGTGATGTAAATGAATGAGAAACCGGATGTCTTAGTAACGTACTATAGGTGGTTTATTTTTACACCTTGTTATCTGATAAGCACCAAGGTCTATAGACCTTGATAAGAACCATATAGACGGTTAGCAGCTGTGCCGTTAAAACTGCCTCAGGGTACAATTTATGTGACTCTGTGCTATTATATGCCAATTCTTATATAAACTAGAGGGGTGCTCAGTAAAGCCCAGACCTACGCCACGACAGCTTATTTCATGACCTTTTATTATTATTATTATTATTATTATTATTATTATTATTATTATTATTATTATTATTATTATTAGCCAAGCTACAACCCTAGTTGGAAAAGGAAGATGCTATAAGCACAAGGGCACCAATAGGGAAAAATAGCACAGTGAGGAAAGGAAATATTATTATTATTATTATTATTATTATTATTATTATTATTATTATTATTATTATTACTAGCCAAACTACAACCCTAGTTGGAAAAGCAAGATGATATAAGCCCAAGGGCTCCCATAGGGAAAATTAGCACAGTGAGGAAAGGAAACATTATTATTATTACTATTATTATTAGCCAAGCTACAACCCTAGTTGGAAAAGCAAGATGCTATAAGACCAAGGGCTCCAATAGGGAAAATTAGCACAGCGAGGAAAGGAAATAAGGAAACAAATAAATGATGAGAACAAGTTAACAATAAATAATTCTAAAACAGTAACAACGTCAAAACAGATATGTCCTATATAAACTATTAACAACGTCAAAAACAGATATGTCATATATAAACTATAAAAAAGACTCATGTCAGCTTGGTCAACATAAAAACATTTGCTCCAACTTTGAACTTTTGAAGTTCTACTGATTCAACTTTGACCTTGACCTTAACGACTATTAATTAGCGTGGATTTTCATATACTCAAAATCTCAAATATTAACCAAGTTTGAAGTCTCTCTGACACGATGTCCAAACTCATGGTGGATTATGTGAATTGGACACTTTGCTTAACCGTGAGCTTGACCTTTGACCTTGACCTTCTAAAATTTGATAATTTTCAGCTCTTTGCATAACAGTTAATCCCTGCAAGTTTCACTACACTACAATTAAAATTGTGGCCAGGAAGCTGTTCTCAAACAAACACACACACACACACACACACAAATAAACAAGGGGTAAAACATACCCTCCTTCAAACTTCGTTGGCAGAAGTAATTTTTTTTTTCTGCCGAAATACGTTCGATCAGGGAAATCAATGATAGGCCTAAGAGTGGTCAACACATACAATGAGCACATAAGCCCATTGCATCTCTCTCTCTCTCTCTCTCTCTCTCTCTCTCTCTCTCTCTCTCTCTCTCTCTCTCTCTCTCTCTCATATACATACACACACACACACACACACACATATATATATATATATATATATATATATATATATATATATATATATAGATAGATAGATAGATAGATAGATAGATATGTGTGTTGGGGGGTGTTATAAGCTAGCCCAAGCACCAGCCACCCGTTGAAATATTACCGCTAGAGACTTTTTGGGTCCTATGACTAGCAAGAAAATAGCAAATAGAACTGAATGAAATACAACTACAGCAGTGTTAGTTAATAGGTGCTATAAAAAGGAATTTAAAATGCCGATTGGTGATGGAAATAGACGAGAAACGTTTAAAAACACCTGCGTTAAAGTATAATTAAGCAGGTGTTTACAGGTGTATTATATCTAAAATGTGGACAGAGAGAGAGAGAGAGAGAGAGAGAGAGAGAGAGGAGAAGAGAGAGAGAGAGAGAGAGAGAGAGAGAGCTAGTTTCCTGTACCCCAGATCACAATAATCAAAATCTAATAAGGTCTGCATCCTCCTATCTTCTGTCAGTGTCTGTGTATCATATTTACCTATGTATAAAGCTACAGTCCTAACTGTGACTTATAAATAACACTGGATTGGATAAAAATACTTTTCTATTCAATAGAAATATGTACACACAGACACTAGAAACGTTGTGTTCAGTGATGTACCTCCCAAAGAATGGAAGCAATTTTTCCTTGAATCAAATGAATCCTACAGGCAGTGTTGCCTGATATGGGGATTTTTCCCTAGATTTGGGGATTTTGAGTGTGGCGGGGATATTCTGTACGCATTTCTTTGAAGAAACAAAAATTAGTAAATCTTTATATTGTTGCAATTAGTTTACTGGCACTCTAATATATGAAGTATGGTGAGTAATTTCTATAGGAGTAAAGCCTACATGATCGGAAGAAAATATATTTCTGGAAATGGGGATTTTTGGGTGGTTTGGGGGATTTTTTATCATGTTTTGGGGATTTTTAGACTAACCCATCTGGCAACAATGGACTATCATGTTAGTCCCCAGCATCATATTTTCACAGTCCTGTCACTCGCTTAGTTTTACAGAGAGCAGTCCCCATATTGGGAATCAAGTCACTTATAATATTTGACCCCCAGTGCATACCGTGCAAATATGTGTTAATCTATCCATCATTACCAAACACTATTATAGTAATAAACTACATCATTGATAGTGGCAACTTTTTTTTATGGTGATGGCATTGATGTTGACCGCCTGCGACAACAGCTCTCTCTTCTCTCACAGCATTGTTCTTTTGAAATAAGACAGGCTTTACGAGAAATAGTTGAGTTTATTAAAGGCCTTGGTGACCATAATTATTATTATTATTATTATTATTAAATGCTAAGCTACAACCCTAGTTGGAAAAGCAGGATGCTATAAGCCCAGGGGCCCCAACAGGGAAAATAGCTCAGTGAGGAAAGGAAACAAGGAAAAATAAAATATTTTAAGAATAGTAACAACATTTAAATAAATATTTCCTATATAAACAATAAAAACTTCAACAAAACAAGAGAAAGAGAAACTAGATACAACAGTGTGCCTGAGTGTACCCTCAAGCAAGAGAACTCTAACCCAAGACAGTGGAAGGCCATGGTACAGAGGCTATAGCACTACCCAAGACTAGAGAACAATGGTTTGATTTTGGAGTGTCCTTCTCCTAGAAGAGCTGCTTACCATAGCTAAAGAGTCTCTTCTACCCTTACTGAATTGACTAAGGTTGTTAAGCTGTTGCTTGTTATGCTAGCATCAAATGCACAGAGCGCTTTTAGTGCCACGCGAAGAGTGAAAACGTACCTTCGGAGTACAATAACTCAGAAAAGATTGAATCGCTGCATTCAGTAGAACTTCAAAAGTTCAAAGTTGGAGCAAATGCTTTTTTGTTGACCAGGCTGACATGAGTCTTTTTATAGTTTATTTATGACATATCTGTTTTTAACGTTGTTAATAGTTTATATATGACATGTCTGTTTTGACGTTGTTACTTATTTTAGAATGATTTATTGTTAATTTGTTCTCTTCATTTATTTATTTCCTTATTTCCTTTCCTCACTGGGCTATTTTTCCCTGTTGGAGCCCCTGGGCTTATGGCATCTTGCTTTTCCAACTAGGGTTGTAGCTTGGATAGTAATAATAATAATAATAATAATAATAATAATAATAATAATAATAATAATAATAATAATAATAATAATAATAATAATACTTCATTGTCATTCGGAAAAAAACGGTACCCTTGACTTGATCGATATTGCGAATAAGTTTGTAGCAAAGAATTAACATCTTCAGTATATTTCTGGTAAATTCACGAAGTAGGCCTATTGGTGTATGTATATATATATATATATATATATATATATATATATATATATATATATATATATATATATATAAATATATATATATATATATATATATATATATATATATATATATATATATATATATATATATATATATATACCACTAGGCCTACTTGGAATATATATATATATATATATATATATATATATATATATATATATATATATATATATATATATATACATATGTATATATATATATATATATATATATATATATATATATATATATATATATATATAGAGAGAGAGAGAGAGAGAGAGAGAGAGAGAGAGAGAGAGAGAGAGAGAGAGAGAGAGAGAGAGAGAGATAGGTCTATTGGTATTTTATGATTGTTATTGTGTAAAAATCGGAATTGGTCACATGAAAAATCTTCCAAAAAATATGATTTTATTTTTTATACAATATGCTGTCAGATGCCTGGAAATCGCACCTGAGGGTGTTTCCTCATAAATTTTTTTTCTGGGGGAGAGAGGCTCCATCTTCAATGTCATTTCGAAGTTTACGCCCCTGTCCTAAGTTAATAAGATAATACAACTAGAAGTTATTCCTTTTAGGCTGCAACAGCTGTTGTAGCTGACAAGGAAAAACTGCTAGTTGCAGTGAGGGAAGGATTTAACGTATGATGAACGAGAGTTCTTGCTTTGTCCATCTCCTTACTATGAACTATGTTAGTTTTAGATGAGTCAACAGGTTATTATTATTATTATTATTATTATTATTATTATTATTATTATTATTATTATTATTATTATTATTATTAGCCAAGCTACAACCCTAGTTGGAAAAGCAAGATGCTATAAGCCCAAGGGCTCCAAGAGGGAAAAATAGCCCAGTGAGGAAAGGAAATAAGGAAATAAATATATTATTATTATTATTATTAGCCAAGCTACAGCCCTAGTTGGAAAAGCAAGATGCTATAAGCCCAAGGGCTCCAACAGGGAAAATAGCCCAGTGGGGAAAGGAAATAAATATATTATTATTATTATTATTATTATTATTATTATTATTATTATTATTATCATTAGCCAAGCTACAACCCTAGTTGGAAAAGCAAGATGCTATAAGCCCAAGGGCTCCAACAGGGAAAAATAGCCAAGTGAGGAAAGGAAATAAGGAAATAAATAAATGATGAGAATAAATTAACAATATATCATTCTTAAAACAGTAACAGCGTCAAAACAGATAGGTCCTATATAAACTATTAACAACGTCAAAAACAGATATGTCATATATAAACTATAAAAAGACTCACGTCCAGATTTTTGGCTTAAAATATTTTATTTGTGCTTTCACTGATGAGTTTTGATTGTATGAAAAAACAGCTTCCCTTAGGTAACCTCAACGCAAGGACAAGAGGAACAGACATTTTTAACAACTTCAATAAGCAATGTCACAAAGGAGGACTAAATTTTACTTCCTTATTATAATAATTTATGCACTGATGGTGTTCCAGCTATGATGACTAAAAACTAGGGATCTATTGAACATCTTAAGAAAGCAAATAAATTATTTTTTCCCAAATGTAAATAACTGTGTTTAAACAGATATAATTTTTTACTGGGATGTTGCATTTTTATGAGATGTGATTTTAAAATACATACTTGCCAATATAAAAAATTTGAAAAGGTTATATTGTTGACATTTATAAGCTATCTTTTCCGAAAGATTAATATTATTTTATTTATCACTTCAATACAAAGAACCTACTTGCTTAACTAAAGTAATTTGAAAATGACATGCTTTTGATATTATTCATTTACTTACGGTAGTTTGAAAACTACCCAAACTTAAATGAAATATTTTAAAATTTAGTTTTTTATATAATTCATTTACTGATTACTTGTATAAAAAGTAGTTAATTCAAATATTTGAAATTGTAATGCTTTAAATTTTTATAAACCTGTCACTCTTTCTTTAGATTACTAATAAATTACTTATGAAAACTAGGTTAAATATGCTAGAATTAAAAGAAAATGATAGAAACAGGAATGATAATGATAGGCTTTGTGTGTTGTGTAGGAAGACGGAGGATACTGAGCATATTTTTAACTATAATGTGTAAAGGAAATTTAGAAATAACATAGAAATAGGGAATTTAGAAACCCCAACTAAAAAGGTTGCTCGGTATATTGGAAAGGTAGTTGGAGTGAGAAGTAAAAGTATGTAAAATGTGTTGTCTGTGTAGGCGGTAACTAATGATAATGAGTTTCTGCACTATAAAAACAATATCATTGGAAAGGAGGGGGGAGCATGGATATTATTATTATTATTATTATTATCATTATTATTATTATTTGCTAGGCTGCAACCCTAGTTGGAAAAGCAGGATGCTATAAGCCCAGGGGCTCCAGCAGGGAAAACAGCCCAGTGAGGAAAGGAAACAAGGAAAAAATTAATTGTTTTTAAGAACAGCAATAATACTAAAATATTTCCTATATAAACTATAAAAAACGTTAACAAAAAAAGAGGAGAAGAAACAAGAGAGAACAGTGTGCCCGAGTGTACCCTCAAGCAAGCGAACTCTAACCCAAGGCAGTGGAAGACCATGGTACAGAGGTTATGGCACTATTGTTTGAATGAAAGGTATTAAGCCTCATGTTGGGGAGTTAACATATCATTCATAACATTCGGTGAAGGAGTTAATATTTAATAACAAACTAACACTAAAATTTCTCAACTTTATTGATTAGATCTAATATTTTACCTTATAGTTTTTATAGTGTATAGAGGAGATATTTATTTTGATGTTACTCTTAAAATATTTTATTTTCCTTTTTTTCCTTTCCTCACTGGGCTATTTTCCCTGTTGGAGCCCCTGTGCTTAAAGCATCCTACTTTTTTTCAACTAGGATTGTAGCTTAGCTAGTAATAATAATAATAATAATAATAATAATAATAATAATAATAATGATAATAATAATAATAATATCGTATTTACAGGGGAGTACATTGGCTCCAAGAATTGGGCCAGATCTCTTACTAAAATGGAGGAAGAAGAAGAAGTCTGCCCGCAATCACAGTGTTGTGGAGAGAGCAACGAGGAACCTGGAAGTCCTCCAAACACAAATGTTGACGAGATTTCCACAATGACACGAGAGTTGCTGTTTAAATGGCTTGAACCTCTGAGCAAACTGGGTAAGATGTTTGAATGTCACTGTTTGATAATGAAAATTGTATATTTATAGATAGACTAATTTTAAAGGTTTTGTATGGTCCTGGTATCATAGGGGGCGGGGGACACCATAATGTAGGTTCCCTTTTCAATGGCAGGGGTTAATTAGGCTGTATATATACACCCGTGCACCATTTATAGGTTTTCAATTCTTTGGACTGGTAGTTTGTAGCGCTATGGCCAAGCGTCCTAATTTGTTTATTATTGCTCCGACTGTTATCTTGTATAGAATAAAAACGTTTGGAAATGGTCTACGGATCTTAAATATGTTGTGTAAGGGGGGGGGGGGGTCCGGTGGGGCGCAGCCCCCCTGGGTAAGGACACGGCTTTTAGCAAAGGTTAGGTGGGTTTTTTAAGTTAGCTTCTCCCGTCGTACTCGTAGGTAAGGAAACTGTTGTGTAAGGGGGGGTCCGGTGGGGCGCAGCCCCTGGGTAAGGATACGGCTTTTAGCATAGGTTAGGTGGGTTTTTTAAGTTAGCTTCTCCCGCCAAAATCTTTTTAGAACGACGGCCACAATTCAGAATATTCCCTTTTTCTACGGGATCTGGCCGTCACCCTACATAGGCTCCCTTTGGACCAAAGTGAAAGACCACATTTTACAAGATAAACAGACATATGAACACCCCTTAACCTAAGGTCTTCACCTAACCTAATGTAGGATCCTTATCCTTACTTACTAGGAACCGACCTCTCCTTACACTACCTTATTAATAGCTTAGGGGTGTACGTATGTTAGCGGCCATCTGTATGTATTATTATATCTAACTTAGAATACGGCAGTGTAATGGGGGGTCGCATGGGGCATTAGCCCCCTGTTAGGTAAGTAGGTAAGGTCACAGCTTGTAGGCTAGGTTAGGGGGGAAAGTTTAGGTCAGTTGATGTCTATTTTTAATCAACGCATGAGGAACTAGCCCCTGATGTACAAAGGCTCCCTAGCTTACCCTGTCTCAACGAACTACATTCACCCCTAAGGTTCTCCACATAACCTAACCTAGGAGCCATATTCTTATGTACTTGCCTACCGGGGGGGGGGGGGGGGGGGGACTATGACTTGTGCGACCCCCTTGAAACCAACTTATTCTTAACTTACCCTGTCGCAGCAAACTACATTCACTCCCCTATCCTAATCAGGCTGCCGTTCGCCTAGAAAATGAGAATACAGTACTTCCTAACTGTGTCTGTCATCATCCACACTTGATTAGGTGTTTTTGTGCTTAAATTGTTCGGTCTAACCAACTCTAATTCCTCACTTACAGGTCTTTGTTCCGCCAGTGGCTTGCTTCACTTGTAATTTAACTATATCATTGTTTCCCTTTTGTGGCAAGCAGTACAGGTTGTGCTAAGCCTGTTAGTCACTTGGGCTATTATTTTGGCAGACAAAACTTTATTGACCAAACTACCAGTAGACTACCTGAATGGTTAGGGTAGAGTTGAATAGGTTTGTTTAGTGTAGGATAGGTTAGGTTAGGACATTTTCACTTATTTTGTGGAACTGCAACCTACCATTCTACAAACACTCCAATTGAAAACTAAATTTCAAAAGGGAAACAAATATAGACCAGTGATCTAACCTAAGGTTAACTCTTAACTCACTCCAAGACTCTCATCCATATCTACCCATGGGATTGGGAGCAAATCCCCTTAGACCACTCTGCAACCCGGTGGTAGCCATTCAACAGGTCCAAGATAGCAGTTTCAGTATAAACCTAGAATTAGAGGTAAATTTACTGTTCTCCTACCTTTCTTTCTTCTCCCACTGTTGAGGGTGTAGCAGTCATGGCCGCCACTAGGTGGATTGGACTTAAGGTGTAAGTGAGCTTCATAGCCAACCAACTTTTCTTATTAGATAAGATTTGTTAAGAAGTATCTCCAATATCCTTCCAGACAAGGGGAAGGATGAATAGAATTATTCAAACCCTTTTCTTATATGTATATAAATTCGGTAGGCTAGTTGCATGGTCTCTCTTATTTAGTCACCCAGGCTGAAGGGTGGAGGGTCTCCTTCAGTTTTGTGCTGCACTTCGAGGCCAAAACCAAGACTACGTCGGTGCATGAACCTAGGTTTGAGTCCCTATCCACCCCCTCACTGTGAGAGATTTCGGGTGGTGATCAAGAGGAGATGCTCTTATGTTCCATGAGGGCTCTGTGGTTCTATCTGAAAAGGATCCGACACCTCAGCCGTGTCAAAGACTTTTTGTTAGCATTGGTGGGTCCAAGAAAAGGTGTCAAGGATCACGGTTTCTTTCTGGCTCTGTGAGACAAATCGTAGAGTGTACTCCTCAACTGATGAGAGGGTCAATGCACCAGCTAGGACCAGAGTTCATGAATTCAGTGGCATTGGCCCCCACTCTTGCCTTCAGGAGAAACCTGTCATTGGACCAAGTGTTGAAGGCTGGAGTCTGGAAAGGCAGACCACGTTCACGGCCTTTTACTAGCGAGGGTATACCCACAAGTCCCTTGACACATTTTTTCTTGGTCCTGTGGTGGCTGCTCAAGTAGTTGTGTAACCAGCCCAGCTCCCTTACTGGACAAGGATGCATCTCGTCTATAATAACATGTAGATGTAAGTCTGGAATGAATGGTAGTATGACTGGATCTTCTTCATTCTTTCGCCTTCTCGGGGACCTAGCGGTCGAAACGTTACATGCTGGATTGGACCTGATGCTGGTAAGTTACACTTCGGAGCAACATTCTTTAGGTCCAAAGAAGTATCTCTCCCAGCGCTCTTTAATCAAGGGTGTTGGTTGGGGGATCATATACCAACCCAGTGATTATCATATTGGTATATATTTCTAACTGATATCCCCTTCAGGCAAAGGGTGTCTCTAGTTTGATCAAGTACTTACATGCATGTACAGTACTGCCCCCAGGTCCTATTATCCTTCATCCATATGAAAATCAGGTACTGTACAGATCAAGTGATGATCACTTCCAGGGAGGAAAATGAACCATCCAGTTAGATTTTAAGGGGACTTCCAACCCATCAAGCAGCAAGTCTCCCTAAGTAAAGGGTGAGGGTTTGTATGACACGTAGGAGTAAATCACAAATTTCCTAAGTACCGTCCTTTAATCCAGCTTCCATCGTCAACTACTCCACTCAGTCCTGGGCCAAAAGGTCTAAAGTGATGGTTCTCCAGGTGGCTATTGGCTGGGGCTCCTCGCCACACACCTTCACTAGCTGGATAACTGTTTTTTTCAATATTAAACTTACCCGATAATCATGTAGCTGTCAACTCCGTTGCCCGACAGAATTCTACGGAAGGGATACGCCAGCGATCGCTATACAAGAGGGGGGTGTACTCACAAGCGCCACCTGTGGCCAGGTACTGCAGTACTTCTTGTTGACACCACTTCAATTTTTCCTCTGTCGTGCTTCCGGCAAGACGTTCATGGATACACTTATAATTTTGGAGTCTTGTTCACGGTTTTTGGTGAAGTATTGCTCTAAGATTTCAGCTTTCGCTATTCAGGAAGTTTTATTATTAGCTTAGCTAGCTTTTGGAATTAATTTGATTAATTATGGTGACGTAGAGAGTATGAACTCTCTTTCACCTTTAAATGGCCGACCCTTCCCTTAGACGGAAGTGTTGGTGTCTAAGAGAGTATAGACTCTCTTTCTTAATTTTGCTCACAAAAGTTATAGATTTATTTTATATCTCTCCGCCATTTATAGGCCTCTTCGATTAACTTCCTTTTTTATAAAATTATTAAATTAATTTTTATATTTGTTTATATTCGACCTTTCCTAATAGTAGGCGGTCTTTTCTTGTACCGAAGTTAATTAACATTGAGCCCGTCATTTCGGTTTTACCTGTTAACATATTATGCTATTTTAATGTTTTTGAAAGAATTTCTTTGATAGTCTCGTACTGTTTCAAAGTTGAACTAACGTTTTGTTTTGTCTCTGCAGTTGTTGACGTTCAGAACGTTCAACTTGCGCTCTATCGTTACGATAGAGAGAGAATTTTCACGGTGTCACGTTGCAGTAAGAGTAAACCGTTTATAACGTTTTGTTCATTCTTTCTTAGCTTAATGGTTTTAATTCTAATAAAGGAACTTTTTATTTGGGAAATCTTTCAGTTTTTTTCCTTTAACAATAATATGTTTTAACGAGTATATATGATTGGGCTCTTCTCTCAGGTTCTAAGTCAAGAGAGAGAGAGAGAGAGAGATAGAGACGGAGGGAGAGAGAGCTGGATAAACGTTTCGTTCAAGCGAGTAACGTTGTTATCGTTTTTGCTCTTCTCCCTAGTCTCTTTAGGGGAAGAAGGTAAACGTTTCTAGAGTTTATTCTTGTTCTCAAGCTTTATGCTGTGAGAGATTTTAAACGTAGTTTATTTGATCTAGTGTTTAGTCTCTTTCCAGCCACTGAATTATTTATCTTTCATTAGATTTTTCTGTTACATTGTAATTCTGTTTTCACAATTACTAACTTTTAAAGAAGGATAGAATTGCGTGTTTCAGGTACAAACCACTTAAAGTTTCGAGTTCAGTGAAATAAGTGCAAACAGAAATTCAAAAGTGATAAGTGATTAGCGCAAAGTGTGTCAGTGTTGTGCGTGAGGGTACTTCTTGCGTGCCAGTCGTCCTCCCAGTCCGGGACCTCTTGCAAGCTCCCAAGCCCAGGGGAGAAGCAATGTCGAAGGGCAAAAGGGTTCGGCAGGCCTTGATCGGCGCACAGAAGTATCCTCGGTGGTTGCGGGCGTGTCTTACAGAGACCGTCACTCCCACCCGCAGACGATTGAGCCCTTATTTTACTCGTCTGCAGAAGAAATTTCGGGGAGATAACGCTGGACTCAGGTCTCAAGACCTCTTAAACGTAAAGTCCAGACCTCTAGAGTTCAACAACCCGGATGCAGTCATTGGGTTAGCTCTGACTCTCCGCAGTCATCAGGTGACTGCACACCTCCTAAGAGAGGTAAGGTGATGCCGCAACAGACCTCATCTTCTGTTAAGGCTTTGCCTCAGCAGACCTTA
The DNA here is from genome assembly GCF_036898095.1 of Palaemon carinicauda. NCBI lineage: Eukaryota > Metazoa > Arthropoda > Malacostraca > Decapoda > Palaemonidae > Palaemon > Palaemon carinicauda. The sequence continues at coordinate 46,847,200 of NC_090726.1, read as the reverse complement.
GCGTCTGCCGACCCCAAGATGACTTTGCTGCAGTCCATGCAGTCACAGCTTGCGGTCTTAATGCGTGAGTGTCAGGCTGAGAAGGTTACACCTCCTCCTGCGATCGCTCCGCCTCACCGCAGTCCAGTCTGCCAGGCGTACGATGTTGAGGTTCCTCAGGATACCTTACCGCGTACTGAGTTGCCAGTTACCAGCGGTGTGCAGCAACCTCCGCCTTCCTTAAGGCAACCTCAGCAATGGGAGCAGGAATCTTATGCCTTACTTCCTCCGCTTCCGCTTGCGGTTCCACCAGTGAGGCAACAATCTCTTGAGGTACGGCAACCCAACCCTCCTCAAGGCAAGAGCCTCAACTCCTTAGGCTAGCACCTCAGGAACCTCAACTCGCGAGACAAGAACTGCGTTCTGTGCAGCCGCTACCTCAACTCTCGCAGCTCACACCTCAGGAACCTTAACTCGTTCCTCAGGAACCTGCTACTGCGCATCCGCAACCCTTACAGCAAGCGCAACTCTTGAGGCAGCAACCTCATGCTATGAGTCAGCCACCTCAACGCATGCATCTGCCACTTTCTCCTCAACTTGAGCCTCTTCCCATTCAACTTGGGAATAACAAATGACAATAATAACACCTCATTACTTTCATAACTTGCATTTGTAATCATATACATGTATGCCTACACAAACATTATGATAATGGAGGTTATTTGTATTACTTATATAAAAATATATATGTATTCCTTGCAATATATTTTTAACAAAATCGCAAAATATGGCAAAAATATCTTCAAAACAAAAATGAATCATGAGTTATGAATGTAAGGTAAATATTATGTTGATATTAAACCCCATGCAAGCATGCATGAAGTAATGCAGTGTTGCCAACAGGGCGAGTTTCCCTTTCCTGAGGTGAAGTAGATTATAGTACATTTAGTGTAGCTTAATTCTACGATTATCATGCCGGCTATCAAATTCATCAACAAAACAGTCTAAATCAATTCCCTCGGCACGTGCACTTTCAATGGACGGTAATGCGATATTACTCACTCTAGCACTGGTCATGGAATTTCTGAGAAATGTTACACGCCATGCAACACGCTCTGCTTACCTTACAGCATGCTCTACATACAGCATGCTCTGCATACAGCATGCTCTGCATACAGCATGCTCTGCATACAACATGCTCTGCATACCTTACCGCATGCTCTGCATACAGCATGCTCTGCATACAGCATGCTCTGCATACAGCATGCTCTACATACAGCATGCTCTGCATACAGCATGCTCTGCATACAGCATGCTCTACATACAGCATGCTCTGCATACAGCATGCTCTGCATACAACATGCTCTGCATACCTTACCGCATGCTTCTCAGTCATACATCTTTGGTTGTTGCCAACTCACTAGACTGTCAAGCAGTTTCATAACGTTGCCTTCTAGTCTGCTGCTTTTGCACCAGTGAAACCCTCACTGAGAGAACTTAGCTTTTCTCGGATATGGTCCCTGTAGATGAGAAAGTGCTTTTCTCCCTCCTTCTGATATTCCCTTGAGGACTCTGTCATTTGGAGAGGAGCCTTTAGCTGCGTAGCCTCCTATGGACTTTTATTTAAGCATAACATGCTTCCAGGGAAGGTAATGGTTCCACTTCAGTCGCTAACCCCGTCTGTTACCACACCTGCTCCCATAGACCTTGAGCTGTGTTGCAAGACATGCAGTCCAAGCTTAGTCCTTGTTAGAGGATTTTTTGTTTACGGAGTCAGTGTGTCACTGGGAAGACGTTCAACAACCAGCAGAAGTGACTTGTTGTGACGCAGTGCGGCAACCTCAGCAACCCGATAAGGAGTTGTCTGTACGACCCAGACAGTCTAGACAGCTTCGGGTTGTCACTGTACTTCCTCGCTTCCCCATGGTTGACAGTTCACAGACTGTGCAGCAGTACCATGATCTTATGTCCGGCTCCGTCAGACGACTGGCTTTTAAGAGCTCCCACAAGTCGTCGCTGTCTGGAGATTCTCAGATGGACTATGGATCTGACCAAGGAACTGGGCCTCCTGGTCAATTTTGAGGAGTCTCAGCTCGTCCCATCCCAGACCATTGTCTCCCTGGGTATGGATCTTCAGAGTCGAGCTTTTCGGGCTTTTCCGTCGGCCCCAAGGATCTTCCAAGCCCTAGAATGCATCCAGAGCATGCTGAGAAGGAACCGATGCTCAGTCAGGTAGTGGATGAGTCTAACAGGGACACTTTCATCGCTGGCCCTGTTCATCGTGTTAGGGAGACTCCACCTCCCCCCCTTCAGTATCATCTAGCTGCTCACTGGATAAAGGACATGACGCTAGAGACGGTCTCAGTTCCTGTTTCCGAAGAGAGGAGGTCTTCTCTCGCGTGGTGTAAGAACAGCTTTCTTCTCAAGGAAGTCTACCTTTGGCTGTTCAGAAACCCGACCGCCGTCTCCTCTCGGACGCATCAGACACGGGCTGGGGTGCGACTTTGGACGGACAGGAATGCTCGGGAACATGGAATCAGGAGCAAAGGACACTTCACATCAATTGCAAGGAGTTGTTGGCGGTTCTTCTGGCCTTGATAACTTCAAGTCCCTCCAGCTTAACAAAGTGGTGGAGGTGGACTCTGACAACACCACAGCCCTGGCTTACATCTTCAAGCAGGGAGGGACTCTTTCGTGAAGTTGTTCTAGATCGCAAGGGACCTCCTCATCTGGTCTAAAGATCGAAAGCTCACGCTGGTAACGAGGTTCATTCAGGGCGGTATGAATGTCATGGCAGATCACCTCAGCCGGAAGGGTCAGGTCATCCCCACAGAGTGGACCCTTCACAAGAATGTTTGCAGCAGACTTTGGGCCCTGTGGGGTCAGCCAACCATAGATCTGTTCGCTACCTCGATAACCTAGAGACTCCTGTTGTATTGTTCTCCGATTCCAGACCCAGCAGCAGTTCACGTGGATGCTTTTCTGCTGGATTGGTTCCATCTCGACCTGTATGCATTCCCGCCATTCAAGATTGTCAACAGGGTACTTCAGAAGTTCTCCTCTCGCAAAGGGACACGGCTGACGTTGGTTGGCTCCGCTCTGGCCCGCGAGAGAATGGTTCTTAGAGGTACTGCAATGGCTGGTCGACATTCCCAGGACTCTTCCTCTAGGAGTGAACCTTCTACGTCTACCTCACGTAAAGAAGGTACACCCAAACCTCCACGCTCTTCGTCTGACTGCCTTCAGACTTTCGAAAGACTCTCAAGAGCTAGGGGCTTTTCTAAGGAGGCAGCCAGAGCAATTGCCAAAGCAAGGAGAACATCCACTCTCAGAATCTATCAGTCTCAAGGGGAAGTCTTCCGTAGCTGGTACAAGACCAATGCAGTTTCCTCAACCAGTACCACTGTAACCCGGATTGCTGACTTCCTGTTATATCTAAGGAAAGTAAGATCCCTTTCAGCTCCTACGATCAAGGGTTACAGAAGTATGTTGGCAGCGGTTTTCCGCCACAGAAGCTTGGATATTTCCATCAACAAAGATCTACAGGACCTCCCTGGGTCTTTTGAGACCTCAAAGGAACGTCGGTTGTCCACTCCAGGCTGGAATCTAGACGTGGTCCTAAGGTTCCTTATGTCATCAAGATTTGAACCTCTCCAATCAGCCTCTTTTTAGGACCTCACATTAAAAACTCTTTTCCTCGTGTGCTTGACAACAGCTAAAAGAGTAAGTGAGATCCACGCCTTCAGCAGGATCATTGTTTTCACATCTGAAACGGCTACATGTTCCTTGCAGCTCGGTTTTTGCTAAACGAGCTTCCTTCACGTCCTTGGCCTAAGTCGTTCGAGATCCCAAGCCTGTCCAACTTGGTGGGGAATGAACTGGAGAGAGTACTTTGCCCAGTTAGAGCTCTTAGGTACTATCTAAAAAGGTCTTAACCTTTACGAGGACAATCAGAAGCCTTATGGTGTGCTATCAAGAAACCTTCTTTTCCAAGTTCTAAGAACTCAGTTTCTTACTATTCAGGCTTCTGATTAGGGAAGCACATTCTCATCTGAAGGAAGAAGACCTTGCTTTGCTGAAGGTAAGGACACATGAAGTAGGAGCTGTGGCTACTTCAGTGGCCTTCAAACAGAGCCATTCTCTGCAGAGTGTTATGGATGCAACCTATTGGAGAAGCAAGTCAGTGTTCGCATCATTCTATCTCAAAGATGTCCAGTCTCTTTACGAGTACTGCTACACCCTGGGACCATTCGTAGCAACGAATGCAGTAGTAGGCGAGGGCTCAGCCACTACATTCCCATAATCCCATAACCTTTTAACCTTTCTCTTGAATACTTTTTATGGGTTGTACGGTCGGCTAAGAAGCCTTCCACATCCTTGTTGATTTGGCGGGTGGTCAATTCTTTCTTGAGAAGCGCCGAGGTTAAAGGTTGTGATGAGGTCCTTTAGTATGGGTTGCAGCCCTGTATACTTCAGCACCTTAGAGTTGTTCAGCCTCCTAAGAGGAACGCTGCGCTCAGTAAGGAAGACGAACTTATTTAAGGCAGAGTAATGGCTCAAGTCGACTTCCTTACCAGGTACTTGTAATTTCATTGTTATTTTGAATAACTGATAATATGAAATACGGGATACTTAGCTTCTTGATATACATGTACACTGGTTTTCACCCACCTCCCTGGGTGTGAATCAGCTACATGATTATCGGGTAAGTTTAATATTGAAAAATGTTATTTTCATTAGTAAAATAAATTTTTGAATATACTTACCCGATAATCATGATTTAATTGACCCACCCTTCCTCCCCATAGAACCAGTGGACCGAGGAAAAATTGAAGTGGTGTCAACAAGAAGTACTGCAGTACCTGGCCACAGGTGGCGCTTGTGAGTACACCCCCCTCTTGTATAGCGATCGCTGGCGTATCCCTTCCGTAGAATTCTGTCGGGCAACGGAGTTGACAGCTACATGATTATCGGGTAAGTATATTCAAAAATTTATTTTACTAATGAAAATAACATGTTATCTAACTTTTATGCATGAGTCCAGCTCATGCTGAAACAGTTTCCCTAATTAAAGGACTCAGAAAAAATAAAAATTACCTTAAAAATTTGTGATTTGGCACAATTCTGTTGTTTTTTGTTCGGGAGAGTTCAAAACAGAATTTTGAATCTCAACATTAACAGTAGCATGAGGGAATTTTTACTGTCACATAGTCGTATGTATTTTATCTTACCCTTATATAGACTGCTGTGTAGTGCTTTGCCCTAATTCTGTTTTTTTTTTTTTTTACATTTCAGGTATGCCCGGTACTAATTCTTTAGAACATGCTGAAAATATTTTATCTAGCCTGAAAGAAGAGGGGTTTGAATTTTCAAAGCCCTCCAAGCCATCTCATGATGATACTGTTGCTGAAAAAGAATTAAGAAAATCAATTCAGTCATTAGTTGTAAAACTGCTTTCCAATGTTGATGATGCCACCAAATCTGATGTTCGGTAAGTCTTACATGCAATCCGTTTAATTAGAAAGTTTTACACCCTTAGCTTTCAGAGCTTGAAATTCATAAACTAGTTTGAATTTATATTGAAAAGATTTTTGTTATTTTTCAAAGTAAAGGTAGTAAGGATTTTTGGTTGATTATACTGTAGTGATTGGGTTACATGTATATTGTATTTCATTTCACATAATGCTTAACCTATAGATAGCTTCACATATCATATGATGTTATAAGGAATTTACTCATGTTGGTTTTGGATTTTTCTTCCTTTATATACTCTTCCCGCCTTCCAATGATCTCATATGGGTAGTAACTGATTTTACGGAAATGTCTTGTAATGTCTCAGTGTTCTTGGCTTTCATAGTGAGACACGGTCATATACGTCGTATTATGCAGGAAGCGTATAAATGTTTTCAGGATCACATCCTTTGCCCAGTTCATGTTTATATTTATGGATGTTTGGAATACTTTTTTCCAACTAGGGTTGGAGCGTAGTTAGTAATAATAATTTCCTTTGGCCATGTTGAGAGAATGGAAAATGGCTGTCTGCTAAAGAAGGTGATGAATGCAAGAGTTGATGAGAGAAGTACAAGAGGAAGGCCAAGGTTTGGGTGGATGGATGGAGTGAAGAAAGCTCTGGGTGATAGGAGGATAGATGTGAGAGAGGCTAGAGAGCGTGCTAGAAATAGGAATGAATGGCGAGCGATTGTGATGCAGTTCCGGTAGGCCCTGCTGCTTCCTCCGGTGCCTTAGATGACCGCGGAGGTAGCAGCAGTAGGGGATTCAGCATTATGAAGCTTCATCTGTGGTGGATAACGGGGGAGGGTGGGCTGTGGCACCCTAGCAGTATCAGCTGAACTCGGTTGAGTCCCTTGTCAGGCTGGGAGGAACGTAGAGAGTAGAGGTCCCTTTTTTGTTTTGTTTCATTTGTTGATGTCGGCTACCCCGGTATATGTATGTATTACTTATAGGAAAAATATTTTAGTTTTCAAGCGCGCTTGAAGGAGGAATTAAAATCGTAAACTGCATTGTTTTGTTCAACAGTTTTCAGAGGTTTATCCTTAATTGTGTCTTGTATTATATTGTAAGTTAAAGATAGCAATGAAAAAAAAAAAAATTGTTGGGTGCCCTGGGAGTTAGCCATGCGATAGGTCAGAAACTTCTGAATTAGGGAAAATGACATCAAAACAGGAATCAAGAGGTATGTTAGAAATTTTTAAAATTAATGCTTATTTTTTAGAGTTGTAATAGATATACCTTGTATGTTTTTATATTGTATTTTGAGAGATGCTGGATGACATCATTAAAATTTTGTTTAATATTTTAATGTTTTTATCATAGGTTGAATTCATAGATAGTTTTGTTCAATAGTGCTGCATACTACAGTATATTTATTATCTTGTTTTTTTATTTCAGTGTTGTCTGTGGATGCTATGTAATTGCTGTCCTTTATGAAATTCATAAAGTATTAAGTAATTTATCGTCACCTGTTGCTGTAACAGGCGAAAAAGAATCTTCGCTAAAAGCTGTTGATAATCCACCTCCACCACCCAGTCTTATAAGTGTTCAGCAAACTAAGGTAAGGTTATTCTATTGCTGAAGTAATAGATTGCAAAGAGTATTTCTTGATGGGCACTGTAGTGACTGTAGAAATGCAATGTCTGATGTTGCTTAGAATAATATTCTTGGCCCATTACTTTTCATATATATGCTTAGTGTGTCATTTGGCTTAAAAAACTAGCTTGTTGCTTATGCAGATGATACTACTCTCTTTGAATGAGCTCCACTGCCTGAATGTAGACATACTGTTGCTGAATCTCTTAATAGAAATCTAAAGGAAATTAATGCATGGTCAAATTATTTGGGTTAAAGTTGAACCCTAACAAAACCAAGTAAAATAAGTAGGTCAAGGGCAGTGGCTCCTCAACATCTAAATGTTTGCATTGACAATGTCTCTTTAACTATATAGAATTCACTTACAATTCTAGGTGTGATTATTGATTGCAGATTTACTTTAGAGAAACACATTTGGTCTATTTCTTCTTCAATTTCATGAACAAAATTTGAATAATGAGAAAGTCTTGAGGGTTTTTATATCAAATTATTCTGAGAAAATTTTAATTTTTTCATTTGAGTTTGTGTGATCTTCAGCTGCTGATTATCATCTTAATTTGTTGGAAAAAACTTGCATTCTATTATATTCCTTATCTTTTATCTGGTTATTAACCCTTTTACCCCCAGGCTATTTGGAAATTTCCAACCCCTAACCCCCAGGGGGTTATTTTTTTCCCAGCACATTTTGCAGTATATTTTTTTTAAATTGCTTTAACAGCCTTAATTTTTGTCATAGAGAGGTCAGGTTGGTCTCATTCTCTTGGAAAATGCCTGAATTTTCTCAAAAAATTAAAAAGAATATGAAAAATTTTGTTTATAGCATTTTTTGCAAGGACGTACCGGTACGTCCATGGGGGTAAAGGGATGGCTTTTGTGAAACGTACCAGTACGTCCTTTGGGGGTAAAAGGGTTAATGTGTGTGACACCATTGGTCAGTTAGCCCTTTGTGCATTACTCAAGATTTTTCATAATTCTGACCGTCCTTTGAATTCAGATCTTTTTAGTTTTTTGTGTCATAAATCTACTACAGTAGTGAACTTAAACCTTTGTATAACATGCATACTGCATACTTAAACCTTTGTACGTATAAGTCCCTACTGTACTTTGTTAAAGAATACAGTACTGTATTGAAATTATGTCAAAAGTTTCATGTGACATACTGAATATATGTACTAATACAATTTATTTTCCAGATTGTTGAGGATGCTTTACGACTTGTGAATTACACAATTGTGCTGGGATGCTTAAGTCTTGAGGCATCTCAGTACATAAAAGTGATGGTAGCTCGGAGAAAATTTGTGTTTGGGCCGAATCTTGTGACCATCACGCCAAGTTGTCGTCATATTTTTCTAGCTTCTCTAATGAAAATAATTTTGGATTTTTATGAGGTAGAGTTCAAAATAGACTTTAGTACAGTACTTTTAAACTTTTTTCACATTGCTTATGTTCTTTTGAATTCATAGTTATAATTGTTTTCTTGTAAATTTTTCACCTAATATGGTACATCATAGTGTGTTCATACAATATACAAGCCTCTTTTAGACCTCATGTATAGTTTTTTACAGCGTGACCATACTGTCAGCCCTCCTTATTCGCAAGAGTTAGGTAACAAAGACACCTGTGAAAAGCGAGAATCCGCAAATACTTTCTTCCTTAGGCTGGGTTAACTCCTAACTAACAACTTACTGCCTGATGCCTACACATGGCCAAATAACACTTTAAGTAACCAACTGTGTATTGTACTGACTAAAATGGTTTGTTCCGTAACCGAAATACAAACCATGCTATTTACATGGGGTATTACTTTCGATGTAGCACCCCATGTTAATAGCTAAGGTTTGTATGGTTAGGAAAAATACAAATTATCTCCGAATTTGTCATTTTACTTGGTTTTCTATCACAGTATAAATATTGTATCTATGGTTTAACATATTTCAGTGAGTACAGTACACAGTAAGACTATGGTACACATAATAACAAGTTATCGCCATACTTAAGGTAAATAATTCACTGTGACAACAAAACACTCGTTGCTATCAAATATAACACTCGATGATACTGTAGTGTATGTTACTGTAATATATGTACAGTACTATCACTAGTGTACAGGTACAGGTTAATTAACCCTTTTACCCCCAAAGGACGTACTGGTACGTTTCACAAAACCCATCCATTTACCCCCATGGACGTACCGGTACGTCCTTGCAATAAAATTTTTTTTTTCATATTTTTGATAATTTTTTGAAAAAATTCAGGCATTTTCCAAGAGAATGAGACCAACCTGACCTCTCTATGACAAAAATTAAGGCTGTTAGAGCAATTTAAAAAAAAATATACTGCAAGATGTGCTGGGAAAAAAATAATCCCTTGGGGGTTAAGGGTTGGAAATTTCCAAAGAGCCTGGGGGTAAAAGGGTTAACTGAGGTAACACTCGTAAGTGTTCTCTGTTTTCGGCAGATTGATTCACGCTGTTGATACTCACCGTACATGTAGCCTGTACAGTGTTCTACGTTACTACTGTAAAGTACGGTATTTTGTATAGTGTTGTACAGTAGTTAATAGAACAATAATATTACTGTACTACACAATGAATACACTAATAATAAAAATCAAAAGAAAAAGTATCAGTGAAAGAGCATTAATCATCTACTGTACGTACAAAGTTCTACGCAGTGAGTCTGAAGTGTGATGCAACTTTTTGAGCCATCTATTGTTTGGCGCATGGTTTAGCGTATTTTATGTATCGTATTTTATACTAAGATTATTATAAGCACACTGGATATGTACAGGTTTTTACATCACAACGGGATTCTGCGTGAAAAGGACCGAAGCGGGAGATGCACACGCAAGGAGAGATGATGCAAGACTGAGGCTGAGTGAATGAGAGATGGGGTGTTGTGTTGTATGGAGAGGGAAATGGTACAAAGAGTGCCAGGTGCAAAGGAACGTGGTCGGTTTGAAATCATAAGGCCGCGAGATTGCTTACCGCAAAACTGCGAATACTTGGGTTTAATGGTTATTGATCACTGTTTTCACACCCCTTAATGTTCAAAGACCTCCCTTGATTGCCATGGTTGGAACTTGCTCACAAGGCCTAGGACAAAGTGAATTTCCAGACCTCCGGGCCTGAAAATTTTCTGCATTTTAGCCGGTTGAATAAGATCCTGCCTCCCTCACTCTCTCCAAGGAGGAGATAATATGTGCGTAAGTGTACGAGTATGTTTCTACTTTCCATTGATCTCAGTTTCTGTGTTGACAGGTGTTTCACCTATGGAGAAACTCTAAGACTGAGAGCACAATCTTCTCAGCTCTTGACTGCTACCAAGAAGTCCATCCATGGCCAGCCCCAAGTTGGCTTCCTGTATTGTCCAGTGGTCCATTATAGTCACCTATTTGGCCACTACTCAAGACATTTTCAAAGCACAGCAATTTATTTCTGTTTGGTGTTAAGGCAGTGACCTCCTTAACTCACAAGTCAGAAAACCAGTGGCTAGTCTCCTTCAGGTGCCTAGAGTACAGAAGCCTGTCATAATATTGGACATGGTGGCAGAAACATGGAATAAGGCAGTGGGTGGTAGAAGTCCTTTGGCATGGATACCTTTTGCCCTCCCCTCACTTGCACTCGATGGCATTCCTTAGTTTTCCTTCCAAATTCACCAGTAGCTCTGGCCTTAGCTGTAGAGTTGAAAGTGATGGAAGAGGAGAATACGCTTGAAGTCATTTCTGACAGTCCTCCGGAGATTCTACAGTCGATTCTTTCTGGTGGAGTAGTTGGCTGGGAACTGTTACTTGCTTTTGGTTGACTTGAGGAACTTTATTCTCAAATACCCCATCATTACTTTTACAGAAAGCACCTCTGCTTTATTTTTTAAGAGACCAGTGCTTCAGGATTGAAACCACTTATTCTCTTGTTGCTATCTGGGGTTCGTGATAAATTTGGAATAGTCACTGTAGCAGTGACAGTCATTCCAGACAATTGCATCAGCAGGGTCTTAGAGGTGGTGCTCTTGTTCCAGTTCAAGCGAGAACTCCAGTCTCAGCTGTGGGACATCTTTCCTGGAGAAAGTAATTCCATTTGTGTTTCTTCGCAAGCGATCGCCTCAATGGTGTCTTAGGCATCAATGGTCAGCAGCCAGCTATCTACTTTCCCATCTTGTTCCAGTGGAGGAAAAGGTAAGGGACAATCTTCCCTTGTGCCAGAATGATTAAAACCTCACTCGGAGAGTTCCACTTTTTGTCCCCACCTTCTGAGATTCTCCTGTTTGCAGACGTATCCAAGAGGGTGAGGGTACGCACCAGAGAAATTAAGCACTAGAATTGTGTGGTTCACAGAGGAAAAATACCTGCTTTTCAATGTTAGAAATACGTGCTGTGTGCCTTGTACTGCAAGCTTTCAAACACTATTTAATAGGCTTCTCAGTAGTGCTGGTAAGAGACACCCTGGCAGTTATACAGTGAACCCTCGCTACTTCGCGGTTCGACCATCGCGGATTCACCACTTCGCGGATTTTTTTCATAACCCATATATATATATATACATATTGGTAATAACAAAATTAACATACTGTACTGAATAATCAATATAATCGATGCAAAAACTAACCTATACACAGATGTGTACAGTAAATGCGTTTGTTTCTTCATTATGATCAGAGAAACGTAAACAAAACATTGGTTGCCATTTTTTATCGTGCTTTTTGGCGTGTTTAGGAAACGCATGATATAAAATCTCCTTTAATATGTGTGCCTGTTTTAGTTTAGGGTACTATAGTACATGCATTAAGTGTTCTGTACATTAAAGGGTAGTTTGTTAACAGTACTACGAACAAGGGAAGGTTTTAAAAGTCTGAATATACATGTTAAATAAATAGGTAAATATGGTGTTACTACTTCGCGGATTTTCACCTATCGCAGCCGGGTCTGGAACCTATCTACCGCGATAAACGAGGGTTCACTGTACAGTATGTCAACAGGCAAGGAGGGATTTGTCTAGCACAGTTTTTGTGAGTTAACAAAGCAGGTTACTATGAGTAGTCATTGAATTCTCTTTTTCTCTTTGCCGTTATTTTGACAGTAACAATTTTGTTCCTTTCTGGGATTGTATATTTAGTTTATTATTTTCTTCCGCTTGTTAGACTGGGGAATTTCATTTCTCTCTGATGTAATTTTACCTTTGTCTTGATATTGCATGGCTTTTGCTTAACACCACAATAACCATGTACTGTTAGGTCTCTGTGTTTTTAGTATTGTCTTTCTTTTTAATTAATGTTAATTTCTTCAACTTTGTGATTTTGGTTGATTTGAATTTATTCCTTTATGTACAGCATGCATTCTTAGGTTATTGTTTACTAGTGCTATATATGTGACTTTAATGCCATATTTTTTATTGACTATCCCAAAGCATACTTGTCAGCATTTAATTGGATGGGCATGTAGTTCATTCATGTCTCATTTTGAGAAAGGCTTCTTTCTTCTTCGGCTTTCCTATAAGGATCAGTAATTTTTGTCCCAGTTGATGAGTGAGGTACATTGTATTTAGAGCCTAGATTAGTGGCTTATGTTTTTGCTAAAGAGATTCCACAAAAACCACACTCCAAAGTCTTCTGTAGAGGGAATTTTAGACTTCTCTACCCATGGGTTTTTCCCTGTGAATCATTCTCTACTGCATTCAGTCTGGCTGTTGAGAGGTACCTTAGTGAATAAGTTATCATTATGTCCCCCTCCAAAACACTTCAGACACATTTCAGGTTACCTGTGTTAGTACATACATACACATACCAAGGTACTTCCCCCAATTTTGGGGGGTAGCCGACATCAACAAATGAAACAAAAACAAAAAGGGGACCTCTACTCTCTACGTTCCTCCAGCCTAACAAGGGACTCAACCGAGCTCAGCTGGTACTGAGAGGTACCTTAGTGAATAAGTTATTGTGTCCCCCTCCAAAAAACTTCAGACACATTTCAGGTTACCTGTGTTAGTACTAGGGCTTAATCATCGTCTAGGCAAGACAGATTTGCCCTAGCAACAAAAAAAAAATGTACCTGGGGTTGAATCTAAACAGACATTTCTGACTCGATCTATGATTAATAGAGTTGAAAGACTCTACATGGTCTTCATATTTTTTAAAGGTCCTGCAAATTGTTGCGTACTTGATGGTCAGACAGCTTTAAAAATTTTTTTATCTCTTTTTCTTTCTTTTATGGCCATTCCAGTCTTTAAAATCCAGGGTGCAAATGACTTAAGTTGGATTTCTCTCCTGGAGTATGACTGGAAGAGGAGCTGACACATTTGAAGATAATTGATAGTGTTTACAAAAATAATTATGAAATTAGTTTAGATTTTTTTAATTATAATTAATTATTACTGTTACAGATAGTAGAAAGTAGCGTAATGACTTATGTGTTGAGTCTTCGTTGATTAATTGAAGATAATTTAACCTGACTTCTGAGGCAAAAATATTTGCTCCTATAAGGCTAGATTTTGAATTTAATCTATTTACTGATGTACTCTGAATATCTGTTGATAGTGTCCTGTAAAGTATAAAGAGGTACGGTATACCTTAGCATACATTATAAAGGCTTCCTTATCATTTTATCGATACCAGTAATTTTTTCATATTGTATCTTGTACGTAATTATCATTTTCTATTAATGAAAACCTATTTCAGAATCCTTCACTTGGCAGTTCACTGAGAGGTTCTCTGTTTCCTGAAATGATAACTGTATTGTTAGAGCTTTGTTTTGCTCCGGGAAAGGTGAAGGACCACCCAGAAGACACGGCATATTTCAGAGAGCGGTTAGAAAAGTTACTGTCTGCAATGGATGCTAATCAGACGCTCCAGCATTTACTGTTGCTAAAAGGAATTGCAAAGGTAAATATTTTTCAATTTTATCTTCTTCTTGGACTTGGTATTCTAGAGCATATCTAGTGTCAGCCATTTACACAAAAGTCCCTACATCTTTACACAATAAGGAGACTTGCCAATTCACTTTTTGGCAGACATCATGAGGTGCTAGGCATTTTTAAACCTTCAGATGGTTAGGTTTTTACTACTAGTGACTTTGAGAGCAGTTGGCAGTTCAGGAATAATAATTTAATTGTCCTCATTGTCTTACTCGCCACTCTCTTTTTTCATTATTACATCCCACAATACAAAGTTTAAACAGTTTTTCACCTCGTTGTGTTAGTGATTATGATCCTTTAACCCTTTTACCCCCAATGGACGTACTGGTACGTTTCACAAAACTCATCCCTTTACCCCCATGGACGTACTGGTACGTCCTTGCTAAAAACTGCTATTTACATTTTTTTTTTTGCATATTTTTGATAGCTTTATGAGAAACTTCAGGCATTTTCCAAAAGAATGAGACCAACCTGACATCTCTATGATAAAAATTAAGGCTGTTAGAGCAATTTAAAAAATATATATTGACAAATGTGCTTAAAAAAAAAGACGCTTGGGGGTTAAGGGTTAGAAAGTTCCAAATAGTCTGGGGGTAAAAGGGTTAATATAGTTTTTCTTTAGACATTTGATTTTCAGTATTTATTCCATACAAATATGAATACCCTATATTCATGGAACCTTAGATTTCTCTTCTTATCTGTAATTTGAGCTCTTGGAAAAATCCTATATTGATGTCGGCCAGTTCACGTGTCTTTCCCATCTGAATTAGGATTTAGACCATAAATATTTGAATTGTTTTTAGGTATTTATATGTGAATACAGAGATATCTGTAGTAATGTAAATGCTTTATCAGTTGCTTCTTAAATTTAAAGGATTATTTCTAGAAAGGAAAGGGTTTATACATCTTACTATTACTTTTGTGAATACAAATATAGTAGAGTAGGAGGACTTTTTTATCATACATTTGATTTTGCAAATTTAGGTTGTGTAAGAAATGAGTTAGCAGCTAGAGTGGATATGAATGTGTTGAGGTGGTTTGGCCATGTTGAAAGAATGGAAAATGGCTCTCTGCTAAAGAAGGTGTTGAATACAAGAGTTGATGGGAGAAGTACAAGAGGAAGGCCAAGGTTTGGGTGGATGGATGGAGTGAAGAAAGCTCTGGGTTATAGGAGGATAGATGTGAGAGAGGCAAGAGAGTGTGCTAGAAATAGGAATGAATGGCGAGCGATTGTGACGCAGTTCCGGTAGGCCCTGCTGCTGCCTCCGATGCCTTAGATGACCGCGGAGGTAGCAGCAGTAGGGGATTCAGCATTATGAAGCTTCATCTGTGGTGGATAATGTGGGAGGGTGGGCTGTGGCACCCTAGCAGTACCAGCTGAACTGGGTTGAGTCCCTTGTCAGGCTGGGAGGAACGTAGAGAGTAGAGGTCCCCTTTTTGTTTTGTTTCATTTGTTGATGTCGGGTACCCCCCAAAATTGGGGGAAGTTCCTTGGTATATGTATGTATTTGTAAAAACCACTTGGGGTATCAATTTCAGGAGAGTTTATTGAGTCTGTCAGCAACAATGGTAATAAATATAGATTTAAAAATAATAATGGCAATAATGTTGATGTGTTAGTTACTACAGGAAGGTAAACAAAGAGTCCATTTTAATGCTTTTAACTATTTAACTTGAGAAATATTCTTTCCTGTTTCAAATTGTTATGTGTTCATTTGTTTTTATGAAAATGAAAAAAAAGGAATTTGTAATTTGCAGAATGGCGGCTGGCTACAGAAAGTATGTGGTTCGTTTATTGTGCGAAGGTATATGATGCAACCAAACGGTGTTGCAGCTGTTATTGGTGCTGGTCTTATTGTCTGTGATGGAAAAGACTGGAAACATTGTGAAGCTGTGGCTGGGCTCATATCCCATGCCAAGTACCCGAATATAGATGAGTTTTATTCAACAGTCGGTCCGCAGGTATGTATCAGGGCACTAAGTGTAGAACTGTAATGTATTCCTGCGCGTGTGCAACCATTTCATCATTTATTCACAAGTTTATTACAATATGTATACTAGGCCATTTCCTTATGTCATCTCAGTCCTTCTTAACCCTTTTACCCCCAAAGGACGTACTGGTACGTTTCACAAAACCCATCCCTTTACCCCCATGGACGTACTGGTACGTCCTTGCAAAAAAATGCTATAAAAAATATTTTTTTTCATATTTTTGATATTTTTTTGAGAAAATTCAGGCATTTTCCAAGAGAATGAGACCAACCTGACCTCTCTCTGACAAAAATTAAGGCTGTTAGAGCAATTTAAAGAAAATATGCTGCAAAATGTGCTGGGGAAAAAATAACCCCTTGGGGGTTAAGGGTTGGAAATTTCCAAAGAGCCTGGGGGTAAAAGGGTTAAGTAACACGACTGATGACGTCTGGCTGGGAATTTTGGAAATTCAGATTATTGTATTTCATAATAAAAACAATTTGTTTTGTTGCTAAAAAGTTCTTTTTTTTATATTTACGCAAGCACTTGGGATCCCATAGGCAACCCTTTTCTAACCCAGGAACCTGTATGTTTATTTTTTTCTAAAAAATTCCAGGGAAATCTACAGGTATTTATTTTGGTACAGGGTATTCCACATAATTCCACCATTTTCTCTGATTTTCTGAGAAATAACTTAAATGCTTTCGTTATATACTTTTTTATTCATAAATAAGGGATTTTGACAAAGGAAAAATCTATTTCTGGGTGAGGGACCTGTGTTGCCCAGTGAAATGCTCTATAAAGCACCATTTCAAAGATATAAATACTGCTAAATATACCAGAGAAAAAAGTTGCTTGGAATGCCAGGAATATATCCAGCTCGCTCACTCCTAAAGGGTGTCGGTATTAAAACTGGGGCGAGTGATACCACTACCAGAGATCCCTTTCCAATTAGACTTCTCCCACCTCAAATGCTTGTTTATATATTTAGAATATTTATATTATGATTATGCTGAAAGAATCATAAAGTGTCAGAGATGATAATCAATAGCCCAAAAGCATAAGATTTGTCCAGAAAAATAGACAGATGAGAATATAACGTATTATGTTAGCCAGTCTTGTTCATGTGCATGTGTGTGTGCATTTGATACATGTAGGCTATGTATGTGTGTGGGTAGGAGCTCTTTTGGTTTTGAAGGAAGGGACCCACCAGTGGTAAGTGAATAACCCTGGAATATAATGATTATGTTTTTGTGATTCCCAGTGGTGAGGTAAACAATGCTAAAAGTTTGTCATAGCAACATAGCAAATGCTTATAATTTGGAAGGATACTATAGTCAATTTCTTTTAGCGAGGCATATTTGCACCGACTCGCAGCGGTGCCCTTATAGCTCGGAAAAGTTTCCTGATCGCTGATTGGTTGGACAAGATAATTATAACCAATCAGCGATCAGGAAACTTTTCCGAGCTAAAAGGGCACCGTTGCGAGTCGGTACAAATCTGCCTCGCTAAAAGAAATGGACTATAGGCAAGTAGAATACTCATCACTTTCATTTCATTCTCCTCATGATATCTTCATAGTGTAATCTTCCAATTTATTTTATTATTTGCTTAATTTATGGGGCCTGTTATTTATAGAATCACTTTTTCTGTAGATGCTATGTGCTCTTTGAAAGCAATATGTATATAGACTAAAGTACTGTATATCATTTTAGCAGTATGGAGATTTGCCAAGTCTTATCCTTCACACCTAGATTGTTGTTTGAAATTGTATGTTTGCAAATAAAGAAATAAAGTTTTTATGTGTGATTAGGAAGGTCGCTTATTTTTATGCAGACCCAGAACTTGTATTTAATGGGTTTTCATTCCCTACATTAGAGCACAAAAAGTGATTCTGGGTTTTGATCTGAAACCTATTGGGTCTTACGGCTCATGTGTAGGATGCTTTCCTGTTGTTGAATGTTACCCTTTTTTTTCCCGAAGAAAAGGTTTGTTTAGGAACATTTAAAGGCCGCTCATGAATGGCAGAGGCCCTAGAGACTGACCATATACACATATGATCAGTGCCCAAGCCCCCTCTCCACCGAAGCTAGGACCAAGGTGGGCCAGGCAATGGCTACTGATGACTCGGCAAATAGACCTATAGGCTCCCCCAAACCCCCCATCCTTAGGTCACAAGGATGGTGAGGTTGTAGCGATCGAAGGAACTAACGAGTTTGAGCGGGACTCAAACCCCAGTCTGGCGTTCACCAGTCAGGGACGTTACCGCATCGGCCATCATAACCCTGTGGTAAATGAAATAGCACTATGTTACAGCACATGTTAAGACCCCGTAGAAAACGGGAAGAGGGGGTTAAACTATACAAAAAGCTGGTCGGTTAGGTAAAGTTAACCAGTAACTCCTAAGAAGGTAGTTCTAGGTAAGTATGTTAGGAAAAATACAAATTACTTAAAAATTTGTGATTTTATGTTTTTAAAAAATTAATTTCTTGCAGATCTCAGCATTAATGATGGAACAGGGTCTCAAACCTGAAATCTTGAGAGTGGTAATGGTTGTCGTTTCTCAATTGGCCGAGAGATCAGCTACCCTAACAGCTCTTCATGTGACAAAAGATCTCCTTCAGCCATTAATGGATACTATCAATCATTCTATGACAAGGTATGAGCTCTTGTGAACAATAGCTTGTTAACCATTGTAACTTATGTTTATATATTCATCCTTGTATTCTGGAAATTAACCCTTTTACCCCCAGGCTATTTGGAAATTTCCAACCCTTAACCCCCAGGGGGTTATTTTTTCCCCAGCACATTTTGCAGTATATTTTTTTTAAATTGCTCTAACAGCCTTAATTTTTGTCATAGAGAGGTCAGGTTGGTCTCACTCTCTTGGAAAAAGGCCTGAATTTTCTCAAAAAATTATCAAAAATAAAAAAATAAAAAATTTATAGCTTTTATTTGCAAAGACGTACCAGTACGTCCATGGGGGTAAAGGGATGAGTTTTGTGAAACGTACCAGTACGACCTTTGGGGGTAAAAGGGTTAAGTGACTATTGTCATTGTTTTGGAGAATATTTCAAGCATTAGTGTCCATGTAAATGAGATCACATAGGTTAGATAATGTTTTAAAGTGCTGTAAATGGTTGGTATTTGTTGGCATTATAGTTCCCGAATATTGTTTATTTGTAGTCATAGGGAAGCACAGCCTGAGCATGCTATATAATAATAATTGGAGAGCTGTGTGAAGTATGACTTTTTTATAGTAACGAAACAAGTCACTAATGGATGGGGCATCACCCATCACCATGCTAGTGTTAGTAGGCCTCATTTTACCTCTTAAATACCAATCCAAGCACAGTTGCCCCTATTCTTGCCCATTTAGTATGGGTGAGAATGCTTAATAGAGCAATTACTTCTCTAGATCTTCATAATTTGTCTAGTTGCTATGTATGAAATTGGAGTTTTTTTCTTTCATGCAATTCCATTTTCCTCTGTAATATCTACATGGACCTTTAGCTGCTAAATAATTCTTGTCATTAAGTTTACCGTGATAGGAGGATAGATGTGAGAGAGGCAAGAGAGCGTGCTAGAAATAGGAATGAATGGCGAGCAATTGTGACGCAGTTCCAGTAGGCCCTGCTGCTTCCTCCGATGCTTTAGATGACTGCGGAGGTAGCAGCTGTAGGGGATTCAGCATTATGAAGCTTCATCTGTGGTGGATAATGTGGGAGGGTGGGCTGTGGCATCCTAGCAGTACCAGCCGAACTCGGTTGAGTCCCTTGTTAGGCTGGGAGGAACGTAGAGAGTAGAGGTCCCCTTTTTTGTTTTGTTTCATTGTTGATGTCAGCTA
The DNA here is from genome assembly GCF_036898095.1 of Palaemon carinicauda. Taxonomy (NCBI): domain Eukaryota; kingdom Metazoa; phylum Arthropoda; class Malacostraca; order Decapoda; family Palaemonidae; genus Palaemon; species Palaemon carinicauda. Next base: position 46,827,392 of record NC_090726.1, on the reverse strand, counting down.
CCCCCCAAAATTGGGGGAAGTGCCTTGGTATATGTATGGATGGATTAAGTTTACCCTGAGTGTGCTAAGGATGAGATTGAATGACAAATGACCACTTAGGATTTGAGTGAACCTACGTGAGTGAGTGACCTGAAGGCTTCATGTCGAGCTCTGCCTTAAAGTGCGGTGACCAATCTCGATGCTTTTATGGGCCATGGTGCACTAGGAGCATTGTTTATAAGTTTTCATTAACCTTTTGATGGATCCTAAGATAGACATTCATCCAATTTAGAATTGAAGCTTTGTAGGTAGTAGACAAGGTAAATCTTTCGTATATAAATAGAATTATTTTCTTTTCTGTGAATACTTGCTTACTTATAGATATTAATTTTAGATCTATTGAATTATATTAGTTATACATACATATACTAAGGCACTTCCCCCAATTTTGGGGGGTAGCCGACATCAACAAATGAAACAAAACAAAAAAGGGGACCTCTACTCTCTACGTTCCTCCCAGCCTAACAAGGGACTCAACCGAGTTCAGCTGGTACTGCTAGGGTGCCACAGCCCACCCTTCCACATTATCCACCACAGATGAAGCTTCATAATGCTGAATTATATTAGTTATGATAATTAGAAAATAATTTTTGAGTGTTTAAGATATTATAAAAATTTTATCATAAATATTACATCTTTATATTAATTAAGATTATCCCACAATTATTAATGTCCACATCTATGATTACAGCCAGATGACCAATTGCAGTCTTACATTGTGCGTAGGCCGGATTCACAAACTATTTGTGGAAATAGCCAGTCCTAGTGCTAGCGCGTCATTAATGGGTCTCCTCAAACCCCTGATTGATCCTCTAGTGGCTGTTGCGGCCTTCCCTGCATCGTATCTACGTAATTTAGCCAAGCAGTGTGTCACTAGGTAAGTACAACATTATTATTTACTGATTTGTATTCTTCATGAATTTGTCAGGATATTGGTCTTCGAAGATCTTGATAAGTTTCCGTCGGGTCTTTCTGGAATTTGATATCAGTTAGGAATATCAATAGTATATATTCAAACAAATATAGTATAGTACAGTGATCCCTCGGCTATCCCTTGTGTTATGTTCCAAGTGCCCCCTCATAATTATAGCTGAAAACCCGCAAAAGTAGATACAGAAATCTGTGGTACTGTATATTTTATTCATTATTATAATTTTTCATATTCTTTTTATTATCTTTGAAAATGTAATCTTTTATGAGCCCAGATAAGGGATTTTGACGAAGGAAAAATCTATTTCTGGGCGAGGGACCTATGTCGCCCAGTGAAATGTTCCTTAAAGCACCATTTCAAAGGTATAAATACTGCTAAATATACCAGAGAAAAAAGTTGCATAGAATGCTAGGAATATATCCAGCTCGCTCACCCCTAAAGGATGTCGGTATTAAAACTGGGGCGAGTGATACCACTACCAGAGATCCCTTTCCAATTAGACTTCTCCCACCTCAAAATCCCCCGTTACTACGAGGTGTTGTTCACTACAGCTACTGACCCCCCCCCCCACCACCACCACCACCTCTACCTAATAAAGAGATGTCTGCGATATAGATTTACACATGATATATTTATAAATCTATGCAATACTGAGGGAGCAAAGGGTGAACCATGATATGGCAATGAATTACTGTTTATCTTTATATCATTATTTACAAAAACATGTCATATACAAAGTAAATATTAACGTAGATGAAGAAAGAAACACTCCATGCTTGCTGGAAGAAATTATGGCCAGAAGTGGTCAAAGACTAAAGGATTCTTTCCGGACAAAATTCACTACTCGGTAGTAGGTAAGGCATTGCAGCTGGCTAAATTGTTTGGAGGAGATGGCTTCACAGATATGTCTACTGACGACGTAAATGACCCGATCGAGGCCCACTCGAATCCCATAACGAAGATGACGGTCTGCCATTGAGGACAATGAAGACTATGAAGTTCCAGGGGAAGAAGAGGAAGTTGGCTTAAAAGTAGAATGCCTCTCAACTATAGCAAAAACAGCAAAAAGAACTTCATACAATGGCCAAAGATTTTGACCCGGAAATGGTTCATGCATTGCTGTTGAGAAATATAATCGATGAAGCCATGGAAGTTTATAAGAATATTCTTTTCCATAAGAAAAGACATGGGCAGCAATTGCTGATCAGTATGTTCCTCACCCGCAAAAAATAGACATTACCTTGCTGGACAATGACGAACAATAAAGATATTTCACCACCTGACAAAGCACTTGCTGAAGTGGTGCTTTAAGAAGATCAATATATTTACCTCATCATCATCATCATCATACTTCAATACAGCACAGCTAATGATCATCATCATTATTAATGAATTTTATGTATCTTCACTGGTGAGCGTTCTGATTTTACTTTTTCTTTTACACGTATGTTGTGATTTTCACCAGTTTATTAAATCTGCCCAATGTACTGGGCGGATCGCAAGGCCTTGAAGAGGCGAGATTCCCAAAACCTTTCAGGAGTTAACTAAAATACGGCGACAAAATTACCATTTTATTATGAAAATAAACTCTGATACAAGACAAACAACATTCTTAAGCATTCACAAGACTTAATGAAAAACAAGGCTGACTCTTGGTAATGTAACACGTGCTCTTCAAGCACAAAGTCCACACCGGACTCATTAACAAACTGAAAATAGTGCCAATTCGAATTCAATACACAACGAATCACACACCAAATATCCCTATTCTCATTTAACTCAGGATTCAGATCCCCAATCACAAGGATCTCTACAATAAACTGCGATATAAAAACTACATGTCTTGCACACAAACTTATACTACAACCAACCTGGTACACGAGGTAGAGAGAAGAACAATTTAATAAATGACTTATCTTTAGGCGGGACGATGAAGCAAAGAGGCCGAGTGAGGCTCTGCAGCTTCGAAGAAAAGTTCGTTTTCCCGCGTTAACTAAAGTTTCCTTAGTAAAGTGGAGGGAAATCTTAGTTTATTTATTTGTAAGGGGTTTGACAATGCCTTTTGATTTACTACAAGATCGCAAAACAGTTAAGGCTTTTCTTTAAACACAAGGGAAAGCTTAAGGCTTCGGCTGAGGGCCAGAATTTGTCCATATCCAATGACTTGGAAAGTCATTGACACTAAACACATACATAAGACATTTTTGTCATGTTGCCTCGATTTTATGTTAGATTCATCATTGATATATCATAAACAGACAATTTTCACAACACTCGCTCCTTCCCCACCAGGTGGTTAAGATTTAAGTTCCAATACAGTCGTGTATTAAACCTCAAGTCTTTCGCCCGCGAGATCCCCCAGCCTTGCCCTCATTTGACGAAACGTTCATGAAGTCAAATGGCGGGACTTTCGAATGGCCAGTTCGAAAATTCCCGACACGTATGTAAGGATTTCTGCTTTTAAAGTAACTTTTAGCTTCAAAAGTGTTTTAAGAGTGTATCAAAAGCTTATAAGAGTGTTGGGAGGGTTTGTAAAAGCTTGAAATTATAAAGATGATATTAAATATAAAAAATTACAGAAGTTATGAAAAGATTACTGTAGTTATCTGTATCTACGTCATTGTTTTTCATGTATCACTTGGATTCCTTGAATCTAACACCCGTGATAGCTGAGGGATTACTTTAGCTATATTTATTCCTTATGTATGTAATTCATGTATACAGGTGTATATTTAGTTACTTGGGAATTAAAAGATAGCATTTCGATGGATGAATAAAGGGATTTTGACAAAGGAAAAATCTATTTCTGGGCGAGGGACCTGTGTCGCCCAGTGAAATGCTCCTTAAAGCACCATTTTTAAGGTATAAATACTGCTAGATATACCAGAGAAAAAGGTTGCATGGAATGCCAGGAATATATCCAGCTCGCTCACCCCTATAGGGTGTCGGTATAGTAACTGGGGCGTGTTAAAACCACTACCAGAGGTCCCTTACCAATTAGTCCTCTCCTTTCTCAATATCCCCCGATACTACGAGGTGCCGTTGTACATCTGACTACTGCCCGCTACTATAACCACTGTCCCCCTCCCCCACCACTACCACTACCCACGCTTCTCCCATCATTCCTTTTCTAGCACCGTGAGATCCACACGTGTTTGTTTCAGTAGCTTCTTTTGACCGTGTTTTTGAAGATGCCTGACATTTTGGAGAACCCTACTCCCAAGTTAAGTATTGTAATTATCTCTTTTGATAATTCTAGGTAGTGTACATGCACCTCTTCTCAATTTACATGTTGCCTATTCATTATCTCCACTTTTACTAAAGTGTAACTACAGTATTTTTTGTAGATTAGATTAGGATTAGTAAATTTATATTGATTGGAGGGTTGAGGCCTATTAAAGCATATTTTTATTCCATTATGTGCTCCATGCTTTTACAGTAGTACTTCCATTGTCTGCCATCCATCTTACGTCCATGAAACAGCTTGCTTTACCATTATATGATAGATATTGTGATTTATTGCTCCTCATTTAAGTACCACATATTTCCTCTATGATTAATATACTTATGTACATTGTACGGTATGAATATTATTGGTGCAATCTGGATACTTCGCAAGGTTATGGTTCTTATAATTTTGGCTTATGTTCTGTGAACAGTTAATTGCAGAATTAGATTTAAGTGAACTGATGGCTTTAATTGAAACATACATACATACATATACCAAGGCACTTCCCCCAATTCTGGGGGATAGCCGACATCAACAAAGAAACAAAAACAAAAAGGGGACCTCTACTCTCTACGTTCCTCCCAGCCTAACAAGGGACTCAGCCAAGTTCAGCTGGTACTGCTAGGGTGTCACAGCCCACCCTCCCACATTATCCACCACAGATGAAGCTTCATAATGCTGAATCCCCTACTGGTGCTACCTCCGCGGTCATCTATATTTTAGTTTAAAAAGATTTACTATCATGTTTGGAAATAGATTTATTGAAGGTAAGTGAAGTGTGGTTACGGTAATTCAATGGTACAAATCTTATTTCAATTCCTACTTTGCAGATTTATGACACAACAATCATCAGAGGAAGTAATAAGAATTTTACTTCATGTGTGCAGAGTAAATCTATTACCAGAATTTCCGACTATAAATCCAAATGTATCATTTTGCCTGGACGACGAAGGAGGTTTGAAGGTAGATGTCAAATCTGTGTGTCAGCAGAAGGTTCTGGAAGATGATGAAAATCTGGCGAAAGTGGTGGTCCAGATTCTGGAAGAGCTGAAGAACCCAGAGATTGTACGAACATTTTATGAAAGCCTCGTGTCATACATAGACTTCAGAATTTTAAACAAAAAAGAAACTTCCTCAACAATTCTTGAAAGTGATTGTGATATTAGAGATAAACAATTTGAGGCAATAAGAAGAATTTATATTTCTTGTAGCCTTTTAAGCAATTTGGCCGAGAATGAAAAGTTGACCAACGATCTTTTTCAGAATTTATCCGCAGCCGTTCCGATCGTTGTTACGTTATTAAAGACGTGCTGTCAAACATGTGAAGATGACGCTTTAGATAAAACTAGGTTATCTTTCATGTTACATGTTATCATGATGGTATCATGCTATGTTAATGAACAAATTTCGAGAAAGAAAATGAGCAGTGAGGACTGGAAAGGTTTGAAATTGCTTCTACCTTCATTAGAGGAAATAAAGAACTCTGTGTCTGATGAAGCAGTTTTATTGTTTGTAGAACAACTAAGGAATGCTGTTGTTACTCATGGGGTTATTACAACTGCAACCATTGAAAATAATCAGACACTTGAAAAGGACAAAAATGAGCAACAACAGCACGCACCTGTTAGAGAAAGTAGTGAGGTTGATAAAAGTTCCAATTCAAGTAGAGGTGTGTCATGTGTATCAAATAAAACTAGTGTGAAAAGTACTTGTAAAACAGAAAATAATACTGTGAATATGGAAAAACTTCAAAATGATTCTGGTAGTGATAAAAACACTGAAGAAAAATCCTACAAGTCTAGCTACAGTGCAGCAATGGAAGATGTCGTCAGTCATATGTTACCCATCAGAGGTCATGGTCTGCTGGCCCTTAGTAAGCTCGTAGAAGAACGTGATAGTGAAACAATCTCCCACAAAGAACAGTTGCTAGCTTTATTCCAGCATGGCTTGAAGGAAGAGGACTCCTACCTTTATCTCAACGCAATACAAGGCCTAGCTGTGCTGTGTGATGCTTTTCCAGAGAAGGTTAGTATTACAATATTTTGTGCTCTGACTTATTAGCAATAAATGTGATTCTACCTCAGCTCTTGAATTATGTGCAGTACAGTGAAGTTATTCATGTTCTGAATGCATTATTTACTTAACCCTTTTACCCCCAAAGGACGTACTGGTACATTTCACAAAACTCATCCCTTTACCCCCATGGACGTACCGGTATGTCCTTGCAAAAAAATGCTATTTAGATTTTTTTTTGCATATTTTTTATAATTTTTTGAGAAACTTCAGGCATTTTCCAAGAGAATGAGACCAACCTGACCTCTCTATGACAAAAATTATGGCTGTTAGAGCAATTTTTAAAAAATATACTGCAAAATGTGCTTGAAAAAAAATAACCCCCTGGGGGTTAAGGGTTGGAAATTTCCAAATAGCCTGGGGGTAAAAGGGTTAATATTTAGCAATATTTTGATGGATTTGTTTTGATAATGAATGTTCTTTCACATTACAATTCTGGTTCACAGACGTGAATTAATGGTAAAGTGTTTTTCTGTTATGTAATACTGTATGAGTTTTAACACAATTTAATGCAAATTAGATACTCTAGCCTAATCCTGTTATTTTTATTACGGAAGTTTGTGGTTCAGTATCCCCTAGATTCATTTGTGACAATTTTATTAATAATTGTTTATAAGTTAATTTTTAATTATAAATTATCCTAATATTTAGTAAAAGGACTTATACTGATTTTAGGCTCCATTTCACTTTCACATATAAAAAGATTCAGTTGATTACATTGATAATGAAGAAATAATATCTTAGTGACGTCCTAATATAGAAGATAGCATTTTGACTTACCTGCTTAGAGAAGAGCACTTTTGCATGTTATTTAAGATTTCATGAAAATGGTGTAAAACTCATATAATCACTGCGTATAGTCACCATGAGACTGATTTTGTACTATACTAAATTTTTTTTAATGAGGCGCATTTGAACTGACTCGCAGGGGTGCCCTTTTAGCTTGGAAAAGTTTCCTACTTGCTGATTGGTTGGACAAAATAACCAATCAGCTTGGTGGGAAACTTTTCCGAGCTAAAAGGGCACCCCTGCGAGTAAGTGCATATGCGCCCCGTTGAAAAAAATCGAGTATAGTCTTGTTAGTACTTGTCCACAAAAAAATGCTACTTTGAAGGGAAGTTTTCTATCCCAGACCTGTACGATGCTCGTAAACTGATTTGAATTATTATGCTTGTATACCGCGTTGCTCAAATTCAAAGTTACTCATAAACTTAGATGAATATTTCTTCGGTATACCATGTCATATATCGTCACCCTCATAAACTAACTGCCTAAGTCATTTTCTCCACTTGTTGGGAAATAAAAAAAAACTTTCTCATTTCCTAATTCTTTATATCATTGTCTTGAGCTTCAATTCACAAATTCTTAACAGAAGAATTTGTGAATTAGAATTTGTGAATTGAAGCTCAACACAATGATATAACGAATTAGGAAATGAGAAGGCTTTTGTATTTCTCAACAAGTGGAGAAAATGACTTAGGCAGTTAGTTTATGAGAGTGACGATATTGGATTCCCTGGTCTATGGGTTTCCTTTATCAAAACCCTTTTATTTGGCAAGGAAAATTTTACTTTAGGTTATCTTTACACAGCACTCATATTTTCTTTTTGATAATATTGCCTATGTTATTTTTCTACATTTCAGGTAGTAGGTATTCTGACCCAAGAATTTGCTGCTGGGAACCGTAGCCCCGAAGATCGTGCAAAATTGGCAGAAACTTTAGCCCGGGCTAGTAAACGCTTAGGTCCCATTCTTCCGCATTACAAACCTCAGTTTATCAACTGCCTTCTCTCTGGTTTGTATACAGTACTTTGATTGATTTTGTAATCTTCCCCAATATTTTACGACTATATATTTAAAGCATCAGTTTTGGTACAGAAAAAAAGTGAAAATGAGAGTTTTCCTGCCTTGCAGTTAGCTGTTCAGGGTGTTTACACCTTCTCCCCACTAAGTGTCACTAATCAGTAAATGTTTGTACGGTGTGCCTTCTTCATCCATGAATTTGTAATGCACATGCAGCAAATAATGCACATAAGAATGCCCTATCGTTTTCTTCGTTTTGGGTTGTGGTGGCCGATGTAACGTCCCTGACTGGTGAACGCCAGACTGGGGTTCGAGTCCCTCACAAACTCGTTAGTTTCTTTGGTCGCTGCAATCTCACCATCCTTGTGAGCTAAGGATGGAGGGTTTGGGGGAGCCTATAGGTATATCTGCTGAGTCATCAGCAGCCATTGCCTGTCCCTCCCTAGTCCTAGCTTGGGTGGAGAGGGAGCTTGGGTGCTGATCATATGCATATATGGTCAGTCTCTAGGGTATTGTCCTGCTTGATAGGGCAATGTCACTGTCCCTTGCCTCTGCCATTCATGAGTGACCTTTAAACCTTTAAACCGTTATTAGACTCCACGTAAAAAGTTGTTAAATGTAACAAGCAAATTTAAATTCTCTTATAATTCTATTATGTTATCTATTGTTTATGCCAATGTCAACCTTATTAACAAAAACTGTTGGCTGTAAAGATGCAATTTCACCTTTGCTGACCCTTTGAGGTCCCATAAATACCTATGTTGCCCGTAGATAATGTTAGTTGTTTGGGAGCTGCCATATGTCTTAGCTCTTCCTTTGCTCCCATCACAAATTTGCCTACTGCATCTCAATTATCCATAATTTACCATTTAGTACTACTGTAATTTAAAGAGTTATATACAAATTCAATTATAAAGAGTTCCAAAAATTTGACAAGTTGGCAAAAAAATTAAACAAAACAGACTTCTGGAGTCACAATGTGGTGTAACTCAAATTTCATTAAGGTGAAACACACTTAAATACAGTACTGTACTATACATAAGCACTGAAGTCACTCAGCTATACTAATGTAATATAGAAAACTGTAGTCTACTGTAGTACATAAAAACATTTTATTACAAGGAAACATGAGTATGACTGACAAATAGCCTAGTCTAGTAAAATTTACACTCCCCATTTCCTGCTAGATGTGATTCACCCAAGCATTGCTGATGGACCTCCATGAGACGTGTAGATGGTTCTTCAGCACTTTGCACCTCATAAAACCTCGTGGATTCTCTGAGTGATACACCAAGAGCGGTGTTATTTCGGAATTCCCACTGGCATTAGCAAAGAACAGGAGGGTTAGACAGTCTTTCACGTGCCTGTGACTGGGAATTGCCTTCCCCTCTGGTGTAATGTAGGTCCTCTGGCATATTTTTTTCCAATACAGCCCTGTCTCTTCAAAAATGAAAACTTGCTGTGGTGCATAACGGTCTTAATACCACGAATACGTGTCCGGCCCTTAACCCTTTTACCCCCAAAGGACGTACTGGTACGTTTCACAAAACCCATCCCTTTACCCCCATGGACGTACCGGTACGTCCTTGCAAAAAAATGCTATAAAAATTTTTTTTTTCATATTTTTGATAATTTTTTGAAAAAATTCAGGCATTTTTCAAGAGAATGAGACCAACCTGAGCTCTCTATGACAAAAATTAAGGCTGTTAGAGCAATTTAAAAAAAATATACTGCAAAATGTGCTGGGAAAAAAATAACCCCCTGGGGGGCTAAGGGTTGGAAATTTCCAAAGAGCCTGGGGGTAAAAGGGTTAAATTGGAGCGCACAGTCTAGCTGTGTCACTCAACACCATAGATATCAGTTCCCTTCATTAAATTCTCCCATCTCCGGCTCACCATGAATGTTGTTTTTTATTCATGTTTTGCGAATGTACCTGGCACCCTCTTCACAAGGTATGCATACAAGGCCTTTGCCTTTTCATGAAACAAGAAGCAGCTTTTCAACATCATTTAGAGAGGGAGAGAAAAATGTGTGTATATTTTTTCCAATTGTGGGCTCCAGGAAAAACTGAAATTATCCTTAACCCATTCATTTTTTCCTAGTTATATTTTGGATGAATCCCTTTGCGGTAAACTTCCTTCTACAACTTACACTAATTTGGATTAGATAGTGGGCTAAGCTTCTGCCTTACAAAATATCGACCATCTCTATCACATGGATTTATCCATTTTTTTAATTATAGTTAATGTGGCAGAAATTACAGTTAAGAGCAAGGCCAATTATGAACAACATACTTAGAGAAAGAGTTGTATATAATTATTGAATAGAGTAATAAGATATAGTACTCAAACATGTAGGTATTTTTTTACTCAAAATATAATCACACTACTGTACAGTATAATTCAAATGTTATAGCAATAACATGAGGTGTACACAAAACAGTTATAGGGGAATTGGCTATAGAGTTTAGGTGGGGGAAATTAAATGATTTCAATGACTCCTACCTGTGAGTCACATGGTTAATATTCTTGTTGCTAATAACTTCTTGACTTTAGAAATATAAACAAAGGTTCTCTCCATGCTCCATATTTCTCTTCTCTGGGAGACCAACCACACATGATCAAATTGTTTTCAGAGAGGGGGAAACTACTACAGCTAGTCTGTGTATATCAAACAAGCTTATTATGGTTCACAAAAGCAGAATAGGATTGGATAATTGAGAAATTATAACAGTAAAAGAATGTGGATACAAACAGTTAGATGGTAATTGCATACATGTCTAGAGGTTGGGTGTCAGAAATTGAATTATAATGAAGATCAGATGGCGCTAGCATCGGGCGTCGGTAGAGTGGCTCAGGTAAGGTAGATAGGGCCTCTGTTACGGCCCTTCCCTTTGATGAAGGAATTATCTAAATGGAAGACAGCCTGTGAATAGTGGTTTTCACACGCCCCTGCTTTATACACGACGCCCACTGGGTGTTCGCGCGAGGGTAGTAACCTCTGCATTCCATTCTTTTAATTTTCTCTGGTATATTTGGAAGTATTTATATCAGAAAAGTGTAAGGAAGGACCCTTTTCACCGTGCGTCACAGGTATCTCCCCAGAAATAGATTTTTCCTTTGTCAAAATCCCTTTATTTTGATGAATCTTACCCGAGAGTCGTACAGGTAATATTTTTGTAGCGTAAACTTCTCGACCTTGAAAATAAAAGCAAAAGTTCTCTCTATCTTCTATATCCCTCTCCTTTGGGGGGACCAGCTAGCAAGGGATCGTGTCACTTCTGAGAGGGAGGAACTGGGCTGCTTGCCAAAGGGCAGCTAACAATCTTTTGCAGATCACCTAAGCAGTTTGAGGGGAATGGATATAGAGTTTTTCAAGCAAAAAATCCCATATTGCTTGATCGGTTAGCAAAGGTTGCGTTCATATATATTAATTCATTTATTTCTCTGATAAACAATGTATATTCTATATCTACATGGGCTATTGCTAAATAACTTTTTTCTTATTAGTACTTATGGCTCACCTGTACATTTGTCCATTGTCTAAATATGTGTTTTCTTATGTTTTAGGTATTCGTGATAGTGAACCTATAGTGCGAGCATCAAGTCTCTCCAGTTTAGGAGATGTTTGTAAGATTTTAAGATTCAGTTTAGGCTCTATTATGTTTGAGGTAAGTGAAAATATGTGTTTTATTTTTTTTTACAGCAATATATTGAAGTGTGGTGTATATTTTATTCTATATTCAAATTTATGTTCAGCATTATGACCCATTGACAAAATAATTTGCCCTTAGTGTGGTGTATATTTTATTCTATATTCAGATTTATGTTCAGCATTATGACCTATTAACGAAATAATTTGTCCTTTTTAGGTTTTTGAGGTCTTGCAAGGTGTTATAGATACCGATAACGCAGTGGAAGTTCGCCGCGCTGCTGTTTTAGTTGTGACTTTGATATTGCAAGGTCTTGGCCGTGATGCATTCTTGGTAAGTACCAGGCTGCTTTATTGGGTAATGATTGATTAGGGAATTTTTCATCTAAATTTGTTAAAAATTGTGAAGGAAGTGTGTTCATATAGAAGCACCGACCATGTCAGTGGTCGTAGTGTAAATGCCTCCGCCAAAATCTAAGATTTTGCGAAGGGTAGGTACGGGTATTCACCCCCGTAAGTAAATGGCAAATATTTTGTTACTTTAGTTTTTGTTTATAAACAACATTATGTAAAAGCTACTGAACCAATTTCATCAAAACATGGTGGATGTGTGGGGTATTACCCAAAGACAAAACCATTAGAATTTGAAGAAAATAGATCAAAATACAGGTCAAAGTGAAGTTAAGACCAGGCACGCACTCCTTGTCACCTGAGTTAGGTGGGATGTGGTGGTAGTGCTGATGTTTTGCTAGTGTCGTTGGCCTGTTGTGATAACCCCCAATGGCACCTGAAATGGACCAGTCGGTCTGTCCAGGCACTCACTCCTAGTGGCTGAGTCGCCTTCTACTCTATGCTCCTCTCCTCTCGGTGTCAGATATTCGCCCGAGACAGGTGGCATTTAGTAGTGCTGGTGTTTTTGCAGGTGACATTGGGTTATATTGTAACAATCCCCAATCATCACCTGACACTGGGCTGGTTAAATTGATCTTGCCACTGATTCCTTGTGACTGAGTCGCCTTCTTGGCATTACACACACGTGTGAGAACAGGCAGTTTGTCGCACTGGTATTTTTGTTGGGGTAATTGAGATCCGTTGTCTCCCCCCCCCCTGTTTGCTGGGCATAAAATCAGATTTTGGCTCAAGCGCTCTTTCTAGGGACTGACCCTCCTTTGCCTTTGCTCTTGGCGCTGAAATCTCACGAGAACAAGCGCTGTTCTGGTCTCTGTAGCCACTGTTGCATGCCTCTCTCCCATAGTGTCTGAGGCGCAATCCCCAGGGCTGGACCTGTCCATTTGCTCTCTGTATCCCTTCTCTTGACGGAAGAGTCAAGTTCGAGATTGGTAGCACTTGTGCCCTTCCTGCTGTCATGGTTTTTCCTCCTTGGACTCCTGTCACAGACCAGGTGGTCCAACCATGAACTCATCCTTTATTTACCAGTCTTGGTTTGTCAGCCCAACAGGATAAGTTTCTTTAGTTCAGTTGTTTTTTCTGTCATTTAGCAGCAAGAGTTATTTGTTCCTTGAAGTTACTCTGGTTTTTTTTTTTTGGGGGGGGGGTTCCTCTGGTTTCTTTTTTTTTGGGGGGGGGGGTTCCTCACATTCTTCTCATTTCTTCTATTGTCATGCTAAATTATCCAAGTAAGTATTATTAATACTAATTGTATTATGACTGAGTTAATTTTTCCTTTGTGAATACCCCTCGATTTGAATGTTAACCGAGATGAAAATTATCTTATTACCTTTAGAAAAACTATTTTATTATTTGTCTACTTGGAAATGCCTTTATTTATTGTTAAATTTCATTACAGGTGCTAAAAGATGTAATTCGCAATCTTTATAGAGTTTTGAGGTTGGTTCAAACCCGTGATCCTGATGATATTGTCAGACTTCATGCTCAACTTGCCATTGAAGAGATCGACAGCATAACAAGAGAATTTCTACTTCCTAAACTTAATCTCACAAAGAGAATGTATGTAGCCGATATACCTCCAAAAGAGTTCTTCTAGTATAATTAATACCAGAATGCTCTTTCAACACAATGGTACGGTTATTTTTTTGTAGTTTCAAACATTTCATGTAATGTTAAATGCAAGAATTAAGGATCATTCACAAGTATATTATTTTAAAAACATAAGTTTTATATTTCATCATTCAGGTGAACTGCCTTTCTATTGTGAAAATAGCTTCAAAATTAAATGGCTGTGATTTCAAATTTTGTGTACAATTCTCTGGTCACATATAATAGTTTAACTTCCCACTGTACAGGAACTGTAATAAGATTTAATTTGTGATATAATGCTACGTGCAATATTTATTTATTCGTTTCTCCCCTGAAGTTCATATTGCTTTCTCTCCAGAACAACAAGAACCCTATACATCAGTGGTTCCCAACCTGGGGGAAATTTGAAGCTTCCAAGGGGGAAATAATCACACTACCTACAAACTAAAACAAGCTGAAAATGTCCTTATAGTACGTGCGGCAATTTGTTGTTAGCCATTCAATTGTGATATGATCATATCAGTTCTCAAAAACATGATATTCAAGGGGAGAATTGGAATATCATGCCCATTTCTGAGGCAGGCGAGTGGGCATGAGGCCTGGGCGGGGCATGAAGGGGGAAATCTGGATGGTTGAACTGGGTGCAGGGGGGAAATGACAGAAGAAAGGTTGGGAACCACTGCTATACATAGTAGTAGGGAATGTTGAACAATACTGTAGTTGTAGTAATAGGTTGATAAGGACATTAAAAAATTGCTGTCACATTTATAATAATTTAATTACAAATATCTACAAAGTCAATAGTAAACAAACACCAGAAATGGCAACAACCTGAAAAACTTGTCTGTCCCATAAATCTCTCAAAATAAGCCTCAGCTTACTACAAAATTGTTACAGATGCACTTTTGTTGCCTTTTAATGAATCAATCATCAGGTCACTCGAAATGGCAACGGATAGTTTTTTAAAAGTCATTATGTACAAGAAAACTGTAAAACTGTATTGTGCATAGTCTTGCATTCACTGACAAAAAACAGACATTTCACAAAATATTTCATCCACAGTTTTAACCCTTTTACCCCCAAAGGACGTACTGGTACGTTTCACAAAAGCCATCCCTTTACCCCCATGGACGTAACGGTACGTCCTTGCAAAAAAATGCTATAAAAATTTGTTTTTCATAATTTTTGATAATTTTTTTTAGAAAATTCAGGCATTTTCCAAGAGAATGAGACCAACCTGACCTCTCTATGACAAAAATTAAGGCTTTTAGAGCAATTTAAAAATAATATACTGCAAAATGTGCTGGGAAAAAAATAACTCCTTGGGGGTTAAGGGTTGGAAATTTCCAAATACCCCGGGGGTAAAAGGGTTAATATCAAATTGCAACATGATTAAAAAAAACTGTGGTAACATAATTATTATCGAGGACGCCTTTAAAAGAAACAGTTTAACAAGACAAACACTTGCTCAGTCTATTTGGGAAAACCAGGAAGTTTTAATGAGAACTATATTAGTAGCAGGAAACTTCTATACAGTACTCGATAGGGTAGACTAATGTTATGTGAGAAAATATCCTAGTTTTATAACTTTTAGAGAGGAGCTGGAGTAAAGGAGCACTTATTTCCTTTACTGTACAGTATTTATAAGAATGTGACACTGAAATAACTTAATATATCTTTCAGTCAAATATAATGATTTCTAATAACATTACCCAAGTAAGTATAAAAATTATAATCTCGCTATCAACACATTGATAAAATTATCATGATTAAATATATATATAATATATATATGACTGCTTTGGAGACATTATACATGTGAAAAAAAAAAAAAGATGAGCTGACTTACATTATAGTATGTATTTTTCTTTTGTTAAATAAGGCCACTTTTAACGTTCACAAGCTCGACCCTTGGATGATTATACTGATGTAGGGATTCTTGGATAATGAAAGCATAGCTTCCTAGTTACAAAGGCAAAATGCAACTGAAAAAGAAAAATGCATTGTTGAGCTTTCACTCAAGTTAAGAACGTATCACTCACTTTCAATTCTCTTGGTCTTATTAAATCTGTATTGCAACTGGAAGAACTAAGAACTCAAATTAAATATCTTAAGATAGAGCAATAGAATCATGTACATGAGGTGATAGGAATAGTCTTTTGATCCTATAACCACAAAAAGTGGATTAAATTTTTTTTTAAATCCTTTGGTCTAAACTACATACTGTTGAATAAGGGGTAAACATAAGAAGCCTCTGTTGAAGCAGCTCTACAAATAGCTAAAGCAAATGGGATAATGTAAAGTAAAATGCAGAAAGCAAGGATGCTCGGGCCAAAAAAGGATGTACGTGTTAAACATTTGTATACAGATTCAGCAAGGCCATTCAGCGTACTGTACTTTGGTATTCTAAGAGAGCTGTGTAGGGCTCACAGTGAATGTTCCTTACGGGTAGCATGAGGTGTAATTAAAAGTTTTCCTCATTTATGGCATCACTGCATTAACCTTCTGAACTTTGATGTGTATCAAAATTAGTTCCAAATGAATAATATTTGCATCCGAACTTTTGGTTTAAATCCTAAATACCTAGTAAATTACTGGTAGATTAATATAATAAAATACAATGAAATTTAATATAAATTCCAGTGAATTTTATAAAACTATAGAAATTAATAAAATAAAACCACTATACTGACACAAACAATTTGCGCAAGAAGAATATTTAGAGATATTTTTGAAAGTTGAATTGTTAATAAGAACAAATGGGAAGAGAGGAGGGGCACGATGCCATGGTGGAGGAGTAGGTCTTGAAAGCAGAAAAATTTCATACCTCTGGGACACTTAACTGTTCAGCTGATTTTGAGGGCACCAAGACATAAAAGCATAGCATTAAAACAAACATTTTGACGAGTGCATAAGATATGTACTGCAGTACTCTTTATGCATGAGCATTGATAATAGACAGTGTGTGTTAAAAAACACCAAGATGCATGACCTGGGTGAGGTAGAAAGATATTACAAATCAGGAAGCAATTGAGAGGTACAAGTACAGTGGTTGAAAATAGACATCTTCATGGTCGTAGTTTAAAATTTTGATGAAGGGAAAAGAAACAGTTGATTAGAAAATAGATGTAGCATGACACGCATCTACACAATGACAAATAGTTATGTCTAGGAAATTATAGATGAAAGAAACTTAACCCTTTTACCCCCAAAGGACGTACTGGTACGTTTCACAGAAGCCATCCCTTTACCCCCATGGACGTACCGGTACGTCCATGCAAAAAATGCTATAAAAATTCATTTTTTCATATTTTTGATAATTTTTTAAGAAAATTCAGGCATTTTCCAAGAGAATGAGACCAACCTGACCTCTCTATGACAAAAATTAAGGCTGTTAGAGCAATTTAAAGAAAATATGCTGCAAAATGTGCTGGGGAAAAAATAACCCCTTGGGGGTTAAGGGTTGGAAATTTCCAAAGAGCCTGGGGGTAAAAGGGTTAAGAAAATTTGAAACAGGAATTAAGGTGAAAATTTAACAATGACTAATAAGCAAAGATAAAAAATGTAAGAACAGAAATTGTAGAAAAGACTACACTTTGTTTTCAAGTGTTTAGTCCATAATTTAAGTATGGAGGTACAAATAGTTAATCTACCAGTTTTTGTAGAGGAATTACATTAAAATAAGATACAGCAGACTAAATTATAGCCTTTTCAATAGTCAAGGAAAATGACTCGCCTCATAAAACAATTTGAAAATGTCGTAATGTTATACAGTATTCTATTCCTAAAAATAACGAATGGAATTTTGAGACTATTTTACATGCAAAATATTTAACCAAGTAAATTACCTAGTTGTGAGTCAAGGAATTAAATTTAGGAATACAAAAAGATAAAAACTAAAATTCAGGAAGACTGATAAATAAACTGCTTGTCTGTTATTCAAGATAAAACTTTCTTGGGTATGTTAAGGTGGTAAATTTAAAATTACTAAAAATATATATAAAAATAAGTAAAGCACAATATTTATGGTTTTTAAGCAATTAATTTTTTACAAAAGGATGTCAAAACTGTAACTTTAAGAAATAATTGAAAATATCAATTTTTTAACATGTATCAAGTAATTGATACTTGGATACACTTGGAATTTACACACCATAATTTACAATGTATTTTTTGACGTACAGATATGTTATATTCAATCCAAAATAACCTCATGATCAGCTTTCCTATGGTGACAAGCATTTAACCTACAGTCTGACTAGTTGATGCCCCAATATTATTTGGTGCTTTTTAAAAGTCGTCCACTCCTCTCCAAGCATTACTCTCAGAACAGTATGAAGAAATCTTTAAGTGAAATACATTATTACATTTAAAATGTTTCCCCCACTACCAAGGCAAACCCTATGAACAGCACAGCTACCACATAGCAAATGAATATGTGAGGCCACAATATGAGCAAATTTAGGGAGGCACTAAAAATTGATTCTGGTATAATGTGGGGAAAAAACTTCATTTCTAAATAAGCTTCAAATACAAAATATGAATAAGAAATTTTTGGAAAACACTGAGACTACAGGTAATTATATGTGAGATTCTAACTGATATAGGAAATATGATGCATTGATTAAGGTAAAGTACCTCGAGAATTGAACTTTTTGAAAATCGCAAACAAATCTTTGCTTCAATTGTAGATTATCGTCTTTCAGTAATGTTTAGGAACAAAGTATTTTCTCGTAATTTTTATTCTTACCAAGTAAATTAGCATGCATAATATGCCATTACAGTACATAAAATCTACAAGTTGTTTTACTCATAGCTCGTACTTTTTATCCGACCCATTTAGCATTATTGTCACTATTGTATTTAAATGCTGCTCATGAGTAGCAAAGGACAGGACAATGTCCCAGAGACCGACCATAAATAAAATTAGGGTCAGGGACAAAGTCCTCCATTCTAGGGAAGGGATAGGCAAGGGCTGCTGATGACTCAGCAGGTAGATCTGTAGGCTTCCCCAAAATCCCCCATCCTTGGCTAACAGGGACGGTGAAAGCTTTAAAGGGCTGCAAGCCGGCCATCGAATTTCCAACACACGAATCGCGAGTCAGATGTCTAGAAGGCTGCCATAACCCATTTCCTTTTCAGATATATTACCCGCCATGCTTGTTTTATAGCCATTTACCTCGTCAGTCAATATTATGTAGTACAGTATTACCAAAGTCATTCAGTAAAACTAGAAAAAGTTCAGATGACCACAGAACTACTAGTAAAAAAAAAAAAAAAATTCAATTTTATATACAACATTGCCTCTGACTGGAATTTTTTCCAAAGCTGATTTTTTATTTAAAGCTAATATTTTTAAACTAACCTGTTCAACATATCAAACCAATTAATTGGAATCCATGTTTTACCGGGTACCAAGACTAAATGGGTAACTGAAAAATATGTCTGCAACAATTTTCTCTTTTAATAATAGCATCCAGTAATGAATTATTCATTACAAAATGCACATTCACCGGAATAAGCATAACTACAAATCTATACTCGAGATTACATTCCTTTCATCTCGCTTTCAGATGACACAGCCCCATAACTAAACTCGCATGATCTACCATGTCTCATTTAATATGTTCAAATCTCCCTAAAATTTGCTCATACTAAAAGCCCACACAAACAATCCTTATGTTTTCTGCTACTTTTTGCTACCCAAAACACAGACTCTATAGCTGGGTGCAACATCTGTACTAGTGATATCTTTACAATGTAATGCACGGTGCTCTACTTTTGTTTTTGCTAAGTCAGGTAGCCAATTCCCATTACATCAAGCTGGGATAGTAAGCAAGTAACAACCACATAATAACAATAACAAAGTAACCAGCCAATTTCATAAGCAAAGATGTTAATATTATACAGATAAAAACATTCCAGATAGGCCATTTTATATACTAAAAATATGCACATTTAAAATGCTGAACTCTGTTACATACTGTACACGGCTTTGCCATGATGAAAAATGTACAATGTTTATCTCTAAGATAAATCTCCAAACCAAACAAGAGTCAATATCACATGAAATTTTACAGAATAACTAGATCCAAAGCTGCATCAAATTCTAATCATGTAATTTGCATTCCTTGAAGAAAAATAACCACTAGTTTTCTAGGCCAGCTTCCATATCGGCTATCTTCAGGAATCATTCTTCAGCATTCCATAAATAAAACAATTTTAATAACAAATTTATTTCTATACTCTCCTGACATTCATGGCTTCTCTCTCAAGGCTGTTAAAATGTTAATGCCTAACTAAATAAGGGATTTTGACGAAGGAAAAATCTATTTCTGGGCGAGAGACCTGTGCCGCCCAGTGAAATGCTCCTTTAGCACCATTTCTAAGGTATATAACTCCTTTATAGCAGTTATATACCTTAGAAATGGTGCTAAAGGAGCATTTCACTGGGCAGCACAGCTCGGAGCCCAGAAATGAGAATCTCCTGTTTTTGTTCCTTGTAAAATGCCTCAACCCCTCTCAATGGACAAGGCTAACAGCTGAACACATCTCTCATATAAAAATCAAAGCACAATCTTGCATCTGGTATGTTTCACATTGCCATAATTTGTAATCACTTTGTGATTTATTCATTAATATAAGAACCAGCTAATTGGATCCTTAGCAATTTAAGAAGTCAGTCTAAATAAATGTGAAATAATTAAAACAACAAAGGATAATATTCAAGTGTGAAGTTGAATTGGATGGTACTTATAGATGTATGAAAATTATACATGCGACAAGATAACTGAAAGGCTAAGGGAACTATGACACCATATTCCCTATACGGTTGCCATCGACTGCCGGATGGCTGGATGGTTTCCAGAGGGGAAGGTATCATGAAAGGAAAGAAAACAAGATTTTTTAGGATTGGCGTATACATTTAACAGCTTCGAGAGAGAAGCAATATGAACACCTAGGGAGTTTCTTAGAAATAAAAAAAATTTCAACTGCTTCAATTTGGAATCTGAAAAATCTGTGAAATAAATGGCAAAGGTTTATGGAGAACAAGATCTGTGACCCTTCTCCAGCATGTACAGAAAATAAATGGCACGAAGAGGTAAACTCCACGACCATTTGATAGTAGGGACAGCAATTCAGCTGTTGTTAGGTACATGTTATATGCAAATACATGTACTGTCAGGTACACTGGTGATGAACATCTAATCTTAATTTAAAAGACATTCTTTTTGAAGACTTATAACTAATCTTCTTTTCAGAAAATTAACTTTAGTGAACTGGAGATGATTGAAAACTCTTGCTTACTCAAAGAAACATATCCATAGAAGTGTTACCGGTACTCTGCTTTAAGGGGATTCAAATCTGAAAGAATTGAGAAAAAAAATCTTTGATATCTTCTGTCATGCATATGTGAAAAAAAAATAAAAAGTTCAAGGTAGTTCTGCCTAATGACCTATAATTCTTATTTCAAGAAATCAAAATAAAACAGATTTTAAATACTGGTAGCTTTAGTCCTTTGGGCACTTATATGAAGAGAAAGCATATGAGGCGAGGCAACTCAGATCTGAATTTGGTAATCTACACTGTAAATTTTATAGAGATCTCCTTATACAGCTGCATTCAAGAACTAAAAGTATACTTGATACCCTGTGTATGATAAGATGCTTAAAAACAACTAATACCTCACTGGCTTCATGGCTCAGCAGTATAGCAAAAGGCATAATATGTAAGAGTCAATTTGTATCAACTCGGTTCACTCATGTTCATGATTTGCTAGAAAAGTTGTATAGACTAAAAGAAGTGATCCAAAGGACTAACATCTCCTAAAATATCAGAGGGAGATAAACAATAACAAACAGGTTCTAAATAAAGGCAAATTTGCAAATTCCCAATGAAAATATCCGATTTCACTTTGTCAAGATATAGTTAAGGTAGTATCACAGAATTGCAGCCAATCAACTAGTTCACTTAAACTTCTAAGTGGGTAATGAAAAGCAGTGTTGCTCATCAAGTCTTAAATCTATTATACGGTTTCTTCTATTATACGGTTTCTTCAGCAGTATTCTATATGAGCTACAGGAATCTTTACCCAGTTATCACGTGATATGAAGCAATTTTTTCAAGTTGCTAGTGATTTACTGCCTCTTCAACAAGCATTCATTCTGGCTGAAGTGAACTTCTGAGGACAAGGCAACAAAATGCTCTTTGTTAACCTTGACAGGAAAAACAATGTAAAATGTGTAGTTTTTCATTATATCTTGTCAATTTACTCATACTGTATTCTTCATTACTTAAAAATGGTTCTTTTACCTTTACTGAAATTTTATGACAGTTACAAATTTCAATCTTTGGCAATGACTAGGTGAGATCTAATCCTAAGTGGAATGCATGAAATAAAACTTGGATACCAAAGGGAAGAAAGTAAGAGACTAACAATATCATTCTGTGCTCCCACAGATCACCGAAGCAAATTTTTAAGACTTGTATAGTTCACAAAAAAGTTTGTCTTTTAATGAAATCTTAAAATATGAAGGGCAATGATGAAAAGTAAATAGCAAAAAGGCTTCCAGCTTTAGACCATAGGGATACTGCCATATCCTCTGATACTGTGTAGTGCTAAGCTTACTTTATGCAGGGCAGGTATCCTTCTGTTTGCTGCCTTTAACAGTTCAGTGATATGCACATACAATCTTAAATGTTTCCCAAGTTTAAAGATTGGGCAATGGGGTCAGATTTAAAAACAAAATAGAAATATGACGGCTGGGAGGATGAAGGCTGAATATTTGTCATACGCCGAATTATTGATAAATAAGATGGTTTATTTCACTTTCTGACGCATTTATAAATCACCTAGACTAAAGCCTTCATGGAGGCATTTTGCTATGATTTTTGTAACCATAACTTTTATGGGTTGGATTCGCTACCTATGACAACTTTATAAATAACTAGTAACCTTATCTCACCATTATAAAAAAAACTTGATAATTATTTGAATAGTTTTAATTGGCAATAATTCTATGATAATAAGGCAAGTATATCCCAAGACAAATAGATATGGATAGTTGCCTCTCCAGGCATTGGTTGATGGCAAATGATACAGTAAATGACTAGCCCTGTGTGTACGCAAATAAATGAAGTTCAAAATTAATTTTTATAAACTGTGGGACCTATACTTTATGATTTTGGATTCAACCAAAAATCTAAGCACACAAAATATATTTTAGTTGTAAGAAAATGCTAAATATACCTTTTTAATTTATATTCTTCCTAGCTATACACACCTTACTCTTTTAAAATATGGATATGTCTTCAGGGGCACAGATATGAGCATTGAATCTTTGACAAGGGCTAGGCTTGCAAGTTCTTACTTAAGATAGTAGAAGTACGTAATGACCAAAGTCGCATATGCAAGCAAACAGCCTCACCAATCCCTTTCTTTCTAGTTCCTCTCGGATGTGACACTCGCATGTGAGGTGTAGTCCTGAATTAGCCAATTAGCAGCGCTGTCCCCTGATGGGACATTAGCCAACATCATGTCAAAGGACTAAGATAGAATCGAGAAGGCTCGATAAGGTCCCAACTAATCTTCAAGACCGTCTTGTACTGGGTCTTCATCACAGTGAAATAATGAAGGTAACAGAACCGTCAAAAGTTTGACATCATGAAGAGCCTGAAACTCAAATACTATCTTGCAAAAACAAAGGAGAGAGAGACAGCCTTGAAGGAAAAATCCCTATAACATCTTCTTAAGCTTAGTTGTAGGTGCTTCGGCTAGAGCCCTGAGGACAGGGACCATCCCACTCCGGTAGGACTGCCTGAAGATCCCTTTGAGCATGGACCGATACCGAGGAGGGATCCACACAATATCCAGCACCCTTCTCTTTTCAAATTCTCTTGCCAAAGCAGAGAATAGAGGCAAAGACCTTGTGAGGCCTTCTGAAGGCTAACACAAGATACCTGAGAATATGAACCATATCACCCAGGGGTCGAAGTCCCTCGGAAGGCAAAAATACTCAAAATCTCCCTTAAAGCATGGATCATTCACAGGAAGAGGAGGGATTCAAACTCGACTTAGATACTACTTTGGCAGAGACAGTCTATTAAGTCGGTGATCTACTGAAAAGAGCGACTACCACAGTTAAACGCTCTCTATGACCCCAAAATAGTTTCTTTCTTCCTCTCAGGACCTACTTAAGAGCAAAGGAAATAGAGCATTAGTGTCCCACAGAAGAGACAAGAAAAGAAGACAAACACATTCCACTCTACCTGGATGGAGTGGGTACTCAATCCCTTGAGGGATCATCACATGCTATCAATGTTAGAAGTGTCTGCCATACCAGGTTCACAATCTGGCTGACAGAATCCTGAGGAAACAGTAGTCAGGTGAACCGTGCCGCTCTTTCCTGGAGTAAGAGGGTAGCATGTACAGTACAGTTCCCTAGCCTTACGCAGCAAACAGTGTTGGTGATTAGTGCGTGTGGGGTCACTCACCTGCAACCGGTGCCACAGAGGTAGCTATTACATCATGCTCACACTTCATTTGATAGACCCAAAAAGGACTCGGTCATTAGGAGGACTTCGTAACTTCTTCCTAACAGAAGAGAGTGGCTCTTACAACAAGGATATTCACTCAATCCAGTAGGAAATGGAAAGATGTGCAAAACATCACACCTTTGTCTGACCAATAGAATCATAGTTCCCAGCTGAAACCTTCGCCTGCATCCAATCTAAGAAGACCATCAGGTTCACAACCATTTGACCGATCCCAAAGGTACCGGTTGAAGAATGAGAGCCAATAATCCCTCCGAAAGAGGGAGAGCAACTTTCTATGGGTCAGGGCAGTTCTCCTTTACCACGATAAAATGCTCACTCTTGCTTCGGCTATGGATCAACCCTGAGCTAACCCTACTGAATGGTCAATCCCTCCTGAAGGTAAGCACAAGGTAAAACTACCAAAGACTATTGCAAGAAGCCTTCTGCAAAACTGCTACTGTTGTTTCTTCTGAAGAGGAGAATTGAAGTAGGTACAGGAAGAAGAGAGAAAAATCACTTTCCCCTTCCCAACATTCTTCCTTGCTACCATGAATGGTTATGCAGTTTCTACTGAACAGGAACCTTTGCATGAGCGAGATCACACTCCTCAATCAAAATCCTCAGATTGCAATAAGATAGAGGAGTAATTTCAATCTTGACCTGGAAAGACTCAGGAGAGGTCATTCCAGTATCTCCTAGTATAAACTCTCAGAGGGACACTTGGGTGAAAGAAATGCTTTTAGAATGACAGAGGCCTGCTTGCACTAAAAGCATTTATTCCTCTCTTGAAGTTGAATATGAAGTTAAAGTTCCAACTGAGTTTGAACTGTCAAGTCCGAATAGATCTAGGAATGTATAATTGGGAAGCAGATCATGAATTAGGCAATATCCGGTCTCAATCCCTGTCTGGGATGCAGTTCCTGGGACCAAAGAGCAAGTGTGGTATAGGGTATATTCCCTCTGGTAAACTTGTGGTCAATCTGGCTCGGTGCTTGGAAGCCCAGACCAAGGATCAGTCACTGACTGGCTAGGCACAGCCAACATTTTAAAGGTGCCAAAATATTTCATGCGAGAAAAACAAGAGACAGAAGAGGTACTCTTCCCTATGTTGATCGTGTTGGAGAGCGAGCCGTAGTTCTGTGGCCTCTCAGACAGACTTCTGGGTTCCAAATGTGGGATGACATCCACAAGAGGAGCCATTTTCTCAATTTGGGAGAAGGGAGCAGAACTTCCCAGGAAGAAGGAAGGTGCCCAAGCTTCTCCCAACTCCTGGTGTCATGAAGAGTCCTACAGGACTTGTTACAACTGACCTTCCTGAATTTCTTTGACTATTACTTCTCATTTTGACAGGGAGAGTCAGAATTAGAAGGGAATTTGTGATCTTTCGAGAAGGACCAATCACCTGATGCTGGTGCAAACAGCAATACTGTTACATCGTTATAACCTGGCTGACCAACTCCGAAGATATTGGGCAGTAAAAAAATCAGAAGACTCGAAAGATAACACTAGTTAAGGTTACCATAAACTTGTGACTAATAACCGACCCCACAGGTGCTGGTTGGAGTATGAGCTTCGTTCACTACACTCCGCAACTGCATGGGTAGCGTAAACAAGACCCATATCAGCCTACCGTACAGTGCTGGGGATCGGTCTTGTTAAAACTTTTCTTGTACAAGTGATGGAATAGCTGTGGAAGTCACACCCGGCTAACAATTGTTAACCAACCCCAAAGGTAAGGACTGATGCTTGAGCTCCATATCAGCTAGGCAGATGAGGGAATGATAACTGTAGTAGTCTTTCGTACAGTGTTAGAGATTGGTCTGGGTAGTACCACTCACCTGGAACTGATAAAATAGCAGTGGCTAACACCAGGCTCTTGATTGCTAATAACTACAAAGGTACTGGTTGTGGGCAAGTTCCAAACCGTACAGAGAGCGCAATGCAAACCCCAACACCAGGGGTTATGTCAGAAAGGAAGCACTGGGAACATTCACTGACAATGCAACACAGGGATCTGGTGATCACTGTTGGCGCCAAGTGAGTCCATCACACGAAGATTTTCCTTACCAGTTATGCAGGTTGGTTCGTACTCAGTCCTAAACAGAGGAACCAGACGAGTTCATTGTCTTCCTGATATGAAGAGCCAAAGCAACGCTCCCAAAAATGGAGAGGGGGGGGTTTGCTTATAATCACCCTTTCACAATGGTACAGAAGGTCCTTAACTTCAAACTTGATAGGTTCCAAGAAGCTATTTGTAAATTTTAATAAATATTGTCCTAGGGTATGCTTCACCCAACTCGCATGCCTACGATTTTCAGCTGCAAAAGTCGACAGATAGTCCTGTTTTATATAGCAAATGTCTTACTTATTGCATTAAATTATATAATTTTTGTTTTATTATATTTCATCATGAACATTTGATACAATATCTGAGATTTCCAATTTCAGTTAGATTTGTATTTATATCTCCAAACGTTTGTAAGTTGGGGGTTTTGGAGTTTGTGTCTTCATAGAAACAAAATTCACTTATATGAAAAACAAACCCTTATCACAAACGAATGCAAGGATTGATCCAATAGTCAAGAGGCAAGTGCGAAGGTGTGTCTGTATCCCATAAAAGAAGTATCTGTTCTGTAATACGAAGGTACCTGGAGCTTCCACCTGTGGTCAACCAATAGCCATTGTAGGGCCTCTGAAGACATGTCCTTATTTCAAAGGATGAAACGTTTGTATACGTATAGGAACAAACCTGTTTGCAATATAAAAATCCCTAAAGGTATCTGAAATTTACATTATATTTACATCCCTACTGATAAGAAAGAAACCCTTAAGCATTTATGTGATATCTGATTCAGCGTTCTCATCCAAAAAGTCAAATAAAAGACAGGATACAGCAAAGGTAGCTATTCATAAAATTATAATGAAATGTCAGTATGTATAGCACATTTACAAAGTTGCTATAAAATTTACTTTTTCTTACGACCACGTTTCTTTTTTTCTGGAGGAGCACAGCGCTGCTGGTGTTGAGATACACAACGTGGACAATACCAATTAACTTCTTCATTTGGTGCAACCTGAATGCCCACGCATACCCTGAAAAAAAACTCAAACTAATAAATATGTAAATATACATACACAAAATACAGTACTATTCATTGTGTTTTTCAATTTATAAATGTACTACTGCAATGATATAAAATTAATTGTAAATGAATAATCATGATATTAAAAGGAAAAAATGTTAATGTTATTTATTTACTCCAGAACGAATTAATTTCGTATTGTGAGGCATTACTGTACTAACGTCAGATTACCGTCTTTTCTATTTGACGTAAAATTCACAACCGCAATATCTTTGGTACTCTGTTTTTTTTTTCATCCTCATTTTGCTGTACTGTGCAGTATCGAGTGTAATTTTTACATAAAAACATCATCGTGATAAACATATTTCTGAGAGCCTTGTTTTCATTGAATACAGAACAAAAGCTAGCAACTTACCAATGGTACCAGTCATCACATGTATCACAGCCAATCATTGGAGTTCCATCGTCCTGTTTCCCACAAGTAGGGCATATCCAAACTTCATTGCCCTGATCATCCTGAAAGGGATTTCACTTGTTAAAATTCCTCATAACGACATTGAAGTTGCAATGAGACAAAGTAAAGAGGTAATGAGTTATCCAAAAAAATTAAAGTTGCTTTGAGACAAAATAATAAGAGGCAATAAGTTATCCTAAAAGAATAAAAACTCTGATTACCTATACAGGAAAAGTTAAAAGGAAACTCACAACAAAATGACCAATCGGTCCAACAGTCTCTGTCAAAAGACCAGTACTCTGCTGTTCTTGCTTCTTTGATTTTGGAGGGTCTGGTGGCGATGTATGCATCACCGGGGGTGGAACTGGTGGTTGAACTGGAGGAGGTACATTTATTCGACTACTTGATGGATTACTTATAGCGGGTGCAGTTTGATTTGATACAGGGGGTGGTCTACCCGTATCTTTCGGGGGCTTTTCTTTCTTCTCTTTCTTTTCCCGTGACTTTTTGCTCCCTGAAAAAGAAAATAATTCTATGATGAGAGGAAAAAAAGTTTCAGGAAAACTAAACTGAACAAATATTACACTGTATTTAGGTATCAAATGACAACAAAAACTGGATTTTTTTCAAATAAAATCTACTATTTTCATAATTATTTTAATTAGTAAAATGATATTCAATCATTAGTGCCAACTTCCAGACCTCAGAATATAAATAATAAAACCTTCTTATCAGCTGACATTAGGTTTCATAGATTCCAAAGCAGTGTCATTCCATGGATAATAAGCAACATAAACTTGTTTTTTTCCAACTAAATATTCCCCTAGGAATATAATTATATTTTAAATGTAAAATGCACAACAACAGTGAATGTTCTGTACTGTAACACAGTCGACCCTCTTTCATTGCAATTTTGATGTTCCATTGTACGAAGATTGGTATAACATTTAAAATAAAGTTACGATTTTTCGCAGAATCTTGTGGACGGTACTACTGTGACCAGTCCAATGTTTTCAAACAATTGTGGTATTTGTGAGAGGCTTTCGAGCAGTTTCCTTATATGCACAATATCAATTATCTGGCTGACTCTGTCTCATTCTCCCAGCATTCTTCATTGTGGAAGCATCCTTCACAAATGTTTTACAATCGCTTTACCGTAAACTTAACCAACATTTTTAGGTAATGCTTGAATTTCAATAAATCTCTTGCCAAAAGCTAATATTCTAAGTTTTTGATTTACTAAGGACTGGAGAGACTAATCACTTGGATGAACATGATTTTCCCTACTCAATACAGAAGAAGCATTCAACTTCACATCAAAGATAATTGATGCAATAGGGCAACCATTTCACAGAGAATAAGGCATCTTATAATTAACTTGAAATTTTTCACTTGCAATATATAGTATTTTAACATATGAATAGCTATAATTGAATGAAAATGTTTTTCCTGTAACAAATACATTAGGAAGAAACCTGTGAATTAATTAAAAGCAAGAAATAATCCTGGCCTACCTGCTGACTTCTTATCATCAGATCCTTTGGGTGTGGTTGGAACTTTCAAAGAAGTAACTATATTCTTTATCTTTAAAGGAGGGACCTCCTTGGTATCCTTTGTCTTACTCTGCGATGGATTGGAGTCTTTACTACTTTCTTTTTGTTTGGCAGAGGACTGTTGCACTTCTTTTATTTTGAGGATGGGAACGACAGGCGGCGATTCACTCTTTTTCTGCTGGCTACGCGGAGGTCTAGTGATGAGGGCCGAAATCTTAGCAATTTCAGGAGAACCGGGTTGGTCATCGCGAGACCCAGAAAATGAAGAGGAGGACTTGGTCTCCGTAGGCTCGTCTGCATGCTTTATTATTGGCTTGATTACTCTGAAGTATAAAAGAGAAAAAATATATCAACAGAGCATCACGTTGCAATAACCTTAACTAAAAGGAATTCCTAATGTCAGTTATTTTTCAGGCAAAGCTACACATCTTGATACAAATATTTTTTTTGTAAATGAAATGTCAGAAGACTTAATACACAGTACATACGAAAACTTTTAATCACCCTAATACTGCATAAGGGACTAAATTATCATTATTCACAAACTCTGCATTAAGTTTAAAACAAAAATATAAAACACAATATGAATATTGAAGGTATTTATGTTGTTAATCAAGGATATACTACATTTGTTAGACAGATTTTTATCTTGAGAAAATGCCCCGTTACAAGTAGTTCTCATTCAAACCAAAATATACAAGAGAAGGAGACCACAGTTTTTTTTCTAAACTTGGGGTCAAAATATCACAAAGTATACTCCACTGTCCTCTTTTAACTCTATACAATAAATAAGAACCATTCATGTTCTTTACTCTACAAGCATGCTCATTCATTTTTATCTTTAAAACATAAGTTCTGAGACGGAGTAGAAGTAATTTTAAATTAGCATACCCCCTGGAATTATACATTTTTTAGCATCATACACTTTAATACTGCTCATTTATCAATCCTTTTTAATTACTGACTATTTCTAAGCCAAATATGTACAGCCTCTTTCAAGTTTGCCATCAAGTCGCAAGAAAAAGAAGTATCTTTCAGGAATCCTGTTTCCATGCCTAAGGAGTCATAGAAAATGATAGGTGTTGTATAAGTCATTCAAATGTACAATCCAATCGTTTCATATCCAAACAATAATGTTTTAATGGATGTTAAAATATTGAACTTTTAATACCCGACACATAATTAGCAAAATCATGTTGATCTTAAGACATCATTTGAGAATTAAAGTCTAAACATAATTGCAAGCAAATTGCTTATAGCAGTTTTTTTTTTTTTTTTTTAAAATAAGCTAACAATGTTGTTTGTTTAGTCAGTAGATGTAGCCCCAAGATAAGAAGAGATGAAATTAAAGATATGTTTATTTAGGCATTAATCAATTTGAAAATATCCAAACTTGTACCTTATCAATGATATAGAATAACATTAAATAATTGTTTATTTTCAAGCAGACGAGAATAAAAAAGAAATTCAAGAAATCCAAAAATTGAAAGGGAATAAAGTTACTGGGATTTAGGTCAACAGGCTATGTTGACATTAAGTTAAGGAGGCAAGCTAGCAAAATTGTTCCCTAGCCAATCACTGCTGCCACCAGCCACATAGCATTTTCTTTGAATTGATATTTGGTATTTCGAAATGGGGTTCAGATTAAAGAAACATGAAGATGGTAAATATGTCGGATATGTTTGAGCAAGCAAATCAGGGGTTTAAAACTGAATACTGTTATTTCTTTAAATACTTTGGCATTTTCTCATTGTGTCAAAATTGGCATTTTCTCATTCAGTGTCAAAATATACAAGAGATAGTCTTATCTGCAACGAGATAAAAGAGGGACAGTGACACTTCTTATGTTTGACAAGATCTACACTATATAATTTCCTCCAAATTTCGTATCATAAAGAATCTCACATAAAAATCAACTATCAATCATTAAAACACTTACAGTATTTACATTTCCATGACATGAGCAGTACAATTAAAAAAAGGATTGTCATGCTTGATAAAAGAGTAATGTCTAAAAATAAAATATCCAATAGCTGAAATAAAACGATAAAAACAAAGTATCGGATCTATACATTTTAATCTAATTCTGATTAACAGTAACACCTAGGGCATTCCTCAAGACATTCAAAGAATAAAGAGTTACTCTAGATATTACTACTTATGCGAAAAGACAACGAACAGAAAAAAGGCTTCGGAAAAATAAGCAGGAAAGAACTCTGTAAAGCAATTGGTGCAGCTCATGCTTCATAATGTACATGATCTTACAATATAATGAGAGGTGTTCTACTTGGAACACAAGTGTGAGTCATTTAATTTTTTTTATATAAAAAAAAATCCTTAAAATTCAAAACTAACTGAAATTGTCACCTAGCACTGATAGTACTCAATCTAAAACTATCTGATCAGCAAATATCAGTTTCCCATTTTTAAAAACTTTTTGATTAGCAAATACCAGTTTCCCATTTTTTAAAAATACTTTTTGATCAGCAAATACCAGTTTCCCATTCTTAAAAACTTTTTCATCAGCGAATACCAGTTTTCCATTTTTAAAAACTTTTTGATCCAAATACAAGTTTCCCATTTTTAAAAACTTTTTGATCAGCAAATACAGGTTTCCCATTTTTAAAAACTTTTTGATCAGCAAATACCAGTTTCCCATTTTTTTAAAACTTGTCATATTTAACATGTTATTTTTATTAGTAAAATAAATTTTTGAATATACTTACCCGATAATCATGTAGCTGTCAACTCCGTTGCCCGACAGAATTCTATGGAGGGATACGCCAGCTATCACAATACTAGAAGGGGGTGTACTTACCAGCGCCACCTGTGGCCAGGTACTATAGTACTTCTTGTTGACACCACCTCAATTTTTCCTCGGTCCACTGGTTCTCTATGGGGAGGAAGGGAGGGTCAATTAAATCATGATTATCGGGTAAGTATATTCAAAAATTTATTTTACTAATAAAAATAACATTTTTCAATATTAAACTTACCCGATAATCATGTAGCTGATTCACACCCAGGGGGGTGGGTGAAAACCAGTGTACAAGATTAAAGGATAGCTAAGTATCCCATATTTCATATAACAGTTATCTCAAATAACAATGAAATAATAAGTACCTGGTAAGGAAGTCGAATTGAACCGTTACTCTGCCTCTTTTTTAAGTTCGTCTTCCTTACTGAGCGCAGCGTTCCTCTTGGAGGCTGAATCAACTCAAAGGTGCTAAAGTATATAGGGCTGCAACCCCTACTAAAGGACCTCTACACAACCTCTAACCCAGGCGCTTCTCAAGAATGAATTGACCACCCGCCAAATCAAAAGGATGCGGAAGGCTTCTTAGCCTACCGTAACAACCATAAAAACAACAATAAAAGCATTCAAGAGAAAGGTTAAAAAAGGTTATGGGATTAAGGGAATGTAGTGGCTGAGCCCTCACCTACTACTGCACTCGCTGCTACGAATGGTCCCAGGGTGTAGCAGTTCTCGTAAAGAGACTGGACATCTTTAAGATAAAATGATGCAAACACTGACTTGCTCCTCCAATAGGTTGCATCCATTATGCTCTGCAGAGAACGGTTTTTATTAAAGGCCATCGAAGTAGCTACGGCTCTTACTTCGTGGGTCCTTACCTTCAGCAACGCAAGGTCTTCCTCCTGTAAGTGAGAATGGGCTTCTCTAATCAGAAGCCTTATATAATACGAAACCCCGTTCTTGGACATGGGCCTCGAAGGTTTCTTGATGGCACACCATAAGGCTTCTGACTGTCCTCGAATAGGTTTAGACCTATTAAGATAATACTTGAGAGCTCTGACAGGGCAAAGAACTCTCTCTAGCTCGTTACCTACCATGTTGGAGAGGCTAGGTATTTCAAACGATCTAGGCCAAGGACGTGAAGGAAGTTCATTCTTAGCTAAGAATCCGAGCTGAAAAGAACATGTTGCAGATTCGGTCGTGAAACCAATGTTCTTGCTGAAGGCATGAACCTCACTGACTCTCTTAGCTGTTGCAAGGCAGACGAGAAAAAGAGTCTTGAGGGTAAGGTCCTTGAAGGAAGCTGACTGGAGAGGTTCGAACCTAGGTGACATAAGGAACCTTAAGACAACGTCTAGGTTCCAGCCTGGAGTGGATAGACGACGCTCTTTAGAAGTCTCAAAAGACTTAAGGATGTCTTGAAGGTCCTTGTTGGAAGAAAGGTCCAAACCTCTGTGGCGGAGAACTGAAGCCAACATACTCCTGTACCCTTTAATCGTAGGGGCTGAAAGGGATCTCTCATTCCTAAGATGTAATAGGAAGTCAGCTATTTGGGTCACAGAGGTATTGGTAGAGGATACTGCATTGGCTCTACACCAGCTCCGGAAGACTTCCCACTTAGATTGGTAGACTCTACGAGTGGAAACCCTTCTTGCTCTGGCAATCGCGCTGGCTGCCTCCTTCGAAAAGCCTCTAGCTCTAGCAAATCTTTCGACAGTCTGAAGGCAGTCAGCCGAAGAGCGTGGAGGTTTGGGTGCAACCTGTCTACGTGAGGTTGACGTAGAAGGTCCACTCTTAGAGGGAGAGTCCTGGGGACGTCGACTAGCCATTGAAGTACCTCTGTGAACCATTCTCTTGCAGGCCAAAGGGGAGCAACCAGCGTCAGCCGTGTCCCTTCGTGCGAGATGAACTTCTGAAGGACTTTGTTTATTATCTTGAACGGTGGAAATGCGTAAAGGTCGAGATGGGACCAGTTCAGCAGAAAAGCATCCACATGAACTGCTGCTGGGTCTGGAACTGGGGAACAGTACAGCGGAAGTCTCTTGGTCATGGAGGTGGCAAACATATCTATGGTAGGCTGACCCCACAAGGTCCAAAGTCTGTTGCACACACTCTTGTGGAGGGTCCATTCCGTGGGAATGACCTGATCCCTTCTGCTTAGGCGATCTGCTGAGACGTTCATGTTGCCCTGAATGAACCTCGTGACTAAAGTGAGGTTTTGACTTCTTGACCAAATGAGGAGGTCCCTTGCGATCTCGTATAGGCTCCTCGAATGGGTCCCTCCTTGCTTGGAGATGTAAGCCAAGGCTGTGGTGTTGTCTGAGTTCACCTCCACCACCTTGCCTAGCAGGAGGGACTTGAAGTTCAGCAGGGCTAAATGAACTGCTAGTAGCTCCTTGCAGTTGATGTGGAGCGTTCCCTGTTCCTCGTTCCACGTTCCCGAGCATTCCTGTCCGTTCAAGGTCGCACCCCAGCCCGAGTCCGATGCATCTGAGAAGAGATGAAGATTGGGGGTCTGAATAGCCAACGATAGGCCCTCCCTGAGAAGGAGATTGGTCTTCCACCACAAGAGAGTGGTCTTCATCTCTTTGGTGACTGGGATAGAGACTGCTTCGAGAGTCAAACCCTTGTCCCAATGAGCTGCAAGATGGAATTGAAGAGGGCGGAGGTGGAGTCTCCCTAGCTCGACGAACAGGGCCAGCGATGAAAGGGTCCCTGTGAGACTCATCCACTGTCTCACCGAGCAACTGCTCCTCTTCAGCATGCTCATGATGCAATCTAGGGCTTGGCTTATCCTTGGGGCCGATGGAAAAGCCCGAAAATCCTGACTCCGAATCTCCATTCCCAGGTACACAATGGATTGGGAGGGAATGAGCTGAGACTTTTCTATGTTGACTAACAGACCCAGTTCTTTGATTAAGTCCAAAGTCCAGTTGAGACTCTCCAGACAGCTACGACTCGTGGAGGCTCTCAACAGCCAGTCGTCTAAGTAAAGGGAGGCTCTGATGTCCGATAAGTGGAGGAATTTTGCTATATTCCTCATCAGATGCGTAAACACCATAGGAGCTGTGCTTAGGCCAAAACACAGGGCTTGGAATTGGTAGACAACCTTTCCAAAAACGAATCTCAGGAAAGGTTGGGAGTCTGGATGAATAGGAACGTGAAAGTAGGCATCTTTCAGGTCCAACGAGACCATCCAGTCCTCCTGCCTGACCGCTGCTAGGACCGACTTCGTCGTCTCCATCGTGAACGTCTGCTTGGTGACATACGCATTGAGCGCGCTGACGTCCAGCACCGGTCTCCAACCTCCTGTCTTCTTGGCCACCAGAAAGAGACGGTTGTAGAAGCCCGGGGATTGATGGTCCCGGACTATAACCACTGCCTTCTTCTGTACAAGGAGCGACACCTCCTGGTGCAACGCTAGCCTCTTGTCCTCTTCTTTGTAGTTGGGAGAGAGGTTGATGGGAGATGTGGTCAGAGGGGGTTTGCGGCAGAATGGAATCCTGTAACCCTCCCTCAGCCAACTGACAGACTGGGCGTCTGCACCTCTCTTTTCCCAGGCTTGCCAGAAGATCTTGAGTCTGGCTCCTACTGCTGTCTGGAGATGCGGAGAGTCAGTGTTTTCCTTTAGAAGCCTTGGAACTTTTCCTAGACTTGCTCCTGGAAGAGTCTGGACGGGAGCTTCCTCGGCTGGGGGCTCTACCACGAAAGGGCGGTATGAACCTCGTAGCAGGAGTATCAGCCACTGGGGTGCGATAAGTCCTGGGGACTGAGGTAGCAACCTTAGTCTTACGAGCCGATGAGGCCACAAGATCATGTGTGTCCTTTTGTATCAGGGCAGCAGACAAGTCCTTAACAAGCTCTTCGGGAAAAAGGAACTTCGAGAGCGGAGCGAAAAGGAGTTGAGACCTTTGACAAGGTGTGATGCTGGAGGAAAGGAAGGTACAAAGCTGCTCCCTTTTCTTAAGAACCCCTGACACAAACATCGAAGCAAGCTCGCCAGATCCATCCCTAATGGCCTTATCCATGCAGGACATTAAGAGCATGGTAGAATCCTTGTCCGCAGGGGAGGTCTTCTTGCTGAGGGCCCCCAGGCACCAGTCTAGAAAGTTGAACATCTCAAATGCTCTAAAAACACCCTTCAGGAAGTGATCAAGGTCTGAGAAGGTCCAGCAAACCTTAGAGCGCCTCATTGCTGTTCTACGAGGAGAGTCTACCAGACTTGAGAAGTCAGCCTGGGCAGAGGCAGGTACTCCCAAGCCTGGTTCCTCTCCTGTGGCATACCAAACGCCCGCTTTAGAAGTGAGCTTAGTCGGAGGAAACATGAACGAAGTCTTTCCAAGTTGTTGCTTAGACTGCAACCACTCCCCTAGAATCCTTAACGCTCTCTTAGAGGACCTTGCTAAGACGAGCTTAGTATAAGTAGACTTAGCTGGCTGCATGCCCAGCGAAAACTCAGATGGCGGAGAGCGGGGGATAGCAGAGACAAAGTGGTCTGGGTATACCTCCCTAAAAAGAGCCAAGACCTTACGAAAGTCAATAGAAGGTGGAGAAGACTTGGATTCATCCACGTCTGATGAGGGATCCAGGTGTGCAGCCTCATCATCAGACACCTCATCACCAGAGTGTAGCGAAGAGATCGGTAAGGTATGCTGAACAGCAGAGTCAGCACGAGCTGGAACAACAATATTTGTGGTTTCCTCTTCAAGACTCTGTTGAGGGAACACCTGAGGCTCAGTCTGCAAAGGCTGATCAAAAGAAGTAGCAGAAGGTAGGCGCATGGGTGGAGGAGGCTGACTCCTGGCATGAGTGTCTGAACTCAAGGGTTGCGCTTGCTGAGCGGTTGGCGGATGCGCAGTAGCAAGTTCCTGAGGAACGAGTTGAGGTTCCTGAGGTGTGAGCTGTGAGCGATGAGGTAGTGGCTGCGCAGAACGCAGTAATTGTCTCGCGAGTTGAGGTTCCTGAGGCGCAAGGCTAAGGTGTTGAGGTGCTTGCCTTGAGGAGGGTTGAGCTCGCTGCAGCGAGAGCTGAGGAGACTGACTCATGGATGGGAGAGGTTGTTGTACCTCAAGAGAGTGTTGCCTCACTGGTGGAACCGCAAGTGGAAGCGGAGGAAGTAAGGTATAAGCTTCCTGTTCCTATTGCTGAGGTTGCCTTAAGGAAGGCGGAGGGAGCTGCACACCACTGGAAACAGTAAACTCAGAACGTGGTAAGGTATCCTGAGGAGCCTCAACATCGTACGCCTGGCAGGCAGTACTGCGGTCAGGCGGAGCGATCGCAGGAGGAGGTGTAACCTTCTCAGCCTGACACTCACGCATCAAGACCGCAAGTTGTGACTGCATGGACTGCAGTAGAGTCAACTTGGGGTCGGCAGACACTAAGGTCTGCTGAGGTAAAGCCTTAACAGCAGAGATCTGTTGCGGCAGAACCTTACTCCTCTTAGGCGGAGTGCATTCAACTGAAGACTGCGGCGAGTCAGAGCTGATCCAATGACTGCAGCCCGGTTGAGTTCTTGAGGTCTGGACTCTGCGTTTGAGTGGTCTTGAGACCTGAGTCCAGCGTTTCTTCCCTGACAATTGATCAGCAGACGAGTAAAAGACGGGCTCAATCGTCTGCAGGTGGGAGTGACGGTCTCTGGAAGACACGCCCGCAACCACCGAGGATACTTCTGTGCGCCGATCAAGGCCTGCCGAACCCTTTTGCCCTTCGACATTGCTTCTCCCCTGGGCTTGGGAGCTTGCAAGAGGTCCCGGACTGGGAGGACGACTGGCACGCACAGAAGTATCCTCACGCACCACACTGACACTGACACTAGCACTTGGCACTGCACTGACACTAGCACTCGTCACAGCACTGGCACTAATACCACCCACTGCACTCTTGACCTTAAGTTCCTTGACTTTGGCCATAAGAGACTTATGATCACTAACCACTGACTCTACTTTGTCACCTAAGGCCTGAATGGCACGCAAAACAACAGACATATCAGGCTGAGGGCAAATAGTAGGTTCGGGGGTAGCCACTACAGGGGTAGGAAAAGGTAGGGGATCATGAGGTGAGGAAAAAGTGAAGAGTGAGAAGAACTCCTCCTAACTCTCTCTCTCTCTAACTTGGTTGAATACTTAAGAAGACGGACAAAATCAAGTTCCGAAAGTCCGGCGCATTCCTCACATCGATCTTCTAACTGACAGGGCCTTTCCCTACAGTCAGAACAAGCGGTGTGAGGATCTACCGAGGCCTTCGGAATACGCCTATTACAAGACCTACATCGTCTATGGGTGGGGGCTTGTGAAATGTCAGACATCTTGAATCAAAAGAGTTAGCCAAGTGGGGTTTCAAAATCAAGCAAAAGATCGTTAACCGTTAATCAGGACTAAATAATAGCTATCTAAGCTAATATAGAAGTTTTCCAGTAAAGCGACAGCCGAAATCTGAGAGAAATACTTCACCAAAAGCCGTGAAAATACTCCAAGATCATAAGCGTATCCCAGAACGTCTTGCCGGAAGCACGACAGAGGAAAAATTGAGGAGGTGTCAACAAGAAGTACTATAGTACCTGGCCACAGGTGGCGCTGGTAAGTACACCCCCTTCTAGTATTGTGATAGCTGGCGTATCCCTCCATAGAATTCTGTCGGGCAACGGAGTTGACAGCTACATGATTATCGGGTAAGTTTAATATTGAAAAATCAAATGTTAAATAGGTTGAGATTAACATAGTTAACATTTCCTACAATATAAGAGAAAGTAAAAATTAAAGGCAAAAAAAAAAGAAAAGAAAAAAAAAGGATTTTTCAAACATGTCCAGCAGCAATACAATAAAAAGGTATACTACGGTACACATTGCAAAAATGCCACTTAACAGTTCAATAAAAATAAAATACCTCTTGATGAAAAAAAATAACGATTTCTTAAACTGTCATTTCAATACACAAAAGTATTAAGAACCATTTCCTTAGTTCTAATATTCTTGTAACATTTAAAATTCTAAATTTTACTCTATGTAACACCACATCGATCTACTTATAAAGACATGAACTTTTCTTCTTCATGGTAGCAAACTGCAACTACTGATGATTACTCTGCATTGAATATAAAATAAACAAAATGAAACATATAACACATTCCTAAATTCAAAGCCATTCCTGTGATCTACAAAATTTTTACTGAAATATTTAATAATAATTTTGAAGTCAAACGCACAAACCGTATGAAATAAGATTTATTATACATGCCTGGCCTAAGATTTTCCTTCTTTTTCATACATAACCAAAATGGCAAAATAAATTTATGTATTATACAGCATGGCCTTGGTAAAAGTATATTTCAAGACACAACCAAAATGAATTTATATCTTCTTACGGCATGAGAAATTTGAATATAACGGTCACCATTCCGATGATAAACACAGCATATGGAATAAGCAGCTACATAAAACATATACAGATGGCTAAAAGACATTCAAAACATAATGCATTCCTGCCTCATGACCTGAGACCTACTCAAAGAACAATAAAATAACAGTACCTGCTGGTATTCTCTTGACGTCTAATCCCCCAGAAGCGGTAAGAAAGTTTGAGAATCTTATCCAAAGTTATTTTGAGAGGATGCTACATTCATATCTTTATACTTTTAACTTATTTTGGATTAAAGGTATGAAAAAACAATATCAGAAAAATTGGGAAATTACGGATTACTTAAAGCAAACTTTTGGTTAGAGCCATTTACTTTACATTATACGCAAATAATTAAGTAGATAAAGAGGGTACAATAGTATACATTCTGCTGAAATTACAATAATCAAAACCTATATGTAAAAGTCCTTTTAACTGGCACCCAATACATAGCAAGCCTGATTTAACATACATCCAATGGCAAAGCTTTATTTATACATAAATTATCTAGAATTCGTCGGCAACTGATGCTTTAAAATTTGCGGGTGTTCTCTCTATCAGTGATGCTCTTATTGTTTAAGTTTTGTTACTGAGTTGTGTGCCTGGTTTAAAATAGTAGACATATTTACAAAATAGTCACTTCATATCATGCAGAATAATTTCTCTTATTATTTTTCTCTAGTTTTGGAAACAGCTTTCACTGATGACAAACAGATTGAGCATTGTTTATTTTCCCAGTTTCAGCTACAACCTGTTACATAAATTTAATGGTACATTTCCTTGTAGGTCTCTTGTCCAAGGTGAAAAATGGTAAAATATATCATATCATAGTTTACTTAGTGTCCTTAGTAACAGCAAAAGCAATTATTTACTATCATGGGAAAGTTGAAATGTAAGGAACTTATGTTGTCATCCAGATCTACAAATGATACTTTTATCCTCCTCTTTTGCTTTTTTAACTTCTTCAACTAAAAGTCAGAGGAGAAGAGGTTAGTTTATTATAATTTGGTCTAAAAAAAAAATTGTATAATACACAATATACATGGTAAAATCACTTATGTGGTTGGGGTGAACATTGGGGTATCGCACATGATGAGAGCTCACAGGATTAATCCTACAAACGTTAATTTTTACCCTTCTTTACCTGTTTCAAGCAATTGAAATCATTTTCCTTCTATGCCTAACTTTTCTATGAATTGTTTGAGGTCACTTTGGTGATATAACAGGTTTGAATAAGGTTTTAAGGTACCTTTAAGGGGTCAACTTATAAAACAGTACTTTTTATTATCTGGCAACAGCACAAAGTCCCAAGGGTGCCGGTTAAAAGGACTTCTATTATACTTATATCCTGCACAGAAGTATTAGAGAAAAAACAAAGACTAATTTAAACACTACGATAGAAAATAAATGACACAACACACACTTTACTACTGCAGATATAGCCGTACTCGACACGATTTTATGAACCACAAAGAAAACCAACTGAAATAAAGTTGTAATTTTCTTCAGATACTGAAGTCTATGCATAGCAATTCTTGAATCATTTTCACTATTTTCTGATCAAATCAAGGAATGGTATAGATGACAATAGTCTCCATTATTTTCCAATTATCAGAGAATTTTACAAGATTAAAATTCTATGATATTTGGATTATAAACATACCAAAGTAAGTATTGCAAATATAACAAGTCCTAATTTCAGAAGCACAAGAAAGAAAATAGAGCACCTACTTGAAAGATTAGTTCCCATCTTAACTACGACAAATTGGAAACAAGCCTATGTAGAATCAAGAGAAACTGACTGAATGACAGCTTAAAAAAGCTATTCAAGTACATACAAAAAACCATCGAGTCCATAATTTCGGAAAACACAATTACCTGTACTCCAAATAAACTATTCAACCCACCATTGCAATAATGCCGACTGAACTGTCATATCACTGTGTTTTACTATATAGATTACCAAAGCTTTTTTTTTTTTACCATCATCAACTGTCTTGCAAATCTTATCCAATCTAATCCTACCATAATACTTTAATTGATATTTGAATATAAAATGGCTAGTCCTTTTTTCCATTTTCTTTTTCTAAGTTCTCTAAATTTACAAGCGTATTGCCACCAAGGTCATAACTACTTTACACAATTTACTTCGTAGATCGATAAAACAGGATTTTCAAACAAAAATCCATTATTTCCATACTTACCATGAAATAAAAAAAGGCTATTAAATACAAGTGCCAACAAAGAACTTTTTGAATGAAAAAAAAAAATAAAATTCTCAAGTGTCTCAATATCTGCTAAACCTCCACTTGGGTTCCTACACTTCCAACACCTTCCCATGTACAAAGAGGCAAAGGGAAACTAGGAAATAAGGAAACAGGAGATTCCCATTTTATTTCCATGGATTTCCTTTAAATAGAAAAGGCCAAATAACATTTCCAAGGGAGAGAGGTGATACACTGATAACGATTCAATTTGCA
Organism: Palaemon carinicauda; assembly: GCF_036898095.1. NCBI lineage: Eukaryota > Metazoa > Arthropoda > Malacostraca > Decapoda > Palaemonidae > Palaemon > Palaemon carinicauda. The sequence goes on along the minus strand of NC_090726.1, from coordinate 46,785,416 downwards.
TTTAAGATTCACTCCCAGAATTTCAACTGAGTTGTATATAGTTAAAGAGACTGCAGTACTGTACTATATTAACAATAGTCCATTTCTTTTAGCGAGGCAGATTTGCACCGACTCGCAGCGGTGCCCTTTTAGCTCGGAAAAGTTTCTTGATCGCTGATTGGTTAGAATTATCTTGTCCAACCAATCAGCGATCAGGAAACTTTTCCGAGCTAAAAGGGCACCGCTGCGAGTCGGTGCAAATATGCCTCGCTATAAGAAATGGACTATAGTACACAGCATGAATGACTGAAACTACAGTGAAAGTAATCCGCAATTGATTTTAAGACTTCCCTTTCTAGAAAATTTTTATTTTTTACAACATTACCAGATGACATTACAAGGAAACAACCCATTTAATCACGAACGAGGCAGATTTAGTGACAATCTTCATTTGCTTTAACCCTCCACTGATCCTAGCCGTGACAAAATCGTTGTTAGGCTCATGACTTTTAGCCGGGAGCAATGTCATACGTCGAGCTACTTATGTAAACGTTTTGTATCAGAAGTAATAAAGGAATAAGGATAGAAATAAACTTTTACATCAGAAAGATGAATAAATTTTCTATATAGCATTTGTGGTTACATGAATGGATGATGCCAAAGTGTATCGTCGGATCCTCAGAGCTAATAATCCATTAGACAGAGATTTGGTAATGAAAGCAACTCTGCATCCCTATTACATAAAATAACAATTCAAATATATCAAAGTTGGTAACTAAATACTGCACGATTGAAAAAATTCTGGTTTTCTGTCTCGATAATACCCTTAAAACATTTTTTTTTTAGTAATTTTACCACATTTACACAACAAATCCTATTACTGTATAACAATTCACACAGAAAACTGCTCACGACTAATATATAATTTGAAGATAACATTTTATTGAATAAAAGTAATTTGTATTTTTCTTAGTTTCACATACCTTAGTCCTTTAAAATAGGGAATATGTCTTTAGCAATGGTTTAATGGCCAGTGAATTGTTAACAAAGTATAGTAGTTGGTTTAATGACAGGTGGCGCGAGAGGAACGCCTGCCCATACGCCCATCAGAGAATAGCTTTTTCTGTCATTAACCCTAAGACTGAAAAGGGTGTATGAAGAGGGAAGTTTAGTCTAGAGGAATCGTTCGTATAGCTAGGAAAAATACAAATTACTTGTTAAATTTGATATTTGTTCCCTCATATATAAAATTCTCTTGTCCTTTAAAATATAATAGGGTGACTAACTAACTGGTGGGAGGAAGTCCCCTAGAATCAAAGTATAAAGTGATATTTTTCCCTGGTCATATGTTTACTAAACCCATATGTGAGCAGGAACATCACTCCATCAACCTCTTAACAAATGATAATACAGTAGTTATGTAGAAGCTGTAAGGGCCTTATCCAGTACCGGGTATCTAAGTCTAGTACAGTACTAGGATAAGGAAATCCTAACTCGAAAACAAGATGCCCACAGTACCAAACCAAGCACATCTAAAGAAATGGTTAATCAAGACACTGATCCATCCTCATCCTTGTCAAAAGGATACAGGAGTTGCTTCTAGTCTGAAAGCAGATGCTCCATTGTGTAACTCACCAGCATCGGACGTTTGACTAGCGTGTAATGGCTGATGCATTCCCTCAAAGAACGGAACAAAAAAATGTAGAACAACATAAAAGAGCTAGTCATTCTACCTCTCATCGTGATTTATGCCAAACTCGTTATCTTAGATGGGATGCACAACAAGTCCAGTGAGAGAGCCGGGAATGTTACAAAACTAAACAAGCCCCTCAGGGGTCCAAGGATCTGTGACCAACATTCGTAAAGTAGAGAAAAGCAAAGGGGGTCCAACACCTTCGGACCCACATTCACTTCCAAGAATGCCCAATGCGTAAACCAGAAGGGTACTGACAGGGCTAAGCTTGTGATTTCTTTAAGATGGTATTTGTAAGCTCTAAACAAAGATGCATATGTAAATATGCTGCCTCACCAACCCAAAAGAAACAGTGAATGTCAATTTTCTTCTCATTCCTGCTAGGCCTAATCAGAAGGATACTACACTCTCACACTAAGTATAGAGTACTCCTCAAGAAGCATTACAGTGCTCTAACACAGCATCAGGCAACATTGTGTCAACTAAAAATGGGAGATAGGATTGAGAAGGTCCCGAACTGGTATTAAGAAACCCACTGACACCGAGTCTTCAAGATGATGAAGGCAACAAAACTCTCCTACCTCACAAGTTTGACATTATGAGACAAACTGTATTATCTTGCTAATACAGAGAAAGAGACACTCTCATGGGAAAGACCCCTAAAATGCTTTTCTCGAGTTAGCAGTATGCATGTACACCAGGCCCCTGAGAACAAGGACTATCAGCCCCTGGGAAACATGTCCAAGCATAGACAAGATTGCTCAAATCTCACTTCGAGCATGGACTAATCAGACGAGGAGGGGGTTACACACAACACACAAGAGCCTTTTCTTCTCCAATTCTCTTGCCATAGCAGAGATGAGCGATAGTATCGAGAAAAACAAATATATGATATCCTCCTCTAGTTAGCAGGAGGTGCATGCTCTTGCACTCTGAGGATAAGTACCATCCCACCCTGGGACTTGAGACCTCTGGTAGTTTCCTTCAAACACGGACCAGTCTCACGAGGAGGAGGGATCCAAAGTACCCTGAGGAGCTTCTTTGGCAGAGGTAGGCAAAGAAGTCTGTTCTCTGCTAAAAAGGGCTCTGGCCAGAAAGACGCATTCTCTACAACCCCCATTATAAAATTTCTCTCTCTCTCAAGACTACCCGAGAGTTAGCAGAATGGAACATCACACACATTAGGTGCCACTTCAGAATCTCTCACAGAATGGAATAGGAAGGTGGATGAACACGTTCCATTCTACCCGTACAGAACAGGTACTAGATCACAGGAGTCAGCGTTACCTGATACCACTATGCCTTAAGTATCTGCCATACTGAGCTCATGGTCTGGCTGACCGAGTCTTGGGGAACCTGTCTGCCGCCAACTGAATTACGTCACTCCCTCCCAAAGGACGAGGGTGACTTCAAGGGATGCGTGCACCCTACACTTAACTGGCCTACAGTGCTGGTGTTACGTACATGTCGGACTGCTCACTTGCAACCTGTGTCACAAAGCTAGCTGTCACACCAGCTCACACTCTGCTGAGCATGTCCGAAAAGATTCAGTCAGCTGGTGAGCTGAGTTGCTTTTTCATGACAGGAGGGGAGCTCATAAGGATAAGGACATACCTGCTTTTCATGGAAGAAATTGGAAAGGTGTGCAAAATAGTTCTCCCTTTCAGGAGAAGACTGCAAGAACTTCCTTTGCAACAACAAAAAACATTGTACTGGGCATTTTGCCACAAGGGAAGCGATGAGATCATTCATCATCACCATGACACATGGATCATCTTCCAGGGAACACTGTTGGTGACAGCTGAACCTGGCAGACAAATAATTTTCACTACTGGGCTGACAGGTAAAGGCAACACTAAACTTCAAATTGTGTAGCTCGCTCCTGAAACAGAGAAACAACAATGAAGTGAGAAGACAAGTTACTCAGTTCATCGTCTTCCCCTCCATAAAGGTACACAACACAATGGAATTTCAGAGGATTGTATCCTCAAAGGAACAAAATTCACTTCACTACATGGTTACTTTTTGATGCGCTTCCACTTACAAGCGAAAGAACGTAAAAAAAACACTTCATAAAGGAATGTAAGAAGAGATCCAACAGTTGAGAGGACAAAGTAACGGGAAGTCTGTAAAGTTTCGGCAAAAAAAGAAAAAGAAAAGTCTTTTCTCTGATAGGCAAGTGAGTGGGGAATGTAAATCGTGCTACCTGACAATAACCAACGACCTTGTTGACGGTTCAATGATTGTTCCAGTGCTGATAAAGACATATCTTCTATTTTAAAGGACAAAAGTTTTGTATACACATAAGAACAAATAGCATTTCATGCAAAAAATATACAGTATTCATATTGGTAAAACTTGAGAAAACAGAAGAGAAAGGTTTTCCAAAAAGGACTACCAATTCTGAATTATAAGATATTTCCTTAATCACCTAAAAAGACATTTGTGGAAGACTGTTAAAGAGAAATAAACCAGGCAATAGCAGGACTTAATTGCGTACCCCTAATACAAGGGCAAACTACCCTGATTCAAAGAAAATATTGGATTTGTGAGTAAAACAGGTTATAACATACTGACCTACAATTATTCTTTGAACCATTTCATATCAAGGGTTTCAAATGATGTAAGATGTAATATGGTTTACTAAGCATTCTCTAAGAATAGGTAATTCACTAAAAGTGCCAGTGAATTTTTAATCAATAGATCATTAAAACCCTAAAAACAAAATAGGAGACAGTACTGTACAATGGTGGAAGCTCAAGTAACAAGAAAGACGATTAGTAACTTCCAAATATTTTCATTCTACAGGAAATGCTATAAAACATAAGTCCTGTACCAACCGTGTGTCACACAATCGTACATAAATTATTTTGTATATATCATGCTTGTATCTGCGCTCTTCCCTCGCACTAAAAAGAACCAGAATAAACATGTCTGTGTGTATCCTCTCTAACATGAAAATTCCTGTTGCCTTGAGGTTTTGTATATAAAGGAGTGTGTTCTTTAATAAAGTTACTCAGTTGATTGCATCCTGCCTTTGAGTCATAACCTTTCTCTCGACCGTCACAGTCCTATCACTTATAGTAAATATGCCATATTTCAAGCAGTGGAAGAATCCGTAGCGGCCTATCAATTACAATGTTTCCCGAGGCATCACCTACATTCAAAAATATAATTTGAGACTGTTAACCTACCACAAGGAAAAACCACAAACAATCTGTGAGAAACAACATATCGAAACAAATAAAAATTTGAGATTTTTTCATGAGGGAATTGATTAAAAAACTTCAGTAATATGAGAGAATCACTCTGGCAATTCTTGAACAAGTACCCCTTTGTAACACTTCAATACCAATTCATTAAAATTTAACCCAGTTTTATGGTAAACCAAATACCACACCCATCTCTCCTATATAATAAAGAAAAAGTGTCTGGCTATATAAATATATATATTTCTTTTTTGCCGCGCTAAGGCATTGCCGAACGTATAACTACTCGGTCTCTTCCCGTCTCACGGGTAGGGAGGAGAGGAGCAATCATACCCTGGTGAGGGGGGAGGGGGGGAGTTACCTTCAGAAACCACAATCTCCCACAAATTGCCGAAACTGGAATGTTGTGCTTAGGAAAGGGGAAAGGGTGGGAAGTGTTGAATCTGTGCGAGTGTGCGCTTATCTATCAAAATATTTAGCCATCATTTTCAACGGGTTGCGTACACGAGTCATACATAAACATAGGTAACCTTAGAATAAACAACTGGATCTCAATGTTCTCAGAAATGAATGGTCTCAGTTTTAATGCATCTGGTGAACAGCTCATGAGATCCAAACACCTCTTGTCAGTTTTATTGACGACTGCTTTCATTTACAGTACTAATTAATCAATGACATCAATTTACTGTTTCATAACTCATCAGTCGATTCCTTAATGGCAAATTCTTATATCTTCCTTACATCTTCAACGCTATTTCCAGTAATTCTTCCGGAGAAAATTTATTTGTAAAATTCGAACACTATTTTAGAATAAATAATGTTCGCTCTCTGAGGTACTACTATATTTGTATCTTTTCAAGTAAAGATCAGCTCAAGCCAGTAATTTCCTTAGCTTCATGTTCAATTTTTTACCATTTGCGTACAGTACTTAATTTCAAGTACATTAGTACAGCACTGCAGACTTACATTTTGCATTTATATTAGTATTTTGCTCTTCCTCTTTGGATTGTTCAACTCCAAGATGCTAACCCACACAGTAGCCATAACAGCATACATAGACTCGACACACACTATCAGTTATGTAGTTGACAAACTATAACGGGTATGTAGTTGACAAACTACAGTATATCGGGTATGTAGTTGACAAACTACAGTATATCGGGTATGTAATTGACAAACCACAGTATATTGGGTAGGTAGTTGACAAACTATATTGGGTATGTAGTCGACAAACTACAGTATATTGGGTATGTAGTTGACAAACTACAGTATATCGGGTATGTAGTTGACTAACTATATTGGGTATGTACAGTAGTTGACAAACTATATCGGGTATATAGTTGACAAACTTCATCAGGTACTGGTATGTATTTATCTAACTTTATCAGGTACTGGTATGTAATTGATGAACTTTATCATGAATGTAATTGACAAACTTTATTGGGAGTACATGTCTAAAATAAAATGGGACACACATCAGCAGTGCTACAATGGTTGGCTTGCGGCTTGTCCCACCGTAGTTCACCTGTTCAACCTGTCGTACATAGTTGCCTATCCCATGGAACACTAAATCTAGCATGAAATATTCCAAAAGACATTCCATGACAGCTGAGGAGGATGTGTGTACGCATTCAGTTACTCAAAATTGTCTTTAGCTTTGATATCTCAGCTGGTAGATAATCCCTCCTAACGAGCAAATGGCATGGCAACAAATAAGATCCTCTCCCTTCAGACAAAACTTCAAAACCTGCTACCTGACTCACGGGCAGTGAATATCCACAACCACTTCTTCTACTGGCATCTCGGGTAACTCAACTTCCAAAACAAACGCTATCCTCTTTGAGGAAGATTATTTTTGGGACCAAGCACAGATTCTTTGTGAACTCCAGAAGAAAATGCAGGGCAATTATCAATGCTTCCACCATTTTGTGCCCACATCCCTACCCCTCTGATTTTTGGAAGCATTTAGCCAGACTAAATTCCAAAAAAGCATCTGGGAAACCCCATGCACATGGGCAGAACTGCCAATTTATTATGACTTTTTCGTTGGATGAAAAGATTGACATAGATTTTGTGGACCACAATATTGGAGTGAACCACAAGTAACTGGTTTGTATAAAAGTCTTTTTAAAACAATGAATATATCCTATTGACCAAGTAATTAAACTATATAACTATCAGAAATTCATTTAATTTCTGCCATGTCCATTTCAAATTTCGTATGGGGAACATGTTGAGAAGAGTTTGCAACCTCAATGAAAAACAAAAACCCCATTTGTTACGGATGCTTTAATTTACCCATCACTGTATTGCAAGGCTTACAAGGCCTTTAGATATTAAGCCCCATAATTTTTCCTTCCCTACTATTATCCTTTATTACATAGAATTTACATCTCCCACAATTATTTATAAATATAATTACTGTACCAACAGTATTTCTAACATGGACAGCAAATACCATATTTCAAGAGGGGTTCTGATAAAAATTTTCCTAAGGCAAATAACCTTAAACTTATCTTTCATATGCATTTTCTAACTCATGGGGAAAAACTTCAAGTAGATCACAATCTTCAAAGTATGTACCCACATTATAAAGACAGTACATGACAATAAGAATCAAGTATAGCATCTATAAACTAAGGCTAACTTTGTAAATTACAGCAGATAAGACACCTCTTCTTAAGGTATTGCAGTATTCAAAGCTTCAAGATCCTAATGTTTGTAAACCAATATGATGGATGATAAGAGAGTATATTTTTCTTCCTATAATAAAAAAATGTGCATTCTATGAGAAACCCATTTCTTGAATCTAATTTACTTATTAACCCTTTTACCCCCAAAGGACGTACTGGTACGTCTCACAAAAGCCATCCCTTTACCCCCATGGACGTACCGGTACGTCCTTGCAAAAAAATGCTATAAAATTTTTTTTTTTTCATATTTTTGATAATTTTTTGAGAAAATTCAGTCATTTTCCAAGAGAATGAGACCAACCTGACATCTCTATGACAAAAATTAAGTCTGTTAGAGCAATTTAAAAAAAATTTACTGCAAAATGTGCTGGGAAAAAAATAACCCCTCGGGGGTTAAGGGTTGGAAATTTCCAAATAGCCTGGGAGTAAAAGGGTTAAGAAAGTTGAAGTACCTATAACTACCACATACTCATCATAAAATCCAACTTATTCAGCACAAGACATCCTTGAAAGGATAATTCTAAAATATTTCACCTAAAGTTGCCTGTTCAATATTATAAATGCACCAACAAAACAATAACCGCATTTTTAAATAACTAATTTAAAAATAGAAAATCCGCTTTGAAAATGACAGACTTGCCTTCAAAATTCTTAACTTGATTAAAGAAAGTAATGATGTTCCAAGTGACAGGAACAAATGAAAGTCCTACTTAAAACTAATTAGGAAATGTAACCCAAACAAAAATGTACGTAAGTGTATTTCTGAAAAGTAAAAAGAAATATATTTGCATCTATTTTAGTTATACTTTATCAAGTAAATACAGTATATTGAGGGAAAAATAATTATATACATCGTATGTTAAAGAAATAACAATGCTGAATCAACCAAGAAATGTGGACTAAATATATTCATATATTAAGTATATTTATCCCTTACCCTCCCAAAACTTTTAATCAAGAAATGTCTCAAGAGCCTTAAATGCATACACAAAAATATTAAGAATGTATTTATATTAATATAAATTATACCGGCTGTCATAAATGTCAAAATGTATTAACTGTGATATATCTCAACACTTGGAATCTCAGATAAACAAACCTCCAGAAGACTATCAACCTCACAGATTTCAACTCTATATGAAGCATCTGAACTGCTATAGACAATCAGCATCTAAAGATGAAAATACATAGGAATTCAAACTACGATGTGAAAATGAGGACTGGCATCAACCTAAAAGCATAAGTTACCCCACAAAGACACAAGAAATGGGAGGTGAATCAAATTTCACGTACACAATACAGATGAAATCACGATGAGAAGGAATTAGAAATATTAAAACAACAACAGTGTTATAACAGAGCATAAAAATAAGTTTCGGCGGGCACTTGTACAATACTTAGGTTAATGCAACCTGACCTTATTTTCACAAGAGGATGTAAAGAGATATTGCAACTACAGAATGTGAAGGAATGCAAATTTTGAACAAAAACATGAAAAATGGGGGGGGGGGGAAAATCAGGAGTGAAGGTAACCAGAAGCCAAGGTTTACCCCCTGGAGCAGGAAGCAATATAATCTACTAGCAAAAAAAATATCAATAATGAAAGGAAACGAATAAAAAAAAGTATCATGTAAAAGTGCAAAACAAACTGACGCTTTACCGGGGTGTCAACAGTTGGAACTCCCTGGTCCTGATGGGGCTATTTACTTCCCCTAGATTTATGAAGTGGGTTAACTGCTGTACAATGTGTCTTCTTCTGTTACCTTTTAACTGGATGAAACACCTTCTGCTCTCTCTCTCTCTCACTCTCTCTCTCTCTCACGCTACTCTGCCTTGTACGCTTGAAAAGTCATTTGGCTTTTGGACAGATTCTATGAATTTGTTCAATGTCCTTCTAAATGTTACTGAATCGAAATGAGATGCCAATTCTCATTTTTTTTTCTTTTGAATGATTATAAAAACTACTTTGTACTATTTTCATTTGATCAGAACCTCAATGCTATTATTAATACCACAATAGCACAACACACATTAGATTTTGTTTAAAAAAAGCAAACTGAGGTTCTATCAGATACAGAAAACACACATTAGGCATCATTTTTTTTTTTCTGTTAACTGAGTTAAAATGTTTTTTTTTAACTGGTATTACACATGATCATTTACATGTACTTTGCAGAGGAGCGCGTTACTCGGGTCGATACCCGTGTGGGGCGGCTGGAACGAGATGACGTATGAGGGTGAGATTGTGTCCCAGTAAACACGACTGAGAGCCATGATTCTAATCCATAATAATGTTAAAAAGCCCTTATGAATACTATAAAGTCTCAACTACGTATGTTGAAAATACGCTGAAACTTTGTGCACCGTACAATGACACGGCAATCAACAGAGGCAAGAAAATTATCTGCGGTGTACATGTCTCTCAAACGACAATATATGCTAGGTAAATATATGATCTTATATTTTTAAGTCATAACAAAATCACCTTAAAACAAGTCCAAATATTATAATAGCAAATATAATTCTGATAGCATCTTGGTATGTACTGAGAGTTTAGTTTACAAAATCCTATTTATCCCGTGCACAAAGATGTTTCAGTGTATTTAAAACCTTACTCTACTTTAGCAGATACAAGTCAGATCAAATATCCAGCAATGCTTTATTAAAACTCTCAATCAAGTTTAAAGACTGTTGAAATTTAACCAAGTATGGCTGAGCTCCAAACAAGAGCAATGTATTATTATTATTTATTCACATGCAAGTGACTCAACATATTTTGTATTAACCTAGTGAAGAGATAAATACTATGTATCAAAACAATGTCAAAACATTACTTTTTCCTTGTGTGGTATGTGTAACCAATGCAGAAGGTGAAAAACTATCTCTCTGAGTTGCTAGCTCTCACAATGAAATGAAGGTACTCCACATTCAGCACATTATATTATGCTCCATACATAAATGAAACATATCAACCCCATTAACCTCTAATAATATGACATTACACAGTGAAGTACAAACATACCAGACCACAATTAAAAGCTGAAACAAATGACGAGTCGCCACAGAAAGTAGTACTGTAGTACGTTATGCCCAAAAGCTAACACAAGCAAAATATGGTGAAGGCAAGAGAATACAAATGATGGGAAATTTGCACTGATTAAGGAAGTGATTGGGAGCTCCATCTGGGTGCAAGCAATAATATTAGGTACAAGATATAATCTCTGTCTCGGAACAAGGTCAGGTTACATCAAACTAGTTTCATTTAAATATAATATTGCACATTTATCTGCTAGAATATCTGTTAAAAGTAGACTCAAAATCTAAGAGACAGAAAACTGCCAAAATTTTATATTCTTTAAAAATAATTTTGTTGTCTAACATACAAACCCCATTTTTACAAGTGTTATAGATAAGACAGGTGATGGAATAAACCATAGAACTTCTGTGGAGGTAAAAGGATGAGAGGTGACCTAACACAGTATTGTGGGTCAATAACTCACTATTACCTGTAGTTGGCAAGTTAAACTTATGCTGCTACTAAAAAACTTCCGTGTCAACAATCAAGAAGTTATAACTTATGAAAAATAAGCTCTTTCCAGAAGCAATAATTATCTAAAATATTTTCAAAGTTTTCTTCATTATACAGCGTGTCCTCTAAAGAGATGGCTGTTAAAGATTTCTTCTATTTTATATGGTACTCTTTACTATCAACATTCCAGTTTCAAACCATTTCCTAAGGGATGCTGGGGCACCTCTTGTTCTACGATACCTTGATTCACAAAGCAAACTGACTTATGAAAAAAAAGGAAATAACTTTTCCCAATAACTTTTCCGGATAGCTACGTTGGTAGCGTCGTGGGCTTCTGTTTCAGAGGTCCCGAGTTCGCGCCCCCCCCCCCAGGGCGCGAATAGTGTGAGACCTTCTACCGGGGGGTACTCCCAAGGGTGGTGCCTGGGGGTGAGGTTAGAGGGGGCTAGTGATAGTCCCTGCTGGCTTATGGTCGCCCGAGCAGAATGATGTAAATCGTCTGAGTGGAGACCTAAAACCCGCAACTTTTTTTTTTTTTAACTTAAACTCTGGAGCTATCGGGGCCATTTTCACCAATGAAGACTACAATAGCTATGCTTTAACACCAGGGTACCTATTTCTTCAAGCTTGTCTAGCTAAGCTTGACTGCAGAATTACTACTCCTTTGTAAGAAGTTCTGGGATGGATTTCAGGTAAATACAAACCATTCTGACTTGTAAATAGTCTTCTGAGAAAAGAGGAGAACCAGAGTTTTTGTGTGTGCTATGGCAGAACTGCCTAGTAGAAATGCTCACCTAGTGGCAGGTATTTCAAAAGATGAAAATTTCAAAACGGGAAACAACTTGGATAAGATAAATACAGGAATGTCACATTTACTTTTATCTTTACAGCTATAATTTTCAGAGCAAAATGTATATGCATACTGTACAGAGGCTTTACCATCAAGTAAAAATGAAAGATAATTTTTTACAGCAGAAGCAAAACTAGAAAAGTACCAAGTGCAGACCTCCGCCAAGGCAGCTTATTTTCGAAACCAGCTTGTCTTTCCCAGAATCAATTTAGACCGTAGGCATATCTGAAGTCTGTGTGACAACCATTTGCGAACTTTTGGTTAAGATTAGGGTTAATTTAGTCGACCTTTTGCTCGCCCTTGACCAAGGACTTTCAAATTAAGAGTCATTTCCACATAACAATTAATCCCTATAATTTTCACTACTCTATGAGTAAAATTGAGGCCAGGAGGTTGTTCAAAAACAAACAAACAGGGTCGAAAACATAACCTCCTCTCAACTTTGTTGGAGGAGGTAATTATACTACTAAAACTCTATTCACCAAGGCCAGCTTGCTCAGTATTATAGAGAGAGCTGGAGGGCAGGAAAACGGTAGGGTGGGTTGGAAATTTGCAAACGGATTCCCCGTAGTCCAAGAGCTCTCCGTGAGATTGAAATGCACTAAATAATCTTTAGCGCTATCCAATAGGTTCCCTATTTCAAGGTCTTGATTTACCTTGCTTTATTTTGTGCAGATGGCACCAATGCTTGCAAGGAAATAAGGAATATTTTACTTGCTAAACCAAGCTCGATATTCTGAAGAACCTTGGTAAAGATGATACAGTACTGTCCTGTAAATGAACCTTGATAAAGATGATACAGTATTGTCCTGTAAATGTCCTTGATAAAGATGATACAGTACTGTCCTGTAAATGAACCTTGATAAAGATGATACAGTATTGTCCTGTAAATGTCCTTGATAAAGGTGATACAGTACTGTCCTGTAAATGAACCTCGATAAAGATGATACAGTACTGTCCCGTAAATGAACCTCGATAAAGAAGATACAGTACTGTCCCGTAAATGAACCTCGATAAAGATGATACAGTACTGTTCTGTAAATGAACCTCAATAAAGATGATACAGTACTGTCCTGTAAATGTCCTTGAAAGCTATTGTGCAAGCGATGCCCAGGATGAAGGAAAAAGACGACACCAAATAAATAAAGGATTTTGACGAAGGAAAAATCTATTTCTGGGCGAGGAACCTGTGTCGCCCAGTGAAATGCTCCTCTAGCACCATTTCTAAGGCATAGTTATTGCTGAATATACCAGAGATAAAGAGATGCATGGAATGCCAGGAGTAAACCTAGCTCGCTCACTCTTTGAGTGTCGGTATAGAAAACTGGGGCGTGATTGAACCACGACCATAGATCCATCACCAATTAGACCTGGTTTAAGCAAGCTTTTTCAATATGCAGATTTCCCCAAGGGATCCATTTCTGGAGTGTTGAATTAACCATTCTTTTTATTGTGTAACATTTTGTCTTCATTACTAATCCCGAGAGTAAGGTAGGAGAAGATGGCAGAGCTTTGAAGATAAGATAACCATAAACATGGAATTGAAATTAGACAGGGAAATGAGTGGAAAAGGGAGAAAATCTGAAGAACACCAGCTACGTAAACAAACTAAGCCGCTTTACTGTTGCAACAAATATCAAAGAGTAAGATCATATCCTTGTAATTTTAAAGGGATTTGCTCCTATGAAATTGACGGCGAATACTGCATAGTGACCTGATTAATGAGATAATAGTTTTATATTAATTCAGGAGAAAAAAAATTGGTTGCGGCATTAAGAAAAAAGGGGGAAGGGAGTGAAAGCAAAGAGTTTGTGGCCAGTAGGTATTAGTTCTTTCAGTTTAAGGACATCGAAAATTAGCATAGCTCTATGTGGATGAGGTCATAGTAAGGGGTAGATAGAGCTGGCTTGGGTATGCTCTTTGCACTCCTCAAGAGAGATTAGTTCACCAAACATTTAATTGGGCTCCACAAGGCACTAGAAGAGTTGGAAGACCCAGGCTTACATGGCTGAGGACTATGAAGCGTGAAGTCGCAGATGACGAATGGAGAAGTATTGAGAAGTATCAAGATAGAGACAACTGGCGAAATCTAACCGAGGCTCTTTGCGTCAATAGGCATAGGAGGAGATGATGATGATAGTTCAAGGTGTGTCAAGATCTAGGAGGAGAGGCCTGCAAGAGATCATGTATCCTCTAACTCATCCAGCCTCTCCACCTCTTTCCATTATTTCTGATTCACTTGACCCAGTATCCTCAAACCTTTAGCAGGTTCTCAAGAGACAAATTCAGTCTGTAGCTTCTTATGCACAAAAAAATCTACTTAATGATAAAGTGTTCTAAGATTATTGGTAATCAATCCAATTTGAAGAAATGTTTTTTTTCATACTACCTTGTTTTGAGTATTGTTTTCCTGACAGGTCTTCAGGTGCTGACTCTCATCCTAATTTCTTGGACAAAATCTTGCTCTCTTATTCCTATCACCATCGTTTCGTTAGTTCTTTATGCACGTTGCACGAGACTTTTCATAATTCTGACCATTCTTTATATTCAGATCTTCCCAGATAGTACCCTCCTGTACGTAGTACTAGGTTTGCACTAGGTCTAAAAGTCTTGCCTTCTCCATTATAAACCTTAGCACTACAAAGTATTCTTGAAGTTTTATTCCAAATGCGATCAGATTTTGAAATTACCTGCCTACTCGGGCAGTTGAATCGGTGATATTTCATTCGTTCAAACTTGAAACGAATGTTTTTGTTGAACTGGTTGACATAAAAAGTATCTCTTCATAATTTATATATGACAGATCTATTTCAACTGTTACTGATATTTATATATTCTATATTCTTTATTCATTACTTCTCATATAGTTTACTTAATTCCTTAATTCCAATCCTCATAGAATGTATTTTCCCCGTTGGAGCCCTTGGGCTTATAGCATTCTGCTTCTCCAACTAGGGTTGTAGCTTATCTAGTAATAATAATAATGGTGCAATGGTATGGTCTGGGAAGATATGAATGAATAAGAAAGTCAGAATTATATAAAAATCTTATGCATCAAGCAAAAAGGACTAATTGAACAGGAAAATAATGTACCCAATAATCCAAGAAAACAAACTCCTTTGGGATATAAGAGAAAATAGCCTTTCAAAAGGCTATTTCTTGAAAATTTAAATTTACACCAGTATTAAGACTTGAACACAGGTTCACATGTTCTATCTTTATAAAAGGTTGTAGTGGCTGTAAGTAACGTCCTTGCCTGCCGATTGCCAGACTGGGGTTCCGAGTCCCGCTCAAACTCATTAGTTCCTTTGGTCGCTGCAATCTCGCCATCCTTGTGAGCAAAGGAGGGAGGGGGCCTATAGGTCTATCTGCTGAGTCATCAGGAGACATTGCCTGCCACTCCTAGGTCCTAGCTTATGTGGAAAGGGGGCTTGGGTACTGATCACATGCATATATGGTCAGTGTATAGGGTATTGTCCTGTTTGCTAGGGCAATATCACTGTCCCTTACTTCTGTCATTCATTTAAACCTTTAAAACTATCATATCTAGCTACTTTAACTAAATACAGTATACGGTTAAGTGAAATTACAGTAAAACATACTGAACTTATGGTTTGGATAAAAATGAAATAACACACTATAGTCAATTTCTTTTAGCGATGCAGATTTGCACCGACTCGCAGCAGTGCCCTTTTAGCTCGGAAAAGTTTCCTGATCGCTGATTGGTTGGACGAAATAATTCTAACCAATCAGCGATCAGGAAAATTTTCTGAGCTAAAAGGGCACCGCTGCGAGTCAGTGCAAATCTGCCTCGATAAAAGAAATAGACTACAGTGAACCCTCGCTACTTCGCGGTTCGACCATCGCGGATTCACCACTTCGCGGATTTTTTCCATAACCCATATATATACAGTAATATATATATATATATATATGTATGCATGTATTTATGTATATATGTAGGTATGTATATGTGTATACATATATATATATATATATATATATATATATATATATATATATATATATATATATATATATATACACACACACACACACACATATATATATATATATATATATATATATATATATATATATATATATATATATATATATATATATATATATATATATCTATATCTATATATCTAAAGTAGGAAGATGTGATGTAGTTCTAAGGGAAAAGTATGGGAAATATGTCTGGGTAATAAGCAAAGCTCTACCTCCAGTTTGTTTCTACATTATGATCAGAGATAAATGTAAACAAAACATTGGTTGCCATTTTTTATCGTGCTTTTTAGCATGTTTAGGAAATGCATGATATAAAATCACCTTTAATATTTGTGCCTGTTTTAGTTTAGGGTACTGTAGTACATGCATTAAGTGTTCTGTACATTAAAGGGTAGTTTGTTAACAGTACTACGTACAAGGGAAGGTTTTAAAAGTCTGAATATACATGTTGAATAAATAGGTAAATATGGTGTCACTACTTCGCGGATTTTCACCTATCGCGGCCGCGACTGGAACCTATCTACCGCGATAAACGAGGGTTCACTGTATAGGATCTACTGGCAGAAAAAATGATATACAGAAACTATCCAACACTTCCATACTAAATATTTCTTATGAAACCAAAGACTTGAACTAATTGCACAGGGAAATTATGTCACCGGAAAAAACCACAACTAGACTTGCCTTCGCATACCATGCAAACTGATACTGTTACCTATACAGAGAAACGTGAAATTCAATAAAATAATTACTGGACAAATTGTTAAAAAGTCACAATATTCAAGTGTAGAGTTTTCTCCCGATCTAAGACACTTCCTTAACACCTGGAGTCCTAAACTTGGATAGCCACAAGTAGAACATATTGTTCCAAAGGAGAGACTGGTAAGTTAACACACTGAAGCTAAATAACACCTTTGCTGTATGTCGAAAAATCAATCTAGATTTGCGGAAGAGAACTACACGACCAACAGATAGAACTATAGTAATCCATCGCCATATCGAGGTTTAACTATCATGCTCTTAGTACATAGCAGAGTATTGGATCTAATAAATGCAAATTTATATTGCAGACTTCTTATATTCATCTTCTTTTAGATTTAAATTATTTCCGTGGTAAAATTAAGCATTTTCATTTCTAAAAATTAATACAGTATATTAATAAATAAAAATACAGTAAAAGTACTACACTGTGTACTTTTTCAACATTAGGAGTCCCCCTCAATCTATTTCTATTACTTGCATCTTCTTCCACCAGTCCCAACCCACCCTTATCCCTCCTCACCACCTCCATCTATCTGATCTGCTGATGGACCATACTCCACCTACCCACCACTAACATGTTCTTAGCTCCCTTGATTGGTTTCACCTCCTCCCTTCGTATCTCATATGATCTCCCTAGCTTTAGCATGACTTTCCCTCCTTGACAGTAAATATGTTCCAGCAACCCATCTCGCCATCTTCATCATGGTACTTTCAAAATCTTTCCTCTGAAGTTTCTACCCAATATAATAGTATGAGCCTCATAATTTCATTATAGAACTTAATTTAGTCTTAAAGGCATGGTCTTGCCTAAAACAACTTCAGTTACTTCTCTCCATCTCTTTACTACCTTCTTTCACTCTCTATCTCACTGCTTTATCAGTACTGTACCTCCCTCCTCTCTTATCACTAATCCCAAGAAGTTAAAACTTGTTCTGTTCTAGCACTGTACAATGCATTACTGTAGTTAAAATATATTAAAAGACTATATATAGTGTACCGTAGACGAACAAACAGAGAAATGCCCAACTGTATGGTAAAATGAAACTTGTGCCCAGACACAACCAATCACAACACACTGATTGGGTCAGCTACCGCTAGAATTCTCTCCAATATTCAGTATCCAATGTTGATTTTGCATTTATGCAAGTGTATATGCGACATTGCTTTGTATCTTTATCCGAGTTTAGTGGCATTGTTTAACATTTGTGTGAAATTGTGAATTTCTTTCAAGTCCTACGATGCCACTCAATCATTCTGCACCTTCTCATGGATTGAAGATCAACTTAGAGAGGATAAAGCAACTTTTGACTGATGGGTTGTTATGAAACTGCTGTACATATATAGTACTTTACCAAATACTATCTACACTCAATTTTTTTTAATGAGGCGCATTTGCACTGACTCGCAGCGGTGCCCCTTTAGCTCGGAAAAGTTTCCAGCTATCTGATTGGTTAGAATTATCTTATCCAACCAATCAGCGATCAGGAAACTTTTCCGAGCTAAAAGGGCACCCCTGCGAGTTGGTGCAAATCTGCCTCGCTAAAAAGAATTGACTATAGTACTTTACGAAATAATATTCAAATAGGACAACCAATGACTCAGCCAACAGCAGAGAAATTAGAAATATGGTATAAGTGACTTATCCACGATATTGAAGAAGCCGGCACTACCCGACGGCTAAAGAATAGAGCTATTTATTTACAAACAAATCCTAAACTGACGAACAAAGAAAGGAAAATAAAGTCAAAAGTAGAATCAGTAGAACTTCAAAAGTTCAAAGTTGGAGCAAATGTTTTTATGTTGACCAGGCTGACATGAGTCTTTTTATAGTTTATTTATAACATCTGTTTTTAACGTTGTTAATAGTTTATATAGGACATATCTGTCTTGACGCTGTTACTGTTTTTAGAATGATATATTGTTAATTTATTCTCATCATTTCTTTATTTCCTTTCCTCACTGGACTATTTCTCCCTGTTGGAGCCCTTGGGCTTATAGCATTTTGCTTTTCCAACTAGGGTTGTAGCTTGGCTAGTAATAATAATAATAATAATAATAATAATAATAATAATAATAATAATAAGGGAAAATGAAAAAATAATGAAAGAATGTACAGTAAATCCAAATAAAGAAAGTAAACTTTGGAAACCCAGCAAAAATGTTATAGTGCTTCGGGCCTGAAAGTGATAATTATAATTGATGACGACTGCAGACCTCCAGCAATGACTGTGTATTAGTTGATAGGTTGCAATTACTTCCATCCTTCCAAAAACAAGTTTCCCATCCCCAGGGACATTCAAGGCACAAAAAAGGGATCTTGACGAAGGAAAAATCTATTTCTGGGCGAGGAACCTGTGTCGCCCAGTGAAATGCTCTATAAAGCACCATTTCAAAGGTATAAATACTGCTAAATATACCAGAGAAAAAAGTTGCATGGAATGCTAGGAATATATCCAGCTCGCTCCCCCCTAAAGGGAGTCGGTATTAAAACTGGGGCGAGTGATACCACTACCAGAGATCCCTCTCCAATTAAACTTCTCCCTCCTCAAAATCCCCCATTACTACGAGGTATCGTTCACTACAGCTACTGCCCCCCCCCCAACCACCACCACCACCTATCCTCCTCCCATCATTCCTCGTTAGCACCCGTGAACGTTCGGACGTGTATTTCGTAGCTCTGTGTTATTTTGTTTGTCTCCTGAAAGCACTACTTCAGCAAGTGCTTTGTCAGGTGGTGCAATATCTTTATTGTTCTTGCCATCGTCCAGCAAGGTAACGTCTATTTTTTGCGGGTGAGGAACATACTGATCAGCAACTGCTGCCCATGTCTTTTCTTATGGAAAAGAATATTCTTATAAACTTCCATGGCTTCATCGATTATATTTCTCAACAGCAATGCATGAACCATCTCTGGGTCAAAATCTTTGGCCATTGTATGTTCTTTTTGCTGTTTTTGCTATACTGTAGTTGAGAGGCATTCTACTGTTAGGCCAAATTGAAAAAAGTAGATTTATGTTTGTACTGTAGTTTACTTTAATAGTTACTTATACTGGTCAAAGGTATGATATTCAACGAGCTTGTGATCTATCTATGATGGCACTTCCTGCAATTTTGGGGGATTGCCGACATCAGAAAAGAACAAAAAAGGAGGATTCCTCTTCTTCTGTTCCTCCTTGCCCGACGAGGGACTCGGCCGAGTTTGGTCGTTACTCCTCGGGTGTCACCGCCAACCCTCCCCCCTTATCCTCCAAAAATGAAGCTTCATATGCCGATGCCCCTACTACCACTATTTCATATCTTTTTCGGTCATATAACAAAATTATTTTAATCTTACTAAAGGCAAGTTTGCAACTTCAAACACCGCGAAACTAGTAAACAAATTAAAAAATTTAAATCCATGACTTTCTAGCTTCTACTCATCAAATTCTTAAAACCTAATCTTTCTTCTTTTGTGTTTGATGTTTAAAATAACCAGCTTCCCATTACAAATTGCCTTCATCCAAATGATACGGATTCACTATTAAACTTCTTTAGTCAAGTCTGGAATATTATTAAGTCTATAAGAACAAACTTTTACTTTATGTACAAGAGGGTACAGCTAACCATTTATTATAACCATTCAAAGAACTAACCCAGACAGGATAACAAAAACATAAAAGCATATAAAAAAATAATTGTTAAATATTTCTGAAATATTACAAACTTATCGTGGATGATCTCTGTGGAATGGGGGAAGGAAGATAATCTTATGAGCACATGAAAGGACGATAAAAATGAGACTTAATACCATCTACTACCAATGCAATCAGAACTTTCTACTCTGAGGACACTATACTCTACAATGTAAACCAAATCCCTCCATATGTTAAAATAGCATAGCTTTTATAAAGTAAGAAGGAAAGATTTCTATATACAAGACAGCAAATTCCATGTAAGTGCATTTCACATTCCTCTTTTAACATTAATAGAACGAACAATTTTGAAACTTTTCGAGCAAACTGCTTTAAAAATAGTAACAGTCGTCTTCTCAACTACCATTACTTTATACAAGGTCATGACTTGTGTCATGCCTTTCAGTACATGACTTATATTGTAACACCGAATTCCCATAATTCTAAGAACGGTTGGAAATACAAGCGCACATTGCTACAGAGCCAGATACTAAAGCCCTAAATTTTCCTACCAATCCTAGACAAAACACCTCCCAACTTGAGTATCAATTTCAAGAAAACTGACTTTGTGACGAATTAAATCGATGCCAAATCATCTCCCAACCTACCACCACTAAAAACAACCACCCTGAAGATCACAAACTAAAGCTTACTTGTGGAGTACCTAATAGGACTAAGCAACTACTGTACTTTCTTAACTGAGAAATCCACACCTTAGATGTCTAAAATAAACTTAATAGAAAGTCTTCAAATTATGCCCGAGGCCTCAATTCTTCTTAGTAACAGAGGCACAAACAGATTCTAGAAAAAAAAAAAAACATTTTCTTCCATACAAACCCATTGATCTTATATTGCCTTTATTCTAAGCGAGGGACCCTAATCACACTGCTTAGTACCAATCAAGATCACGAGGCTCTCAATTTGTATGCTTAGTCAACAAATAATTCCTGAATCACCTCTCATTCTTTCATGGCCCTCAACAGACAATGAGTGTGGAAACAGAAGTGAACTTTGACTAGGGTAAATAGTTTACGTTAAAAAAAAAAAAAAAAAAAACTTACATTATAAAAACACAATCTTATATGATGAGGAAAACAAATAATAATTCCTGAATTAAAATTTGCAAAGACCATAGCGACAACATAAATAGCCTGGGCATAACTGAAGATATCATGCAGCTAAGCCTAGACTCAGCGCAGGGCTCACTGCACGAGTCAATTTAGATGGACGATAACGACAAGGACAGCAATGCAGGAGGACATATAAGAAAGATATGAATAAAATACAATCCTACCCGAGATGGCAATATTAGTGATATGAACCAAAGTTTTCATTCAACAATTATTTCAAAGGTTCATAGATATAACAGTATTACCTACAACAAAAAACTCATTAGAAGAGAGGAAAACATTCATCAGCAAGAGGCTTTAGACCGGATAACCTGAGCAATGTGCCAGTTACAAGAGATATATGATGGTGGAAATTCCACTAAAGAGACGAGAAGACAGTCTACTGTAACAATATGTCCAAATTAGAATACTGTGCCTCAAGGAACTATGAGTTGCAATGAAGGGGAAAATTTTGTAAAGGAGCAACACTTAAATGTCCCTATTCAAAGAAAGGCAGTAAGCTCCAATGGATAAGAAAAAGTAGAATCTATCAATGACACAAATCCTCCTGCAACATGGCAATGATAAAAAAAAGGAACTAAAATTAAATGACCTTCAAGACTGGAAACTTCCAATAACACTTGTGGAATGAGGTAAAATGAAAGGAAATAAAACTCTCCGATTCCATTAGATAGGACTCTTGGCTGTACAAACTAATCAAAAGCTGAAGAAAAAACTGATCAAGGTCAACTTAGGATCGAGTCCTAGATACATAATCCAGGAAAAAAGCTCACCAACACATTTAGAGGCAGTCTCAAGTGTTAAATCCAAGAGGGAGACGTCAAAAGATGCTCATAAGGAAGTTTGGACAAGCTCTGTAACAGCAATGATCAATGGCAAGAACAAGCCTAGTAAATAAAGAAGAAAGAGTAAAACTCACTAGCCCTAATTGCCTACAAAAATAAATTCATGAAAATTCTAGAAAAGCTGAATTTATCAAAGATACAATTAGACTACAAGCTAAGTAGTACTTTTCCAGGTAAAACTGAAGTCAAGGAGATCTGTGAACAGGAAGTGTTGAGGCTAGAAGCATACAGTACAATGAATGTTCTTAGGAATTTGATAAGGCCTAGAACTTCCAAAAAAACCATGTGGGAAGTTGTATCATGTCCAGATCATTTCACACATGCAAAATTGCACCTCAAGTGGCCCAATGCGCCCAAGTCAAAATACCGAGAAAAATAAACCAGACGCTTAGAAGCCTAGCATTGAGCAATGTTACAGGCATCTTGGTGGAACAATAACTCTGATAAAGGAATCTGATAATCCTTTGTCCTGTTTTTAGTAACCAAGTGAAATATTAGTATATGAGTGATCATCTGCTTCTCTCCTCAAGCAAAGATATCCACTGCCAAACAACACAGTGACTTTGGCATCTTAAATTCAGAAAACACATAATGTTGACCGTAGTAATGGACACAAACATGCTTCCTCTTGAAAACGATGTTCTAAATACTTTTAGGTCAAGGAAGAAGGCCCTTAAACTACGTGGAGCTGACTTTCTTTTGCCACTTCTTAGAAATAACAGACCAGATAAGAATATCCAAAAGCCCTGGTTTATTACATCCAAATCCAGCAGGAAAAGAGGAATCTCATCGGGTACATTCTCCTCATAACCCCCAGGATCCATCAACCTCAAATACATACATATACCAAGGCCCTTCCCCCAATTTTTGGGAGTAGCCAACATCAAACAAATGAAAAAAAGGGGTCCTTTCTTCTCTAGCTCTTCCCAACCTGATGAGGGACTTAACCGAGTTTGGCTGGTACTGCTAGGGTGCCACAGCCAACCCTCCCCCATTATCCACAACAGATGAAGCTTCATAACGCTGAATCCCCCACTGCTGCTACCTCCGCAGACATCCAAGGCGACCAGAGGAAGCAGCAGGGCCTACTGGAACTGCGTTACAATCGCTCGCCATTCATTCCTATTTCTAGCACGCTCTCTTGCCTCTCTCACATCTATCATCCTATCACCCAGAGCTTTCTTCACTCCATCAATCCACCCAAATCTTGGCCTTCCTCTTGTATTTCTCCCATCAACTCTTGCATTCATCACCTTCTTTAGCAGACAGCCATTTTCCATTCTCTCAACATGGTCAAACCACCTCAACATATTCATATCCACCCTAGCTGCTAACTCATTTCTTACACCCGTTCTCACCCTCAGTATTTCGTTCCTAACCCTATCTACTCGAGATACACCAGCCATACTCCTTAGACACTTCACCTCAAACACATTCAATTTATGTCTCTCCGTCACTTTCATTCCCCACAACTCCGATCCATACATCACAGTTGGTACAATCACTTTCTTATACAGAGCTCTCTTTGCATTCATGCCCAACCCTCTATTCTTTACCACTCCCTTCACCACCTCGAACACTTTGCATCCTTCATTCACTCTCTGACGTACATCTGCTTCCACGCCACCATTTTCTTCAACAACAGATCCTAAGTACTTAAACTGATCCACCTCCTCAAGTAACTCTCCATTCAACATGACATTCAACATCGCACCACCTTCTCTTCTCGTACATCTCATAACCTTACTCTTCCCAACATTAACTCTCAACTTTCTTCTCTCACATACCCTTCCAAATTCTGTCACTAATCAAATGCTGTCCATAATTGGCACATAGAAGCTGTTCAGCATGAACATGCCTGTCACAAATATGAATGGTAGAAAACAGCAAGCTTTGAGGTATGATGCAAGGAATCACAGCTAGTCTCTGCAGACAGGCTTCAGACAAAGAGCACCATGATAGCGGCAAAAGTAGTGCAACACCTTCAGCTACAAGTATGCTGATTGGTAAATTGGAAGGCTACAAACAGGGCTGGGCTTCAGAGTTCTTACTTAATATGACATAGTTACACACTAACGAAAGTTGCATCTGCAAGCAAATAGATTCACCAACCGAAAAGGAACAGTGTCTAGACACTTCCTTCTTGTTCCTGACGGGGCTACAGATCTTGCGAGTTCTTAATTAGGAATGACATCAGAGGACAGAATTGCATCCTCATAGGAACAAAATTCACTTCAACATAGGCTTACCCTTCAGTGCAATTCCTGTTAAAAAAACACTTACCACAAACAAATGTAAGAAAAGATACAACAATCAAGAGTGGAATGGTATATCTATACCCATTGTGGTCAAAGACAAAAGTGGCAGTTCTGTTACAGGCAAGTAGGCGGAACTTTCCATCGATACATGTGTTGTTAATGATTCAATGGGCATTCCAGTGCCAAAAGACATATCCTTATTTTCAAGGACAAAAGGTCTGTATAAGTGTAGGAACAAATGTGTGTGCCAACACAATAAGTCTAACTTGCAGCTACAAAGCTGCAGCAAACACAAGCTGATGACAGGAGAAAAAGTGAAAGAAATTCAGAGATACAAAGTACAAAGACAAGAGAGAGGGGAGACATAGATTATCCATTCAAGGGTCACAAGATCATTGAATTGGGGACTTTTGCTTGAGGGGCCCTAAAACCCAAGAGGAGGAGGAGGGAAAAAAGAAAAAAAAAGAGAGCGCGCAGGATAAGAGGATATTAGAAAGATGTTCTTCCATGGAGCACAGGCTCAAGTCATTGAAGTGAGAAACTATCCAAAGAAATCCTGTCTGTCCACAAAGTGTGATGATGAATGATTGCACAAGACAACAGGGAGTCCAGGGATGCAGCTACCCCTGTCTCGAAAACACTTAACGGATCTGAGTGAACAGATAAACAGATCCTTAAGAGCAGGACACATCTACTAAGGTGAACATTTCTGAACTCTACAGGAGTGATAAAGGAGTTGAGTTTAGAGTTCTTCACCCAAACTCATCAACTTAATCTTTTATATGTATGCAAATGACAGGTAAAGAACACAAATAAACTATGGTTCAGACACTAACTCCAAACTTACTCACTCACTCCCAAAGAAAAGATCATTCAAAGAAATTAAAATAATAAAGTTAAAACAGCCTCTAGGCAATTACAAATAAAATACAATGTCAAAATTCCACATTGATGAGCCCAAAACCACGAACGCTTGAAAATTATCAACACTACTGAATTATGTGCATAACTTTATCATCATCTCATCCTCCTACGCCTATTGACACAAAAGGGCCTCGGTTAGATTTCGCCAGCCGTCTCCTATCTTGAGCTTTTATTTCGATACTTCTGCATTCATCATCTCCGACTTCATGCTTCATAGTCCTCAGCCATGTAGGCCTGGGTCTTCCAACTCTTCTAGTACCTTGTGGAGCTCAGTTAAATGTTTGGTGAACTAATCTCTCTTGGGGAGGGCAAAGAGCATGCCCAAACCATCTCCATCTATCCTCACCATGATCTTATCCACATATGGCACTCAAGTAATCTCTCTTTATAGTTTCATTTCTAATTCTGTTCTGCCATTTAACGCATAATATTCTTCTGAGGACTTTTTTCTCAAATCTACCGGCACTAAATTGGTTGGAGATCGTTTCATAATCATACCATGACTCTTTGTCTATACAGTAACACCAATCTCACTAAACTGATATATAGCCTGATTTTCAAACTTAAATTTCAAGTGATTTGATTTTTCTAATCTTTCATTATACTCCAATTCTAAAAACCCTGTATTACAGATAATAGTTCCTAAATACAGTATTTAAATGATTCTCCCTCATTAATCCTTTCTCCTTCCAATGATATTTCATCTTCCATTGCATATTCCATTCTCATAATCTGTCTTCTATTTATCTTAAGCCCAACTTCCTGTCATATTTCATGCATTCTGGTAAGCAAGCATGGCCAATCCTGTGGTGTTCTGCTAATAAAAACAGCATCAGCAGCATACTATAAGTCAGCTGATTTCATATTACCAACCCAGTCCAAAACTTTTCCCCCATCTCCATCTGTTCTAGACATTACTAAATCCATGAGGATGATAACCAACATACGTAACTTACAAAAATGACAAATTCGAAGATAATTTGTATTTTTCCTAACCATACAAACCTTAGCTATTTACAAAGGGTTATTACTTTTAGCGTAGCTGAAATGGCGAGCCATTAGAATTTAACGAGGGTGTATTACCCCCGCGCTAGTTAGCGGGGGGTAGGGGAGTGGTAGCTAGCTACCCCTCCTCCCCCTCACACACAGGTGAATACTCACTTTCACTTAGAGGTAGGACTTGTCTTGGGGGACAGGGCTGGCGGGCAAATATGTGTAAATAGCTAAGGTTTGTATGGTTAGGAAAAATACAAATTATCTTCGAATTTGTCATTTGTTCCGTAACCGAAATACAAACCACGCTATTTACAAAGGGTGACTTATCCCTTAGGAAGGGTGGAAAGTCCCCAGCCATACTGGCTTTGGCTTTACCCGGGGACTCAGAATCCGAGTGAGTCGCACTCGAGAAAAGGAGTCCCTGCACCTCACAAGTTCCTTGCACCGCAAGGAACCATGTGGCCTACGTAAGCTTGTGTGTGAAGGAAGAAGTGTGACCCGTCTTAGGCAGTTGACCTGGAGTTCCAGAAGGAACTCTGGGTTAGGACGTTCCCAATACCACCTCGTCAGGGTATGGGGGACGCGACAGTATTGACTCAATACTCGGAACACAAGGAAGCATGGTTTACCTGCAGAGGTTCGAGGTCAGCTATGCAGAGACCAGGATGCTGCTTCCCCGTAGAGGGGATGATGAAGAAAGAAGTAAGGGCCAGACATACTTCTTTCGTTCATGCAGACTAAAACCTGATAACAATGCCCTCAACCTTCTGCTACCTGTCCAAAAAGGAGCCTGAGGTTAGACCAGCTGTTGTGTAGCCACCACAGAGCGATAGAAAACGTATCGAGACTCCTGTGGGTCACGCCCTGCAGGAAGCGGGCTGCGAAGGTCATCAGACGCTTCCAGACTCCAGCTTGTATTACTGCGTCACAGAGTAGTATTACTCGAAGGCGAGGGACGTTGCGATGTATCCAACATTGTGCTGTAGGGCGACGTGACGGGGGAGGGTCTGAAGACAGGACGAGATGAATGTCCTTGAGTCCGGGCTGAAGAGGTATACTGGTGACTCTCCCCCCATGTCCTCCTTGTGTTCCCAAATCGGCTGCAACTGAGGCCAAACTGCAGCTGTTCCCAGCGCTAACCTCTCGATTCCTGTACTGGCAAGAAAGAGAAGGTCTTGGGACATCAGACACAGAATGGAGACTCAAAATCTTGAATGAATCGGACCGAAGGGTCGGGACCCTCAGATTCTGAGTCTAGCCAACAACTCAGGAGCGAGCCTGAATGTTGCCTTCCCCTCTTCCTTAGAAAGGGGGGGAGTAGTAAGAGACCAAGAAGATTGCTTACACACTGGCCGTGGCCAGAGTGAGCAGAAGACCCAAGGCGGAATACTATCCGAGGCCTGTCGTAAAAGGGTCTTGAGAAGATCTCTTAAAGGACTAAAAGTCCGAGCCAGGCTCCAAGTTGGAGGTCTTCCTCCGACTAGGGCAGGGACGATCGTAGCTTCGCATGAGCGAGGATAGATCCAGCGGGCAGGAAAAAGTTATTCCTTTAAGCCTGAAGGTCAGGGAAAGGCTGAGCGACAGGCTTCATTGCCAAGAGCGGAAAGGAGTTTCCTCCCGCCGAAAGGCAATAAGACCGTTATTGCTGGAGAAGAGGCCTCACGGGAAGAGGTATATCTCCCACGGCACCAACCACCTTAGACTCTTCACTTTGCCTGGGAGACCCCTGTGGATGACTATCGCAGATGACGCGACCTCCGTACCGCGACTGTAGCGGGTTGTCTCTTCTAGAGGAGGAGGCGTAGTGTCTCCAGGCATGAAGCCGAAGCGACGCCCCGGTTCGGGAGAGATGTCGCAGTGTGGTTGCTTGAGTAGTCTGCGCCGTGGGAGAAGCTCTCCCGGGAGTTCCGTCAGGGGAAGCAGAGGGTCCAGAAACCGTTCTGCGCATAGTCCCAGTGGAGCTCTCCCATTGAAAGGTTGACAGACAACCTGGTTTTGTTGAGACCCATTGTCCGCAGACAAAAAGGAGGGAAGACGCAGGCGTCGAAGTTGTCCCACCATCACCGGAATGCATCTTGCCAGAGTCTCGGGGTCTGAGACTGGGGGGAAAACTAGCGGAAGCTTGAGGTTCCAAGCTGTCGCGATCAGGTCCCCCAGACCAGCACATGCTGGTTACCCAAGGTCAAAGACCCCTAGGTACACTCTCTCTATGAGGCTCTGCTCGGATAGTCTGAGAGAAACATTCCCCTGCCTGGAATGAGAGAGCCGATGGTGGAATTGAGAGAATCTCAATCATCCCGGTATCTCTACTGCAAGATGTGAAGGTGTGAAAATGCGTCCCCTGCTGGTTAGCATGAAGTCGACACGCAACGGGGCGACTTGGCAGGAGCGGTAGGATCTGAAGAGGGGCCAGACTAAGGCCCTTAAGCCTGCCTGAATGATGGAGAGGTATCCTTCA
Source organism: Palaemon carinicauda (assembly GCF_036898095.1). Lineage (NCBI taxonomy): Eukaryota > Metazoa > Arthropoda > Malacostraca > Decapoda > Palaemonidae > Palaemon > Palaemon carinicauda. The sequence goes on along the minus strand of NC_090726.1, from coordinate 46,756,405 downwards.
GGTCTTGACCATAGGCCTGGACCGGAACATGCCCCCCCCCCCCCCTTTCCTTTGACGAGTCCGAGAACCGCATCAAGAATGTGGGGAAAGGACGAGAATATCCACTACCATCAAGAGGCTCCATAGGTCAACACCCATTGCAGGTTTAATAGTTCCGCTGGTCCCATAGGGCCAGGGAGTCCGGTTAAACATTGCCTGAAGCCACCGGAACTTGGATCGCCCCACATGGAACTTATCCTGAGGCGACCGTTCGGACTATAAACGGGTCAATGAGGAAAGAAGAACTAGGAAACGTTCCAAGGTAGGGCTGAAAACTCTGCTTGACTGAGAACAGGTACTGCGACTCTCCTCAGTCTTGCCACAGTCAACCGAAAGGAAGGCTCGGAGGATGTGGTAACAGAATCTGGCGTCCCCAGGTGGTCACCCATCCAAGTACCGACGTTGCTTAACCTCGCTGGACGGACGAGAAGCGGGGTTTCCAACGTGGTAAGGCGGTTGACTCAATATCATGGCCAGATACTCCAGATGTTGAGGCAGAGGAAGAGAAGGCTCCAAGCAAAATACCATGAGCCCACACTCATGGTCAGCATTCGGAAGCTTTTCCCGGCGCTGAAGAAGGTCGAAACCCGAGCCTACCGGAGTTGACCAGCCCTCCAAACAGCAGAGGAGGCGGAAGTCTGCACCTGAGCGGCCAAGAGGAAGGCAGGGAGAGTTCTCTGGGGAAACAAACCTGCTATGCCACGGCGGGATAGCCACACTGCATCATAAGCAGGAATACTTGCAGTTTAGGCTGAATTCGACGAGCACCCTGGAAGATGGATGGAATGGAAACTGAAAGTACCCGTCCTTCCGATCCAGGGTTAAAGGAGTCCTGTCGCCTCGTTACCAGTCTGATCGAATCTGCTGGTCTACGCTGGCCGAAGTTTGTTCGACAAACTTGATCAGGGCTGAGAGGTCGACTATGGACATCCCCTCTCAGATCCTTCCTTACAAGAAAGGATCGACTGAGGGGGCCGGGGGTGAAGCCGTCGATGATCCTAAGGAAGACCTTCGCCTAAGGTATGGATCATTCTGCCCAACCGGGCAACTCTGCTGATGCTATGGCATAGAGGTTCAGAGACACTGAATTCGCTGACAGAGACGGCAGGCGCGATATCCTTGGCTACTCACAGAGATTGTGCGGGAATGGGCATCGGGAAGCTGTCATTCGGATGAGTAACCTTAAGCATCCTCCCAGCGAAAAAACCTGCAATCCTAGAGTTCGTGAACTCCTTTTAGGACTATGCCCCCCCGGGGGAGTCTCCCGTGCCATCTGTTCCTGACAGGAGGAAACTGCAATTGGACACCTTGTCCCAGTTGTCGTAGCCGATAACTTAGGCCGACGTGGTTGAAAGAAAAGGGAGCTGGAGCCCTGCAGAGTCTGGAAGAAAGCGCCTTGGAGGAGTGAAACCGGAAGTCGATTTACTCTGCACAGCAGATGTTTAAGTCTCTGTCCTTGGGCAAAGACAAAACTCTTCTCAAGGATGGAAGGGTGTCTGAGGTCGTTGACCTCCACAGATGAGACACCCGAAGGAAGCCTTCAGTCAGTGCGTCCAGATGGTACAACATCGAGCTTGTCCGCAAGTAGATACTTAACGACGAAAGGCCAAGGTGCCTGAGCTCGAGAGGAGGAAAGTACCCTTGATCTTCCTGTAGCTTCCTTGAACCAAACCTCGGGCCGTAACCGAGGAGGGAAAGAACCTGGTAAGCTTCAGAGGAAGAGGTAAGCAGTCACCCCTTGTCCGATGGAGAAATCTTCGACGGAAAGACCCCCCGCCAAAAATCCTTCCAGGGCGGGAGAAGGAGAGAGTACTTCGCCCTGGGGGAAGTCACCACGAAGTCCACTCCTCTCTTTCTCTTCAGCGTAGGAGAGACAGCCGCTGGTTTGTTACCCTGGCCGGTGAGTGCTGGTTTCATAACCCTCATTAACGCCCGTGCCAGCGGATCAAACCATGTCTGCTGCTCCAAGGACACAGAGTCCGAAATCCTCGCTAAGGTGAAAGGGATCGGGCGATCCTTTGGAGAGGACACGACGGTTCCTGCCTGAAAAGAAGGTGGGAAGAATGCTGTACTGACCTGTCTTCGTCCTGCACTACCAACCTGTGCTTGGATGGAGGTGATCCCGAGTGCCGCCTAGGAGCACGCGTCCCTGCTGCTACCACCGGCTGTGGAATTCGCCGCGAACTATGGTCGCGCGAGGGCGAACGGTCGCGCAAAGGCGAATGGTCGCGCGGGCGCACAGGCGAGTGGTCGCGCGGGCGCGCAGGCGAGCGGTCGCGCGGGCGCGCAGGCGAGCGGTCGCGAGGGCGCGCAGGCGAGCGATCGCGCAGGCGAGCGATCGCGTGGGCGCGCAGGCGAATGGGCGTGACGGCGAGGGATCGTGCTGCCGCGTAGGTGAAGAAGATCGCTGGCGGTAAGCGATGGCGAGCAGCATGTGTAGGTGAATGATCGCGTGATAGGGTGCGATGGTGATCAGCATCCGCAAGAGGGCGATCGTTCAGGGTTGTGCGATGAGGAGCAGCATGCGTAAGCGGGCAATCGTTCAGGGTTGTGCGATGGCGAGCAGCATGCGCAGGTGAATGATCGCGTGAAAGGGTGTGATGGTGATCAGCATCCGCAAGAGGGCGATCGTTCAGGGTTGTGCGATGAGGAGCAGCATGCGTAAGCGGGCAATCGTTCAGGGTTGTGCGATGGCGAGCAGCATGCGCAGGTGAATGATCGCGTGAAAGGGTGCGATGGTGATCAGCATCCGCAAGAGGGCGATCGTTCAGGGTTGTGCGATGAGGAGCAGCATGCGTAAGCGGGCAATCGTTCAGGGTTGTGCGATGGCGAGCAGCATGCGCAGGTGAATGATCGCGTGAAAGGGTGCGATGGTGATCAGCATCTGCAGGAGGGCGATCGTTCAGGGTGGTGCGATGAGGAGCAGCATGCGTAAGCGGGCAATCGTTCAGGGTGGTGCGATGGCGAGCAGCATGCGCAGGTGAATGATCGCGTGAAAGGGTGCGATGGCGATCAGCATCCGCAGTTGAGGGTCGCGCGATGGCGATCAGCATCCGCAGTTGAGGGTCGCGCGATGGCGATCAGCATCCGCAGTTGAGGGTCGCGCGATGGCGATCAGCATCCGCAGTTGAGGGTCGCGCTATGGCGATCAGCATCCGCAGTTGAGGGTCGCGCGATGGCGATCAGCATCCGCAGTTGAGGGTCGCGCGATGGCGATCAGCATCCGCAGTTGAGGGTCGCGCGATGGCGATCAGCATCCGCAGTTGAGGGTCGCGCGATGGCGATCAGCATCCGCAGTTGAGGGTCGCGCGATGGCGATCAGCATCCGCAGTTGAGGGTCGCGCGATGGCGATCAGCATCCGCAGTTGAGGGTCGCGCGATGGCGATCAGCATCCGCAGTTGAGGGTCGCGCGATGGCGATCAGCATCCGCAGTTGAGGGTCGCGCGATGGCGATCAGCATCCGCAGTTGAGGGTCGCGCGATGGCGATCAGCATCCGCAGTTGAGGGTCACGCGATGGCGATCAGCATCCGCAGTTGAGGGTCGCGCGATGGCGATCAGCATCCGCAGTTGAGCTAGTAGCTGGCGAACCATGTTCCTTCATAAGTGTTGGAGAACGTTGGCGTGCCAGCTGTAACACACGTGGGCGATCCGGAGATCGCTGGCGAGCTGACGATCGCTGACGAGCTGACGATCGCTGGCGAGCTGACGATCGCTGACGAGCTGATGATCGCTGACGAGCTGATGATCGCTGACGAGCTGATGATCGCTGACGAGCAGAAGGCTACGCGTGGAAGCCTGCGCAAAGAAGAAGAGTCCTTGACCCCGACCTGAACCGAAGTTCTAGATCGCGAGGGCGAACGTGGGCGCACAGGGCACGTAACAGGAACCGCAGGGAAGATCATCTTGAAAGCGCTGACGAACAGGAGAGCGCTGACGAACAGAAGGGCGCGCAGGGAAACCCTGACACGCAAGGGAAGAACCCCCGTGGGGGCAACCCTTTGCCCCGAAGGGATCGTTGTCCGCTGGGAGACTGATGTCCGTCGGAAGACCGCTGTCCGTCGGGAAGACCGTTGTCCGTCGGGAAGACCGTTGCCCGTCGGAAGACGAGATTAGACTGCTGTCCATCTGCACCAAGACGGAAGATCGAGAAAAAGAAGTTGTAGGCTGCAAACGGAGATTCAAAAAGGCGCCTCAAGCACCCTTATAGGGAGATGAGAGGCCCTTACGACGAGGCGGACGGAGGGCCTTACGGCGAGGGAGGCCAACAGCAACAGCAACAGAAGAAACCTCCGAAGAGGAGTCTCTATGAGTGTACTCTCTCGCGAACGAAAGAGAAACACTTCGAGGAAGAGACTGGTCAGCCAGTGACCTAAAAGGAGCAATCCTCCGAAGAGGAGCTCCTGCAGTTGCCCAGCCCCTTGAGCGAAACTGCAGGTGCGACCGCTCAGCACCAAGAGCATAGTCGCACGAAAAAAAGGCAAGAGAAGAACCCCCCAAAAGAGGAAAAGCTCAAGCCTGGACAGGAAAAAACTTCCCTCGGAAGGAAAGTTATCCGCCCAAGGAGGCAAGCCTCCTGACTGTTCTAAAATGAACTGGAGAGCTGTCCGTCGACACGGGAGTACTACCAGTAGAAGGAGACACGCCCCTGACGACAATACAAGGGGGGAGGCAGCAACAGCCGAATCCCCAGGACTCAACCAGACAGCTCACACCGTTGCTATATTACAGAAACGAACTAGATCGGTAACTGTAAAAAAATAAAACAAATAATATTAGTACACATTCATTCCCCCGGGAAGGCTCCGAAGAGGAATCCCGAGGAAAAGGAACAAGAATTACACAACAGGCACGTGCCCTCACAACCACTTACACTCGCGGAAAGAGAGCTGTAACCAAAACAGAATTATAACAATTATAATTATGTAACTATGTAATTATGTAATTTAAAAATGAATGAACACTAAAGAAAAAACGAAAACCCCGAAAGGAATCGTTCTACAAGCTGAAAAATTAACAACTACAATTAGATTCATAAACTAATTGAGACAAAATGTACGGCGTAGCAACCCCACCCACACGGGAAGGAAGCTACAAGGGCGTAGTAAAACATAGTAAAAGGGTGAACGACCTCAAGAGAGAGAGAGAGAGAGAAAGACCGAAGTCAAACTCGATCGCAACCCATAAAATTAGGCCGTGGTGGCCTAACTGCCGAGGCCTCCACGTAGATATCGTACACAACACACACACATCTGAAAAGGAAACTTACTTATTTCTATACTCAAATATATATAAAAACATGAAAACATGTTTACATATATATTGAGTAAAAGAAAAGTAAGCGATTAAGTAAAGACAAAACAGACAATGGCTGCCAAGCGAGGACCAAGACAGAGACGTCTGTCACAGTCCGAGCCAAAAGTGAAAGTGAGTATTCACCTGTGTGTGAGGGGGAGGAGGGGTAGCTAGCTACCACTCCCCTACCCCCCGCTAACTAGCGCGGGGGTAATACACCCTCGTTAAATTCTAATGGCTCGCCATTTCAGCTACGCTAAAAGTAATAACCCTTTGTAAATAGCGTGGTTTGTATTTCGGTTACGGAACAACTCAAAATAAAAGATAAGAAACTGGAAAGAATTATTGAAAAAGCCACAATGGCCTCCACAAAAAAAATCTATCTCGGAAGAGTAACACATTCGCAATGTTCACATCACTGTGTTGCATCAAAGAATGAGAGGCGACGAAGGCGTCCCAAGAGGACAGGCCTACACAGAGAGGGTCCTTGACCTAGATTGGTATAATATGGTGTACCTGGGATCAGCTGCTTGGAAGAAAGGCAATTAATGTTTAAAGGGGTTGCACCATGATTTCATAAAACCATGAAAACAAAACTTTACAAAGTTGTTTGAAATTACAGAATGAATACCCTTCGCCAGAAGTAAGTTGGAAAACTTGCCACATAAATAAAAAATAAAACTTGCTTATCAGTACTTACAGTTTTGGAGTTACTTCAGGGGGCGGTGGCAAAGGTCTCGGAGGCGGTGACGGTACAGAAGACACGGGCGCCTTGGCTGCTAAGTGAGAGGCATTGGTGTTTTCTTCTTTTTCTTTCTTTCCCTTCTTCTTCTCTTTCTTTTCAACCTTTTCTTTCTTTTTCTTATCTGGTTCCTTCTCTTTATCTTTGTCTTTCTTGTCTTTTTTCTTTTTCACCTTCTCTTTTTCTTTGGTTTTTTCTTTCTCCTTTTCCTTCTTCTCCTTTTTGTGCTCCTTTTTCTGAAATAAAATAGAATTTACTCTTCTTATTCTCACTTAAGGTTCATCTCCCTACCTTCTCAATGCTAGCTAAATGTTGACACTTCCAGAAGGCGTACCATCTGCAATGAGCCTTGAAAAGCATACCAAGGATTCATAGATATTCCTTTACACCTAATATGCGTTGCTTTTTCGCATTTCCTGCCTATCTGTACTTTCTGACTTCTTACCTTTACCCTTTGGTCATTCTACATTGCAGATTAAATTTTACTTTATGTAGCTCTAATTTTCACCCCTCATTTGCTTGAAAAAGAATATGCAAACAATACATTATGAAATCAAATTACAAGAACTCAGATAAAATCTTTGTACAAAAATACTTACAAATAGCGAGCAGCAACAAATACTTGTATAACTTTTTGGGGGTAGGAATATAGAGAAGACTTTTACATCCATACAATTGATCAGAATGCACTTGCAATCAGGATTGTATGTGTACAATATACCATAGAGGATACAAGTGCTTTCTTACCTTTTCTTTTTCCGGCTTTTCTGGTTTTAGCTTCAACATGGGGGGTGGCGGCGAGTGGTGTGCAGGAGTTCTGGGGCGTGGAGGGGTCTCCATTAGTTGAATAGGGGAAGGTGATCGAAGAGGAGAGGAATGACTCTGGGGAGGTAACGGGCTTGAATCACGATCGTGCCTTGGAGTAAGGGGCCTCTCTAAACCTTCTGGATCATAAAACGGTAGATGATCGTCTTCCAGGGGACGTTTTGGTGGCCGTGAAATGAAAGGACCAAGTCGAAGATCTGATAACGGTGGTGGTGGTATCCCAGGCCGTTGAGGTGGTCCAGCAAACGGATTAATGAATGGAAATCTTGAGAATGGAGGAATAAAGGAAGTAACATTTTGAAACGGTAAAGTAAACGGAGGGCCTGAGGGTCCAGGAATATCTTCTAAAGGAAGCACTTCTGGAGTTTTCGGAAGTTCTGGGGTTTCGTTCTCCATGCTTGAGATATCCCTCTGAACAGGACTAAAGCCACACTTGGGAGATTTTGAGCGGTCTTTCTTTGGCTTTTTCTCCTTGGCCTTCTCTTTATTTTTCCGTTTCTCAGTGGGAAGGCGAACGGGGAGGTTGGGTATTTCTGGCGTACGAGGAGCAGATGGTGTTCTGGGAGGTGAAAGGTCATCTGGATAAGATGAAAACTCTCTCGGCGACCGTGCTAAATTATCTAAAGGAGGTTCTAATCTCCGAACAGGATTATCAAGAATGCTAAAATCTTCGGGTGGTCGTCGATGTCCCATTCTCGAAGGGGTTTCATCGATCATCAGATCTGGAGAACTGTCACGGGACTGGAGATTATCTCTGTCACTTGGTCTGTCTATATCCTTGGGGTCACCTTTCGTCTTATTAATCTTCTTGAAAATGCTAAGTTTAGATTTGCCTTCAGCCTTGTCTTGCCCTGGAATATCTGGTGGTTTACTTGGAGCTGGTATAGATGTCACTGTTACTGCTGTCGATGCAACCAAAGCCCTTATCAGTTCTCTCTCCTTCTCTTTCTTACTCTCCTTTTCCTTCTTTGATTCTTTCTCCTTTTTAGGCTCCTTTTCCTTCTTTCCTTCCTTTTCTTTCTTCCCTTCTTTGGTCTTCTTTGCTGTAGAATCCTTTTCTTTCTTTTCCTTAGTTTTCTTGCTTGGTTCCTTCTCCTTCTTTACTGGCTTGGTATCATTCTCCTTTCCTGCATCCTTCGGTTTGGTAGTAGTAGCCTTCTTCGTCTCTGCTTTCGGAGACTTTGTTGGTTTAGGGGCTTTAGGCTTTGGGGTTGGCATCTTCAGTTTAGGGGGAGCGAGAGGAGTGCCCGGCGTCGCCTGCGACAAAAGGGGAGGAGGATTGCTCCCTGGTCCCGTTTGCTTGGGGAGTTTAGGAATTTTCGGCATCTTTGGGATCTTAATGTCCCTCATCACTTTGTTATTCGGTTTATTGTTGGTCTTTTCTTTGGGTGGTTTTGATTTATTACTCGTGGGCTTTTGTGGCCCCACCTGGTTATTCTTCATTCGGATGAGCTTCTCGACCGCAATCTTCTTCCTTCCAGCTGCTCCCTCACAAGTTGCGGGTGAAGAGCTACGCGGAGCGGCCATTGGGATGTTAGGGACACGTGCCTCAGGCAACTTCCCCTCTCTTGCCGAGGATATGAATCCCGAAGTTGTCATCATCACACTCTCTATCTCTCTGATGGGTTGTCCTTCATCATCTAATGAGTATCTAGAAAAAATGGTAAGAATTACTGTTTCCAACAAGTAATATTTTAATAAATTTTCTAAAATACTTCTTTGATCTTAACTTCAACTGATCTATTACAACACAATCTGGTTGGTATGAGCTTCTTAAAACTTCTATACCATACTCTCAGTAAAGTATACTAAGTTACAAGCAATCTATTTGCCATTCCATTTAGTGTTTATGAAAACCCTATAAGATGGTTATCAACTTCCATCGAGTGCCTATACAGTGTCCATACTAACAATTTCTTGCGTATACTCTGCACACAATTCCCTTCATTCCCTTTACACTGGATGCCGATTAAAGCGAGAATTGAATTTAAAACATGTACATTAACCCACCAAGTTATCAGAACCGGGCGTCCCAAATACTTGAGAGAATTAATATTGCGCAGCCAACAAATCGTGTCGACACGAGAATAGTTACAGATGGCTTCAAACTATTGGAACCTAGATTTATGTCTACTTTAGGGTCCAGAGCCTTTAAATATGCAGCCCCGAGACTATATAATAAGCTGCCACGAAACATTCGAATGATTGAAGACTTTATTTTGGCTTTCAAGAGGAAACTGAAGACACTCTTATTTCATGAGTCTTTTGATAGTGACGATTTAACAGTAAATAAACAATACGTGATATGAAACGTTAAATACTCTGAACAAACAAGGTAAAACGACAGTGGAGGTCCTGTAGAGAGTGGTGTTCCCCTGCTGTATGGGACCGGAAAAGCAGCCATCAAAGTAAAGTAAGTAAAGATATAAAATCCCTTCCTCACATGGCAACTTACTGTTTTGGTAAAGAGGTTTTACACATTTTTAAAAACCAATCTAAAAAAATAGATGAACTTAACCCTTTTACCCCCAAAGGACGTACTGGCACGTTTCACAAAACTTATCCCTTTACCACAATGGACGTACCAGTACGTCCTTGCAAAAAACTGCTATTTACATTTTCCTTTCCATATTTTTGATAATTTTTTGAGAAACTTCAGGCATTTTCCAAAATAATGAGACCAACCTGACCTCTCTATGACAAAAATTAAGGATGTTAGAGCAATTTAAAAAAAATATACTGCAAAATGTGCTTGAAATAAAATAACCCCTGGGGGTTAAGGGTTGGAAAGTTTCAAATAGCCTGGGGGTAAAAGGGTTAAAAAACAACTTATTGAAAATCTATATCTTAAAATAAAACAAATTACCTTCCATAGCATATTCATATATCATCGAAAAATCACAAACAAATTTTTCCACCAACAGGATGAAAATATATAAGGACTCAAACAAACAAGGAGGAGTTACAATGACTAGGGAGACGAGGAAAAAGCATCTCCGAAAGTAAATACTGCTGTAATTATCGATACAATTGTAAGCTTGGAGAGGAAAACTCCCATATTGTTAAACCCCTTCACTACTGCTCTGTTACACTACAGCTTACCCCAGCCTAACGCTTGAACCCATATTATTATTATTTGCTAAGCTACAACCCTAGTTGGAAAAGCAGGATGCTATAAGCCCAGGGGCCCCAACAGGGAAAATAGCCCAGTGACAAAAGGAAAAATAGAACATTTTAAGAAGAGTAACAACATTAAAATAAATATTTCCTATATAAACTATAAAAACTTTAACAAAACAAGGGGAAGAGAAATCAGATAGAATAGTGTGCCAGAGTGTACCCTCAAGCAAGAGAACTCTAACCAAAGACAGTGGAAGACCATGGTACAGAGGTTATGGCACTACCCAATACTAGAGAACAATGGTTTGATTTTGGAGTGTCCTTCTCCTAGAAGAGCTGCTTACCATAGCTAAAGAGTCTCTTCTACCCTTACCAAGTGAAAAGTAGCTACTGAACAATTGCAGTGCAGTAGGTAACCCCTTGGGTGAAGAAGAATTGTTTGGTAATCTCAGTGTTGTCAGGTGTATGAGGACAGAGGAGAATCTGTAAAGAATAGGCCAGACTATTCAGCGTATGTGTAGGTAAAGAGAAAGAACTGTAACTAGAGAGAAGGATTCAATGTAGTACTGTCTGGCCAGTCAAAGGACCCCATAACTCTCTAGCAGTAGTATTTCAACTGGTGGCTGGTGCCTTGGCCAACCTACTAACAATGTATAAAACTGCTTTGCTTGGTTAAGAACAAAAAATTACCTAAACATGTGCATTCCTTCTCTTTCTTACTATATGGTAAAACACGTGCACATATACGTAGTAGAGTAAAGGGGTTAAAAACCTAACCCAAGATGCAACTGAAAATCTATAGTCTAGTTTATATAGGAGATATTTATCCTAATGTTACTGTTCTTAAAATATTTTATTTTTCCTTATTTCCTTTCTTCACTGGGCTACTTTCCCCATTGGAGCCTCTGGGCTTATAGCATCCGGCTTTTCCAGCTAGGGTTATAGCTTAGCAATCAATAATAAAAATAATAATTATTATATCATTAAGCCTAGGATAAACTTAAAACGTAACAGTGAGGAATAAGCAAGGAAAATTAAATTCAGCTCAGTAATCCCAAGGGGTTACATAAGTCTTGTAACCTGATTCAGTTAGTTATCGAAGACTTGAACCTAACGATCATCCCCATTTTCCTTCATAAGACAGCAGTGCAACCTGGATTTACTTATGATGCACATGGGTCTTTCATGAAAAAAAAAAAGCCTTAGATATTTTCATGTACAGAACCTGGTCAATAATCCCCACAGCATTTCTCTCATTCACTTACTTGGGTTTCTTAGCAGGCGACGTGTCACTGTCCGAAGAACGTTTGTTAGACGCCTGGGGGGATGGTAATGGTGAGGAACTCTCTCCAAGAACATCATCTAAACATGTATTGACCTTCATTTCTAATTCTTCTTCTGTAAGAAAAAACAAAATTCTATGTAAAATGTCAATTAAAAAAAATATTGGGAATAGAAATGGATTCAATTTTTTAGCAAAATTGACCAGAGAGTTTGCTCCTAATAAAAAAAAAAAATCTTAATGCCTATTCTATAAATATCTAATTATTGTTCACAATGAAAATAACGTACTGAGGAATTTGACAAGACTTAAGTGATCATGGGAATAGTTGTTAGGGTCTCCAACTATGAATTAGAGGGACAACTTCCGAATCTTGAACTGGATAAGGGGAACAGTTGTTGGGGTCTCCAACTATGAATTAGAGGGACATCTTCCGAATCTTGAACTGGATAAGGGGAACAGTTGTTGGGGTCCCCAACTATGAATTAGAGGGACAACTTCCGAATCTTGAACTGGATAAGGGGAACAGTTGTTGGGGTCCCCAACTATGAATTAGAGGGACAACTTCCGAATCTTGAACTGGATAAGGGGAACAGTTGTTGGGGTCCCCAACTATGAATTAGAGGGACAACTTCAGAATCTTGAACTGGATAAGGGGAACAGTTGTTGGGGTCCCCAACTATAAATTAGAGGGACAACTTCCGAATCTTGAACTGGATAAGGGGAACAGTTGTTGGGGTCCCCAACTATAAATTAGAGGGACAACTTACGAATCTTGAACTGGATAAGGGGAACAGTTGTTGGGGTCCCCAACTATAAATAGAGGGACAACTTACGAATCTTGAACTGGATAAGGGGAACAGTTGTTGGGGTCCCCAACTATAAATAGAGGGACAACTTACGAATCTTGAACTGGATAAGGGGAACAGTTGTTGGGGTCCCCAACTATAAATAGAGGGACAACTTACGAATCTTGAACTGGATAAGGGGAACAGTTGTTGGGGTCCCCAACTATAAATAGAGGGACAACTTACGAATCTTGAACTGGATAAGGGGAACAGTTGTTGGGGTCCCCAACTATAAATAGAGGGACAACTTACGAATCTTGAACTGGATAAGGGGACTAGTTGTTGGGGTCCCCAACTATAAATTAGAGGGACAGCTTCAGAACCTTGAACTGGATAAGGGGAACAGTTGTTGGGGTCCCCAACTATAAATTAGAGGGACAACTTCAGAACCTTGAACTGGATAAGGGGACTAGTTGTTGGGGTCCCCTACTATAAATTAGAGGGACAACTTCAGAATCTTGAACTGGATAAGGGGAATAGTTGTTAGGGTCTCCAACTATAAATTAGAGGGACAACTTTAGAATCTTGAACTGGATAATGGGAATAGTTGTTAGGGTCTCCAACTATAAATTAGAGGGACATCTTCCGAATCTTGAACTGGATAAGGGGAACAGTTGTTGGGGTCCCCAACTATAAATTAGAGGGACAACTTCAGAATCTTGAACTGGATAAGGGGACTAGTTGTTGGGGTCCCCAACTATAAATTAGAGGGACAACTTCAGAATCTTGAACTGGATAAGGGGACTAGTTGTTGGGGTCCCCAACTATAAATTAGAGGGACAACTTCAGAATCTTGAACTGGATAAGGGGACTAGTTGTTGGGGTCCCCAACTATAAATTAGAGGGACAACTTCAGAATCTTGAACTGGATAATGGGAATAGTTGTTAGGGTCCCCAACTATAAATTTGAGGGACAACTTTAGAATCTTGAACTGGATAAGGGGAATAGTTGTTAGGGTCTCCAACTATAAATTAGAGGGACATTTTTAGATTCTTGAACTGGATAAGGGGAATAGTTGTTAGGGTCTCCAACTATAAATTAGAGGGACAACTTTAGAATCTTGAACTGGATAAGGGGAATAGTTGTTAGGGTCTCCAACTATAAATTAGAGGGACATTTTTAGATTCTTGAACTGGATAAGGGGAATAGTTGTTAGGGTCTCCAACTATAAATTAGAGGGACAACTTTAGAATCTTGAACTGGATAAGGGGAATAGTTGTTAGGGTCCCCAACTATAAATTAGAGGGACAACTTTAAAATCTTGAACTGGATAAGGGGAATAGTTGTTAGGGTCTCCAACTATAAATTAGAGGGACATTTTTAGATTCTTGAACTGGATAAGGGGAATAGTTGTTAGGGTCTCCAACTATAAATTAGAGGGACAACTTTAGAATCTTGAACTGGATAAGGGGAATAGTTGTTAGGGTCTCCAACTATAAATTAGAGGGACATTTTTAGATTCTTGAACTGGATAAGGGGAATAGTTGTTAGGGTCTCCAACTATAAATTAGAGGGACAACTTTAGAATCTTGAACTGGATAAGGGGAATAGTTGTTAGGGTCTCCAACTATAAATTAGAGGGACATTTTTAGATTCTTGAACTGGATAAGGGGAATAGTTGTTAGGGTCTCCAACTATAAATTAGAGGGACAACTTTAGAATCTTGAACTGGATAAGGGGAATAGTTGTTAGGGTCTCCAACTATAAATTAGAGGGACAACTTTAGAATCTTGAACTGGATAAGGGGAATAGTTGTTAGGGTCTCCAACTATAAATTAGAGGGACAACTTTAGAATCTTGAACTGGATAAGGGGAATAGTTGTTAGGGTCTCCAACTATAAATTAGAGGGACAACTTTAGAATCTTGAACTGGATAAGGGGAATAGTTGTTAGGGTCTCCAACTATAAATTAGAGGGACAACTTTAGAATCTTGAACTGGATAAGGGGAATAGTTGTTAGGGTCTCCAACTATAAATTAGAGGGACATTTTTAGATTCTTGAACTGGATAAGGGGAATAGTTGTTAGGGTCTCCAACTATAAATTAGAGGGACAACTTTAGAATCTTGAACTGGATAAGGGGAATAGTTGTTAGGGTCTCCAACTATAAATTAGAGGGACAACTTTAGATTCTTGAACTGGATAAGGGGAATAGTTGTTAGGGTCTCCAACTATAAATTAGAGGGACAACTTTAGAATCTTGAACTGGATAAGGGGAATAGTTGTTAGGGTCTCCAACTATAAATTAGAGGGACATTTTTAGATTCTTGAACTGGATAAGGGGAATAGTTGTTAGGGTCTCCAACTATAAATTAGAGGGACAACTTTAGAATCTTGAACTGGATAAGGGGAATAGTTGTTAGGGTCTCCAACTATAAATTAGAGGGACATTTTTAGATTCTTGAACTGGATAAGGGGAATAGTTGTTAGGGTCTCCAACTATAAATTAGAGGGACAACTTTAGAATCTTGAACTGGATAAGGGGAATAGTTGTTAGGGTCTCCAACTATAAATTAGAGGGACATTTTTAGATTCTTGAACTGGATAAGGGGAATAGTTGTTAGGGTCTCCAACTATAAATTAGAGGGACAACTTTAGAATCTTGAACTGGATAAGGGGAATAGTTGTTAGGGTCTCCAACTATAAATTAGAGGGACATTTTTAGATTCTTGAACTGGATAAGGGGAATAGTTGTTAGGGTCTCCAACTATAAATTAGAGGGACAACTTTAGAATCTTGAACTGGATAAGGGGAATAGTTGTTAGGGTCTCCAACTATAAATTAGAGGGACAACTTTAGAATCTTGAACTGGATAAGGGGAATAGTTGTTAGGGTCTCCAACTATAAATTAGAGGGACATTTTTAGATTCTTGAACTGGATAAGGGGAATAGTTGTTAGGGTCTCCAACTATAAATTAGAGGGACAACTTTAGAATCTTGAACTGGATAAGGGGAATAGTTGTTAGGGTCTCCAACTATAAATTAGAGGGACATTTTTAGATTCTTGAACTGGATAAGGGGAATAGTTGTTAGGGTCTCCAACTATAAATTAGAGGGACAACTTTAGAATCTTGAACTGGATAAGGGGAATAGTTGTTAGGGTCTCCAACTATAAATTAGAGGGACATTTTTAGATTCTTGAACTGGATAAGGGGAATAGTTGTTAGGGTCTCCAACTATAAATTAGAGGGACAACTTTAGAATCTTGAACTGGATAAGGGGAATAGTTGTTAGGGTCTCCAACTATAAATTAGAGGGACATTTTTAGATTCTTGAACTGGATAAGGGGAATAGTTGTTAGGGTCTCCAACTATAAATTAGAGGGACAACTTTAGAATCTTGAACTGGATAAGGGGAATAGTTGTTAGGGTCTCCAACTATAAATTAGAGGGACAACTTTAGAATCTTGAACTGGATAAGGGGAATAGTTGTTAGGGTCTCCAACTATAAATTAGAGGGACAACTTTAGAATCTTGAACTGGATAAGGGGAATAGTTGTTAGGGTCTCCAACTATAAATTAGAGGGACATTTTTAGATTCTTGAACTGGATAAGGGGAATAGTTGTTAGGGTCTCCAACTATAAATTAGAGGGACAACTTTAGAATATTGAACTGGATAAGGGGAATAGTTGTAAGGGTCTCCAACTATAAATTAGAGGGACATTTTTAGATTCTTGAACTGGATAAGGGGAATAGTTGTTAGGGTCTCCAACTATAAATTAGAGGGACATTTTTAGATTCTTGAACTGGATAAGGGGAATAGTTGTTAGGGTCTCCAACTATAAATTAGAGGGACAACTTTAGAATCTTGAACTGGATAAGGGGAATAGTTGTTAGGGTCTCCAACAATAAATTAGAGGGACATTTTTAGATTCTTGAACTGGATAAGGGGAATAGTTGTAAGGGTCTCCAACTATAAATTAGAGGGACATTTTTAGATTCTTGAACTGGATAAGGGGAATAGTTGTTAGGGTCTCCAACTATAAATTAGAGGGACAACTTTAGAATATTGAACTGGATAAGGGGAATAGTTGTAAGGGTCTCCAACTATAAATTAGAGGGACATTTTTAGATTCTTGAACTGGATAAGGGGAATAGTTGTTAGGGTCTCCAACTATAAATTAGAGGGACAACTTTAGAATCTTGAACTGGATAAGGGGAATAGTTGTTAGAGTCTCCAACTATAAATTAGAGGGACATTTTTAGATTCTTGAACTGGATAAGGGGAATAGTTGTCAGGGTCTCCAACTATAAATTAGAGGGACAACTTTAGAATATTGAAATGGATAAGGGGAATAGTTGTAAGGGTCTCCAACTATAAATTAGAGGGACAACTTTAGAATATTGAACTGGATAATGGGAATAGTTGTCAGGGTCTCCAACTATAAATTAGAGGGACAACTTTAGATTCTTGAACTGGATAAGGGGAACAGTTGTTAGGGTCTCCAACTATAAATTAGAGGGACAACTTTAGATTCTTGAACTGGATAAGGGGAACAGTCGTCAGGGTCTCCAACTATAAATTTGAGGGACAACTTAAGAATTTTGAACTGGATAAGGGGGACAGTCGTCAGGGTCTCCAACTATAAATTTGAGGGACAACTTTAGAATCTTGAACTGGATAATGGGAACAGTCGTCAGGGTCTCCAACTATAAATTAGAGGGACAACTTCAGATTCTTGAACTGGATAAGGGGAACAGTTGTCAGGGTCTCCAACTATAAATTAGAGGGACAACTTTAGAATCTTGAGCTGGATAAGGGGAACAGTCGTCAGGGTCCCCGACTATAAATTAGAGGGACAACTTTAGAATCTTGAACTGGATAAGGGGAACAGTCGTCAGGGTCCCCGACTATAAATTAGAGGGACAACTTTAGAAACTTGAACTGGATAAGGGGAACAGTCGTCAGGGTCCCCGACTATAAATTAGAGGGACAACTTTAGAAACTTGAACTGGATAAGGGGAACAGTCGTCAGGGTCTCCGACTATAAATTAGAGGGACAACTTTAGAATCTTGAACTGGATAAGGGGAACAGTCGTCAGGGTCCCCGACTATAAATTAGAGGGACAACTTTAGAAACTTGAACTGGATAAGGGGAACAGTCGTCAGGGTCCCCGACTATAAATTAGAGGGACAACTTTAGAAACTTGAACTGGATAAGGGGAACAGTCGTCAGGGTCTCCAACTATAAATTTGAGGGACAACTTTAGAATCTTGAACTGGATAATGGGAACAGTCGTCAGGGTCTCCAACTATAAATTAGAGGGACAACTTTAGAAACTTGAACTGGATAAGGGGAACAGTCGTCAGGGTCCCCGACTATAAATTAGAGGGACAACTTTAGAAACTTGAACTGGATAAGGGGAACAGTCGTCAGGGTCTCCAACTATAAATTAGAGGGACAACTTTAGAATCTTGAACTGGATAAGGGGAACAGATTGGAGTGATACACGACAAATTAGGTGCCTAGGTCTTACTCGACCTATGCAGGTCACAGCTAGAGTGGAGTGAAAGCAATGGAAAATCTACATGTGAATTTCTGTGAAACAATCAGGATAAACAGAAGGACCTTGATGAAGTGATCATCATCCCTTGGATGTAGATCTATTAAAAGAGACTTTTTCTTGTCTGGGGATTTCTTTTTCCATTAATCTCAAGCAAGTTTTTAAAATATTTTATGTATTTTATCATGAACACACTTATATAACATTGTAATATAATAAAAGAAAACTTTATCATTTCATTTAAAACATACCTGATGTTTATAAAAAATTATAGGTTTATTCTACATATACTATTTTGCATAAATCCACATTATTAAAATAAACTCTAAGCAGCTATAAACTGGGCTGAAACTAACCTACAAAACATTCCTTAGCCTGAAATATTAGTTCTTTAACAAATAAAATACTCCAAGCAAATATTACCTTCTCTTTCTGGATACATTGGTGGCAAATGTTCATGTATGTGTATTGGCCTAGACAAAATCTCCCTGGAACCTGGCTTCAAAAAGTTCAGATTAGAAGAGCGTGGTACAGGTAAACTCGGAAGCTTCTCGGGAAATGGAGGGCACTCGACGTTATTCACATACTCTTCTAGCTCAGCAATGGATATACCCATATCGTCAAAAGCCAGACCCAAGTCATCAAGATTGGGATCAGTGCGACCAACTGTGGGGAGAAAAAAATGACAAATTCGAAGATAATTTGTATTTTTCCTAACCATACAAACCTTAGCTATTTACAAAGGGTTTACTTTTAGCGCAGCTGAAATGACGAGCCAATAGTTTTTAACGAGGGTTAATTACCCCCGCGCTAGTTAGCGGGGGGTGGGGAAGGGTAGCTTGCTACCCCTCCCCCCTCCACACACCGGTGACTTGCTTCACTTCACTTAGAGGTAGGACTTGACTTGGGGGTCAGGGATGGCGGGCACATATGTGTAAATAGCTAAGGTTTGTATGGTTAGGAAAAATACAAATTATCTTCGAATTTGTCATTTGTTCCGTAACCGAAATACAAACCACGCTATTTACAAAGGGTGACTTACCCCTTAGGAAGGGTGGAAAGTCCCCAGCCTTACTGACTTCGGCTTGCCCGGGGGCTCGATCCCTTAGTGAGCAGCACTAGAGAGAGGGAGCCCCTGTACCTCACAGGTTCCTAGCATCGCTAGGAACGAGTGGCCTACATAAGTAGTGTGAGGAGGAGAGTGTGACTCGTCCTATGAAGTTGACCTTGAGACCTTCAGATAGGAATTCTAGGATAGGACGTTCCCCATACCACCTCGTCAGGGTATGGGAGACGCAACAGTATTAAGCTTAATACTAGGAGCACAAAGAAGCATGGGTTACCTGCAGAGGTCGAGGTCAGCTATGCGAGGACCAGGATGCTGCTTCCCCAAGAGAGGGGAGAATGAAGAAAGAAGTAAGGGTCAGACATACTCTTTCATTCACACAGACTAAGACCGGGTAACAACGCCCTCAACCTACTGCTACTTGTCCAAAAAGGAGCCTGAGGTTAGACCAGCTGTTGTGCAGCCACCACAGGGCCGATAGAGAACGTATCGAGGCTCCTGTGGGTCACGTCTTGCAGGTAGTGGGCTGTGAAGGTCGTTTGACGCTTCCAGACCCCCGCTTGAAGTACCTGCGTCACAGAGAAGTTTCTCTTGAAGGCCAGGGATGTAGCAATACCCCTGACATCGTGGGCCCGAGGGCGACGTGACGGAGGAGGGTCAGGATTCAGGGCATGGTGGATAACCCTTCGAATCCAAGCAGAGATGGTGTTCCTTGTGACCCTCCTCTTTGTCCTGCCTGTGCTCACAAACAAAGCTCGCACATGAGGACGGACTGCAGCCGTTCTCTTCAAGTAGTACCTCAGACACCTCACTGGGCATAGTAGCAGCTGGTCTGGGTCGTTTGTTACAGAACGGAGACTCGCGATCCTGAAAGAGTCGAACCGAGGATCCGGCACTCCAGGATTCTGAGTCTTGGCCACAAACTCAGGGACGAACCTGAACGTTACCTCCCCCCATCCCCTTGAATGGGCGATGTCGTACGAGAGACCATGAAGTTCACTAACTCGCTTGGCCGAGGCCAAGGCGAGTAGGAAAGCCGTCTTCCAAGACAGGTGGCGATCGGAGGCCTGGCGTAATGGCTCGAAGGGAGGTCTCTTGAGAGACCTGAGAACTCGAACCACGTTCCAAGGAGGGGGTCTCACTTCCGACTGGGGGCAGGTAAGCTCATAGCTACGTATGAGTAAAGAGAGTTCTAGCGATGAAGAAATATCCACGCCCTTCAATCTGAAGGCCAAGCTTAAGGCTGAGCGATAGCCTTTCACTGCCGAGACAGAAAGGCGCATTTCTTCTCGCAGATACACAAGGAAGTCCGCTATTGCTGGAATAGTGGCATCGAGTGGAGAGATACCCCTTCCACGACACCAACCACAAAAGACTCTCCACTTCGCTTGGTAGACTCCCTCAGAGGACCTTCGCAGGTGCCGAGACATTCTCTCCGCAACCTGTTGCGAAAAGCCTCTCTCCGCGAGGAGACGCTGGATAGTCTCCAGGCGTGAAGCCGAAGCGAGGCTACGGCCCTGTGAGGGACACCGGAGTGGGGTTGTCTGAGAAGCTCGTGTCGTGGAGGAAGCTCCCTTGGGAGTTCCGTCAGGAGTTGCAGAAGGTCCGGAAACCATTCCGCGTGATGCCATAGCGGAGCTACTAGAGTCATGGAACAGTTGACCGATAGTCTGGTCCTGTTGAGCACCCTTCTCATCAGACAGAATGGTGGGAAGGCGTACACGTCGATGTTGTCCCACCGTTGCTGGAAAGCATCTTGCCAGAGTGCCTTGGGGTCCGGGACTGGTGAGCAGTACAGGGGCAGCTTGAAGTTCAAGGCTGTCGCGAACAAGTCCACCGTCGGGGAACCCCACAAAGTCAGGACTTTGTTGGCTATCTGAGGATCCAAAGACCACTCGGTACTCACTATCTGCGAAGCCCTGCTCAGACTGTCGGCGAGCACATTCCTCTTGCCAGGAATGAAGCGAGCTGATAGTGTTATCGAGTGGGTTTCGGTCCACCTCAGAGTCTCTACTGCAAGATGGGATAGCTGTTGCGAAAAAGTGCCTCCCTGCTTGTTGATATAAGCCACTACCGTGGTGTTGTCGCTCATCACCACCACGGAGTGACCCGCCAGGAACCGTTGGAACTGTTGAAGGGCCAGAAAGACGGCCTTCAATTCTAGCAGGTTGATGTGTAGGCACTTTTCTGATTCTGACCAAAGGCCTGAGGCCCTCTGGTTCAGAACGTGCGCCCCCCACCCTTCTTTTGACGCGTCCGAAAACAGAGTCAATTCCGGGGGAAGGACGAGAAGACTCACTCCCTTTCGCAGGTTCTCGTCGGCCAGCCACCACCGCAAGTCCGTCTGTTCCAGAGACCCCATTGGGATCAGAGTGTCCGGGGAATCGGATCCTTGATTCCACCGGGACTTGAGCCGCCATTGAAGGGATCTCATCCTGAGGCGGCTGTTTGGAACCAGACGGGCCAGGGAGGATAGGTGGCCCAAGAGACGCAACCACGATTGGGCGGGGAGTTCTTTTCGCCTGAGGAAAGGTTCCGCCACCCTCCTCAGCCTTGCTATCCGGTCGTCTGATGGAAAGGCTTTGTGGAGATTGGTGTCTATTAGCATGCCTAGATAAACCAGTCGCTGGGACGGCTGCAGAGAGGACTTCTCGAGGTTTACCACGATCCCCAGATCCTGGCAAAGATCTAGAAGCCTGTCTCGGTGTCGAAGAAGGGTCGACTCCGAGTCTGCTAGGATCAGCCAATCGTCTAGGTAACGAAGGAGACGAATGCCGTTCCTGTGCGCCCAAGTCGAAATCAGGGTGAACACTCTGGTGAACACCTGAGGAGCTGTGGAGAGACCGAAACACAGCACCTTGAACTGGTAGATCTTGTTGTCTAGGCAGAATCTCAGGTACTTCCTGGAAGACGGATGGATTGGGATCTGGAAGTACGCGTCCTTTAGATCCAGTGTACACATGAAGTCTTGTGGTCTCACCGCAAGTCTGACTGTGTCTGCTGTCTCCATGCTGAACCGGGTTTGTTTGACAAACCTGTTCAGAGCCGAGAGATCGATGACGGGTCTCCAGTCTCCAGTAGCCTTCTTTACAAGAAAGAGTCGACTGAAGAAGCCTGGAGAGCCGTCCACGACCTCCTGGAGAGCACCCTTCTCGAACATGGTCTTGACTTCGGCCTGAAGGGCCAGCCCCTTTGCCGATCCCATGGCATAGGAGCTCAACGACACTGGATTCGCTGTCAGGGGAGGTTGAGATGACGTGAACGGGACGCGATAACCTTGGCCGATCACCGAGATCGTCCAAGCATCGGCCCCGAGATGTTGCCACCTGCGGACGCAACGCTGAAGGCATCCCCCCACAGGTGGACACGCAGGGGGACTGCCACCCCTAGGGCTTGCGGCCGCGGCCGCCACCCCTAGAAGTCTTGCCTCCCCTGGAGGACTTACCACCCCTCTTGACCTTGGCTGGAAAGGGCTGGGGCTTAGACACCACTTTCTTAGCTGCCGGTGCCTGTTTTGGAGCCTTACGAGGCTGTTGCTGCTGTTGTGGCGGGGCTGGAGGCTTATAGGGCCGAGTTGTAAGGGCCCTGTGGAGGAGGGAGTCCGTGCTGGATTTCCTCCACCTCTCAGCCGTTCGCTCCAAGTCTTGAGGCTCAAACAGGCTCTCCCCCAGAAGGGAGGCATGTCGGAGCCTACACACATCTACGGCGGGGACCTTCGGATGGAATCTCTCGGACACAGCATCGCGACGCTTCAACACCGAGTTGGCCCACAGGGTGGTAACCTGGTGCGCCAAGAACTCGATGGAGCGGGTGCCCGAGAGCAAGAAGGTCTCTAGGGCCTTCCTATTGGTCTCCTTGGACAAGTCCTCAGATCGCAATAGGATGCCCAGAGATCCTAACCAGAAGTCCAGCCACGAAGTGGCATGCATGGCACACTTAGCGACCTTCTCGTGGTTAAGGATCTCTGCCGCCGAGAACGACACCTGCCGGGCAGAGAGTTTCTCCAAGGGAACTCCCTTCGCCAGCTCCTCCACAGAGTGATGGAGCGGAAGAGCGAGGTTGTGCTCACCCAGGATCTCGAAATACCTCCTCTGCTGAAGGCGAGGAGGAGGGATGAGTTTGTTCCCGGCAGTGGAACGACTGGAGGAGGCAAGAAGTGCGAGCTGAGCATTGGCCCTAGCTCTGGCACTCTTCAGCCCCCGAGACCAGGGCAGAGCTGCACTGGTCTTAGGGGCCTTCCGAACGTCGAACACTTCATCCAGAATTGTGTCTTTGCCTTCACGGGGGGGGATGACTGGATCCGTAAGACTGTTAAGTTGCCTTATCAGGCTTAGGACCTGCCAGAAGGCATGTTCGGACTCTTGCTGTTCTCCTCCCTGTGGGCTGGCAGCTAAGTCTCCTGCCCCAGGAATCTCTTCCTGGGGTGATACGTGGACATTCCCCTGGGTAGTCATGGGTTCCTGTCGAATCCTTGCAGAGGATTTAGGGATGGTCTTGGAATCCTTGGGCTCCCTCCTAGGAGGGATACAGGATCCCAACAACGAGGTTCGAGGGGCCCCTTCCTCACGAGACAATTCTCCTGCCTGAAGCGAAGTCTCCCCCCCTGGTGCCGGGGGGAAGACTACCGGTCCACTGGACTCACCTGAGGACGGAAAGGCCTCGTCCACGGGAGAAGGAGAGAGTACTCGTGCAGGAGAGGGGACCCTCGAGACCGACCTCTTGGGAACCAACTTCGCCCTGGGGGAAGTCACCACGAAGTCCACTCCTCTCTTTCTCTTCAGCGAAGGAGAGACAGCCGCTGGTTTGTTACCCTGGCCGGCGAGTGCTGGTTTCATAACCCTCACTAACGCCCGTGCCAGCGGACCAAACCAAGTCTGCTGCTCAAAGGACACAGAGTCCGAAATCCTCGCTAAGGTGAAAGGGATCGGGCGATCCTTTGGAGTGGACACGACGGTACCTGCCTGAAAAGAAGGTGGGGAAGAATGCTGTAATGACCTGTCCTCGTCCTGCAATACCAACCTGTGCTTGGATGGAGGTGATCCCGAGTGCCGTCTAGGAGCACGCGTCCCTGCTGCTACCACCGGCTGTGGAATTCGCCGCGAACTATGGTCGCGCGAGGGTGAACGGTCGCGCAAAGGCGAATGGTTGCGCGGGTGATCGCGCGGGCGTACAGGCGAGCGGTCGCGCGGGCGCGCAGGCGAGCGGTCGCGCGGGCGAGCGATCGCGCGGGCGCGCAGGCGAGCGATCGCGCGGGCGCGCAGGCGAGCGATCGCGCGGGCGCGCAGGCGAGCGATCGCGCGGGCGCGCAGGCGAGTGGGCGTGAGGGTGGGCAGGTAAAGGAACACGTGTCCGAGGCGACGAACGCAAGCGATGGCGCGACGGCGAGGGATCGTGCTGCCGCGTAGGTGAAGAAGATCGCTGGCGATAATGATCACGTGATGGTAAGCGATGGCGAGCAGCATGTGAAGGTGAATGATTGCGCGCAAGAGGGCGGTCGTTCAGGGTTGAGCGATGAGGAGCAGCATGCGTAAGCGGGCGATCGTTCAGGGTTGTGCGATGGCGAGCAGCATGCGTAGGTGAATGATCGCGTGAAAGGGTGCGATGGTGATCAGCATCCGCAGGAAGGCGATCGTTCAGGGTTGTGCGATGAGGAGCAGCATGCGTAAGCGGGCGATCGTGCAGGGTTGTGCGATGGCGAGCAGCATGCGCAGGTGAATGATCGCGTGAAAGGGTGCGATGGTGATCAGCATCCGCAGGAGGGCGATCGTTCAGGGTATTGCGATGAGGAGCAGCATGCGAAAGCGGGCGATCGTGCAGGGTTGTGCGATGGCGAGCAGCATGCGTAAGCGGGCGATCGTGCAGGGTTGTGCGATGGTGATCAGCATCCGCAGGAGGGCGATCGTTCAGGGTATTGCGATGAGGAGCAGCATGCGTAAGCGGGCGATCATGCAGGTTCGTGCGATGGCGGGCAGCATGTGAAGGTGATCGCTGGCGAACTGGTGATCGCTGGCGAGCTGGTGATCGCTGGCGAGCTGGTGATCGCTGGCGAGCTGGTGATCGCTGGCGAGCTGGTGATCGCTGGCGAGCAGAAGGTCGACGCGTGTCCTGTGAGAGGATAGGTTCACGAGCAGGAACGGGAAGATCGCTGGCGCGTTGGCGAACATGTGTTTCTGACACACGATGGTGAGCAGGGAGTTCAGCAGGAACTAAAGGGTGGTCAGAGACCGCAGGGCGATGGTCCTCAAATGAGCGCTGACGCTCGGAAGAGAGCTGACGAGCAGGAGAGCGCTGGCGAGGGGGGCGAACCTCAGGAGAGAGCCGACGAGCAGGTGAGCGTCGGCGAGCAGGAGAGTCTTGGCGAGCAGGAGATCGTCGACGAGCAGGAGATCGCTGGCGAGCAGGAGAGCGCTTGTGCGCTGGCCCTGCTCGCGTAAGGGAAGAATCCCTTAGCCCCGAAGGGACCGTTGCCCGTCGGGTGACGAGTTCTCCAGAAGGCGAAGATCCGGCAGGAGATGGAGAGCGGTCCGCAGAGAGGTTCAAGGAGGGCGGAGTAGTCGGTTGAGGCTGACGAGGAGAGTCCCCCCCGGAGGACGAAGACCCAAAAAGGCGCCTCTTAGTCCCCCTGTAAGGGGAAGGGAGGCCCTTGTGGCGTAGAGGGCGGTGAGCCTTACGGCGGAGGCGGCCTCGGGGGAGATCGTCGGGACCATCGGTCCTCCGAAGGGGAGTCTCCTTCAAAACACTTCCCTCAGAAGGAAGCTGGGCAGCAGTCGAGACCGAAGGACTCACTTCCCCCTTCGAAGGATGCACGGAAGGAGGAGGAGAGCCTAGAGCACCATCACCAGCAACAGCACCTGCGTCGGAAGGCCCAGCCACGTCGGAGGCCTCTGTCACCACGACGTCGACAATAGACAGAGGGTCTACCTCCGCTACCACCGGCGACTGTTTAACAGCGGCCCCCAACGAGACAAGGTCAATAAGAGCGACCCTGGAGGGCAAGCCCTTAAGCCCCAGGGACGACCAAATCTGCAACAGATCATCACTGGATAAAGTATTATTATCAATAACCTCCCCCGGAGGAGGAGGGGGAACCGCCTCGCTATGGGAGGCGACGCCCTCTCCCCCCACCGAAGGTAGGGAAATAGAACAAGGGCCTGCGCTCCCACTCGGACGACTCTCCTTAGGAGGCGGACGAGGGGGAGCTTCGGAGGAGGTTTGGGCGGCGGAAGAAGAGTCCCGAGAACCTTCCTCCTTCAAGGCTAACCCCGGAGGAGAACGGTCTCTCTTGGACTTCTTCTTACGCCGACGGCCAAACCTCTCCCACTGGGAGGCAGACCACTCCCTACACTCACGGCACATGTTATCCTGGTCGCACCGTCGGCCCCGACATTGAGGGCAGAGGGTGTGAGGATCCGTACTCACGTCCGACATGAAAGTCCCACAAGGACGGCCGGCAACTCCAGGGCATGTCCGCATATTAAATAAAAGAAAATAACTGAAGGTCAACTTCCAACCAATCACACAAGCTGTAAAGAAAAAGAAGAAAATTAAAGGCTGTCAGCGAAGGCGATGAACAGACACGTCTGATCACCGCCGAGCCAAAAGTGAAGTGAAGCAAGTCACCGGTGTGTGGAGGGGGGAGGGGTAGCAAGCTACCCTTCCCCACCCCCCGCTAACTAGCGCGGGGGTAATTAACCCTCGTTAAAAACTATTGGCTCGTCATTTCAGCTGCGCTAAAAGTAAACCCTTTGTAAATAGCGTGGTTTGTATTTCGGTTACGGAACAATTAAGTTTTACTAACTAATGATATATGCTAAACATGAGTCGTGGTATGACAATGAAACAATATCCAACAGATTTTGTAGATTTGAGAACAACAGATTTTGTAGATTTGAAAACAACAGATTTTGTAGATTTGAAAACAACAGATTTTGTAAATTTGAAAACAACAGATTTTGTAGATTTGAAAATAACAGATTTTGCAGATTTGAGAACAAAACCATCTGAAGAATATTGGGGGTTACATGGCAGGACAGGGCTAGAAACTATAAGAGATTAGTCGAGTGACGTGTGGACGAGATCACGGTAAGGGGCAGATGGAGATGGTTTGGGCATGCTCTTTGCACTACCCAAGAGAGATTCGTTCAAACTTTCAACTGGGCTCCACAAGGCACTAGAAGAATTGGAAGACCCAGCCCTACATGACTGAGGCCTATGAAGGGTGAAGTATGAAATGATGAATGGAAAAGGATAGATTGAAAAGCTCAAGATAGAGACGACTGGCGAAATCTAACCGAAGCCCTTTGCGTCAATAGGCGTAGGAGGAGGAGATGATGATATATGCAAATAAATATGGACAGTAAAAATTACATATGACTAATCTATCATTAAACAAAGCTCGTGAAAAACTATACTTAGCACAGCTAATAATGAAATATACACTACTGATTACTAATAGTTTAAGTGGTAGAAAAAAATAACCTTATAAGTTCGTGATTTTTAAAGCAAATGGCCCACCCTTTAATACCCAAAGTACAGTTTGGCCGACCTACTTGGAATTATTGCCCCTTCCTGGTATAAGCCACCATACTGTAACAGTTGTTTGAATCTGGAGTTGTTCCTAAATCTCCTATGGAGTTCCTGAAGAGTTTGTTTTATTGGTACACTAATAACAGGGAGAAAGTACGTTATAAAAATTATGATTATTTTTTTTATAAAAAAAACATAGCCTAAATACCTACAGCTAGGTAGTAGGTTGGCCAGGGCACCAGCCACACATTGAGATACTACCACTAGAGAGTTATGGGGTCTTTTGACTGGCCAGATAGTACTACATTGGATCCTTCTCTCTGGTTACGGTTCATTTTCCTTTTGCCTACACATACACTGAACAGTCTAGATTATTCTTTGCATATTCTCCTCTGTCCTCGTACACCTGACAACACTGATATTACCAAACACTTCTTCTTACTGCACTGTAATTGTTCAGTGGCCACTTTCCTCTTTGCAAGGGTAGAAGAGACTCTTCAGTTGTGGTAAGCAGCTCTTCTAGGAGAAGGACACTCCAAAATCAAACCCTTGTTCTCTAATCTTGGGTAGTGCCATAGCCTCTGTACCACTGTCTTGGGTTAGGAGTTTCTTGCTTGAGGGTACACTCTGGCACACTGTTCTATCTTATATCTTATTTCTCCTCCTCATGAGTGACAAACATAGGCTATCTGAACCAAGAACAAATAATAACTTTGGTGAAAGGGCTTTTAGCTACTGTACGCCTTGACATTATAATAAACTGCCAACTGAAATGAAGGACCTAAAGGGAGCAATTGAGTTTAAGAAGAAACTAAAGACATTACTTTTCACAAGATCATATGATTTGGAAGATGCTACAATCAAAGAATTGCATATAAGTTATAATGAAAATGTTTCGTTAGATGATTAATATGGACCCGCCCGAGAAGTAGTTCACTCGACTTCAGTGGAGGGTTGGATTTAAACCCAAAACAAGTAAACAAGTAACAAGTAAGTTTATAAAGTGATATTTTAATGTTGTTGCTCTTCTTAAAATATTTTATTTTTCCTTGTTCTCTTTCCTCACTGAGCTATTTTCCCTGTTAGAGCCCCCGGGGTTATAGCATCCTGGTTTTCCAACTAGGGTTGTAGCTTAGCAAGTAATAATACTGTAATAATAATAAGCTACAGTACTAGGTTAGCAACTTATTGAGTTAAATACCTCTATTTGTTGCTAACGAACAGTTTTAAAATATGAATTCCAAATATATGTTTCCAATGACAACAATGTTTTTATGTTGAATAGGCTGACCTAAGTCTTTTTATAGTTTATGAAATATTTGTTTTGATGTTGTTACTGTTTTTAAAATATTTTATTTTAATTGTTCATCATTTCTCCTATCATTTATTTATTTCATTATTTCCTTTCCTCACTGGGCTATTTTTCCCTGTTGGAGCCATATAATGACTGGTGGGAAATGAGAGAGAGACTGTCAGGGGACTGACCTAATCAAATGATCTGATCTGAATAAATATGCATTAAGAAAATGAACCAATACATTGAGGTGGAGGGTGCATAACTAAGAAGGGGAAAAAATTATTGCTAGGTTCAATTAAAGAGAGAGAGAGAGAGAGAGAGAGAGAGAGAGAGAGAGAGAGAGAGAGAGAGAGAGAGAGATGATTACTAGGTTTAATAAATAATAGAGAAAGAGAAATGATTGCTAAGTTTAATTAAAGAGAGAAATGATTGCTAAGTTTAATAAAAAAAAGAGAAATTATTACTAGGTTCAATAAAAGAGAGAGAAATGATTACTAGGTTCAATAAGAGAGAAAGAAATGATTACTAGGTTCAATAAAAGAGAGAGAAATGATTACTAGGTTCAATAAAAGAGAGAGAAATGATTACTAGGTTCAATAAAAGAGAGAAATGTTCAATAACAGAAAAATTATTAAGTTCAATAAAAAAGAGAGAAATGATTACTAGGTTCAATAAAAAAAAGAGGAAGAGAAATGTTTATTAGGTTCAATAAAAGAGAAATGATAGCTAGGTTCAATAAAAGAAAGAAATTATTACTAGATTCAATGAAAAAAGAGGAAGAGAAATGATTACTAGGTTCAATAAAAGAGAAATGATAGCTAGGTTCAATAAAAGAAAGAAATTATTACTAGGTTCAATAATAGGAAATGACTATTAGATTCAATAAAAAGAGAAATGATTGCAAGGTTCAATAACAATAGAGAAATTATTGCTAGATTTAATAAAAAAAATAGGAACGATTGCAAGGTTCAATAACAATAGAGAAACAATTGCTAGGTTCAATAAAGAAACAGGGAGAGAAGTTATTACTAGGTTCAATATAAGAGAAATGATAGCTATGTTCAATAAAAGAGAAAAATGAATACAAGGTCCAATAAAAAAAAAAAGAGCAATGAGTACTAGGTTCAATAAGAGGAAGAAAAATTATTGCTAGGTTCATTAAAAAAAAAAATGATTAAGTTCAATAAAAATGAGAAATTATTATTAGTTTTAATAAAAGAGGAAGAGAAATGATTACTACGTACGTTCAATAAATGAGAAAAGATAGCCAGGTTCAATAAAATAGAGAAATGATTATTAAATTCAATAAAAGAGAAATGATTACTAGGTTCAATAAAAGAGAAATGTTTCCTAGATTCAATAAAAGAGAAATGTTCACTATATTCAATAAAAAAGAAATGATTACTAGGTTCAATAAAAGAGAGAAATGATTACTAGGTTCAATATAAAAGAGAGAAATGATTACTAGGTTCAATAAAAGAGAGAAATGCTTACTAGGTTCAATAAAAGAGAGAAATGCTTACTAGGTTCAATAAAAGAGAGAAATGCTTACTAGGTTCAATAAAAGAGAGAAATGATTGCTAGGTTCAATAAACAATGAGAGTAATGATTACCAAGTTCAATAAAAAAGATGCGAGAACTGATAACAAGGTTAAATAGAGAAATGATGACTAGATTCAATAAAAGATAAATGATTACTACATTCAATAAAAGAGAAATGATTCCTAGATTCAATAAAAGAGAAATGTTTACTAGACTCAATAAGAGAGATATTACTAGGCTCAATGAAAAAGAGAAATGATTACTAGGTTAAATAAAAAAAGGAAATTATTACTATATTCATCATAAAAGAGAAATGATTGCTAGGTTAAATAGATATAAATGATTACTTGGTTCAATAAAAAGAAATAGTTACTAGGTTCCATGAAAAAGAGAAATGATTACTAGGTTTAATATATAAGAAAAATTATGGCTAGGTTCAAATATAAAAAGAAATAATTACTAGGTTCAATAAAGAGAAATGGTTGCTAGAGTAACCGGAGGACTGACCCATAATCTCTGGTAAAACTGACCCAGAAAGGTTTGGAGGAGTGACCCACAATATTCATTTATAGTATAGTGCATTTATTATTAAAGTTATTTGATTAAATATAACAACATGGATTCCATATAACATTAACACTTATGTTGTAATAAAAACTTTTATAACAGTCATTGGTAAATTTTATATATTTGCTGATAGACCCTGGGACAGGGGTTGTGACCTGGGAAGGGGGTCAGGGGGCTTGGCCCCAGCTAGGGGTTGTGACCTGGGAAGGGGGTCAGGGGGCTTGGCCCCAGCTAGGGGTTGTGACCTGGGAAGGGGGTCCGGGGGCTTGGCCTGGCAAGGGGTTGTGACCTGGGAAGGGGGTCCGGGGGCTTGCCCAGGCTAGGGGTTGTGACCTGGGAAGGGGGTCAGGGGGCTTGGCCCCAGCTAGGGGTTGTGACCTGGGAAGGGGGTCCGGGGGCTTGGCACAGGCTAGGGGTTATGACCTGGGAAGGGGGTCCGGGGGCTTGGCTCCGGCTAGGGGTTGCGACCTGGGAACTTCTAGGTTAGGTTAGGTGGGTTTGTTAGGTTCTGTACCCTTTTTAATTACATATTCATACCCTATAAACACAAAATATTTGATAAAAACAGTAAATTAAATATCAATGAAATATTAAACTTTCCCTTAATAAAATCATGCAATAATACCAAAGAATTAGCTTTAGAAAAGTAAATAAACATTGTGGGTCAGTTTTACCAAGGATTGTGGGTCAATTCTCCGGTAATTCTTGCTAGGTTCAATGAGAGAGAGAGAGAGAGAGAGAGAGAGAGAGAGAGAGAGAGAGAGAGAGGCGGGGGGTCCCCTTCCCACACTAACCTAGGAGAATTATCATTACCTACCATGGGGCTACGCCCCCTGCGACCCCCCTTCACACTACAGTATATCTGACTGTCCTAACGAGTTACATTCATCTAAAAGCGAATTTAAATTACTCCAAGCACTATTAAGACTTAATCTACAATAGGAAACCAATGTGAAAAACAATATGTGGTGTGATAGCAAGAAATGGCGGGAGGGGGGGAGGGGCAGAAATATAAAACTACCGGTAGTTGTCTTATGATTAAAATAACATCAATAACAAGGCAAATAAAATGTAAGTAAATTACCAACTTAGTACGATATTGTAAGCAATGACAGCAGATCGTATGACTATACAAAGTTGTCCCATATAAACATACTCCCGAAGGCTTGCACAGGCCCTGTACAACTTTCTACTTTTTCACGATTTAATGAATACATTGCAACAGAGAGTAATGGAGTAATGGGTAATCAAAAACCACTTACAATGTTCTGTGTATCTATGGGTGAGGCGACACACCTCAGTCATATAACGATGGAGTAAATCCGATAATACATCTAAAGGTGTTGAGCATATTCCTTGGAAGCCAATAGTTTGGCATATCTGAGCAACACTGGTTTTCAGGATTTCATTCCTAAACTGAGTCATCGCCATGGTTAATTTTCAAAAGGAGCCACATCACTCTGCCATTGCACTAGTAATTGTCTTGTGATGGTGGTGCAGACGTGGAAGACGGTCTTCCTTCGTCGCAGGGTTTGAAGTATACTACCTCCGTGCAGCCATTTTCCCTTCATTGATCTGCGTCTGTAAATAGATTTTCTTTTAGGGTTTATTTTTAGAGTTTATCTAAAAAGTAATAACATTAAATAAATTTATTAGTATTTATATTCATATATCCTACCATTATAATTTTAATTTTATAGTAATGAGTATATTTTTATCACTACTGTCACCTTTTTCTATAAAATAAAATAAAATAAAAGAACGTTTTAAGCTGTCCAATAAACATCCATAAATAAGGTCACGTGACTAAACGGTGATTTGGCTATGACGAGAATTACGGATGAAAGAATAATCTTAATAAAGAGAATATAATCCCGTTATGATACAAATTACATTTATACTACTAATAATAATCTATATAATTATAGATAGCTATAAAATATACTTAATATCCGTATAGATGTAAATATCATACTTTTCATGTTTCCATTATCAATACTCGATGAAAGGGATGTCCTGAATGCGATTAGGCGTCAATGGTTGCCGTCAGACGGCGACATCTAATGTCCAGGAAAGTCGAAGGGTGTACTCTCTCATCTTCTTCCCTTATCATTACGCTAAACCTATATTTCCTTAAAAGGCTCTCATACAGCTCATCGGGAAGAAGGTTTGGGGCTACCTTGGTCTTTTTCCTTCACCAGAGAGCCTGTAAGAGCACGAATGGGAGCGTAAAAAGGGGTTTGGAAATTAGTCTCGAGATCCAGAAGGAGGAGGATGGCCAACCGTATGATGAAGCAGGGCGACGGTGCTGCTCGGTAGTTCAACCTTTCCTTTATTTTAGTGTGCTTGCCGTCCTTTCAGGATTTTTTGGGTCATGAAGTCCATAGATTAATGTCTAGGACTATGAGACTTAGACGTCTGTTCATACAAGTCTATTAAGAAAGGTTTCTTCCATAGAAATTTGTATGCGTGGCATCAATGGTTTGCTGGTGTGCCAAATGTATTGTTGTTATTGTGATAAACGCAGTGTTGCCACTTTTCCATCAAAGTGGTGTCAATAGTCTATATGGGTCTGTATTTTCCTGCTATTTTCTCCCACAAGATGAATTCGTCAAGTCAATTAAGAAAGGTTTCTTCCAAAGAAATTTGTATGCGTGGCATAAATGGTTTGCTGGTGTGCCAAATGTAATGTTGTTATTGTGATAAAAGCAGTGGTGCCACTTTTCCATCAAAGTGGTGTCAATAGTCTATATGGGTCTGTATTTTCCTGCTATTTTCTCCCACAAGATGAATTCGTCTAGCTATGTGCCCTCCTCAGAGTGAGTTGTATGAGTTTGCTAAGTGTGTGGAAGTGATCAAAGTGATAAATCATGCCCTGAACCTAAATATAATCCTGTCAGTGAGACTGCTAACCTTGGCCCTGTGTGAAATCGGATACGATAAGCATGTCGTAGTATAGTAATTTACTATAATATATTCTGGATTGCACTGCAATTTGACTTGCAATTGGTAGGTGTTGACAAGAGATTTAAAGTGAAAGTTGTGGTACTGTGTGGAAGCCTTTTTATTATAAGCACGGTAGTGTTCATGGATTATACACTAGATTTCTGTTAGGTTAGATTGTGATACGACTTAATGAGGTGTGTATAAAGTAACATTAGCTTGGCCTTGCATTACTCTAGTGCTAATTTGATCACGGATATTATTCTATTAAAACTTGCATAGCTAAATACATGGTTAATATATGATACTTTAATTTCTAGCCAAATACAGTACATGAGGCATATATTTTTCCTACTCGCTATCTTGTGTTTTATGCATTTCTGACCATGATTATTGGGGCAAGCCACCCTTTCATGAGTTTTTGGGCCTCCTTATGTAAAGACAATTATGGGGGACCCTAGTGGGAACTGATTATTTCTGGGGTGGGGAAATGTCATAAACGAGGGATTTGCAGCGATAAGAATGGTCAGAAATGAAAATAAGTCCAAGATAACCAGATGGAAAAAATATGGTTCATGTAAATGGCTGGAAATAGGCCAAAACGTGATTATTTAAATTTTGAGACTTGTAAAAAGGGTACAGAACCTAACAAACCCACCAAACCTAACCTAGTAGTTCCCAGGTCACAACCCCCTAGCCGGGGGGCGAGGCCCCCCCCCCCCCCCCCCCGTACCCCCCTTCCCAGGTCACAAACTAAAAGTAAATTACAACAAATAAATCATTAGATTATGATAAAGTAAATCATAAATAAATCTGTAGGTTATGATAAAGTAAATCGCAAATAAATCCTTCCATTATGAAAAGGTAAATCACAACTAATTCCTTACTTTATGATTGACATAATTGCCTTATTTTCCTTGGCAATCTTTACAAAAGCTTTACAGTAGAAAATGTTCTGGCCTTCCCTGAAAATTAAGTCAGAATCGGACCTTTGAGGCCTTATTTCGCTGTTGTTTTTTAATTGCACATGAGTAACAATAGCTTTAAACTGAACGGAGAGCATTTCCATCATAATCAATTGTTGACATTAAAGAAATTACACTAAATTTCAAAACATTGATGTGCTTCCCTTAAGTTCATTGTAGGAGACATCTTTACGAGATGGTGGTTAACTTAAAACTGAAGGCGAAGGTGGGAAAAAAATGGCTTTTGTAGAACATCTGGGAACTTATGAAGAAGTACTTGTAAGTTGTTAATTGGTTTTAAAAAACCACTTGACAAATATGTCATTGTAAATGCACAGAAAGCTTCGTAATCCAAGGGAAAAACGCATGCGCAAGAAGTCCCCTTATTATTTGTACAGACCATTCATTATTTATGTTTCATACACACAACACCTGATTTCCCACAGACCCCGTAATAATTGCCATAAATGGATAGAAAACAGGATAACCAACTGGAAATATGTTTGGTTCATCTATTTGGCTAGAAATTTAAGTATCAGTCTATTTACCTTTGCTCAGTGGTCTTGAGAAGACTATTATGGCAATTTAACAATAGGGTTATTGATTCTGTTAGGAATTATAGTATTAATTGCTAAGCCATTGCCCATTTGTAATAAATATTTTCAGGATCATAATCATTAATGTCATGAGACTTTATTGGGAAAAAAACTTTGATTTTCAAGAGTAAATGACAAGATTTCAAGTGATATTCCCATGGTAGAAAGTTCTCCAAATAATTAGGGTAGTATTTTATAGTTTGTTGCCTGTAGATTTTAAGCAAGTCATCATTGGGATCAAAATACCTTTCATTACAATATTTTGAAAGTTAATTTTTTGCCTCCAATATTATAAATTTCCCTTTTCCCCTATTTTAGCAGAATGTGTGCTTTTATTTCATTTTTATCCCAATATTTCAGTATTTTATTCTAGACTAGGTTTATTTACATCTCCGGAGATGCTATGGGATTCCATTACTGCCTATCATTATTTGGAATACAATACGTTCATCATCAACATCTTCTCCCACCCCTATTAACACAAAGGGCCTCGGTTAGATTTTGCCAGTCGTCTCTATCTTGAGCTTTTAAATCAATACGTCCCCATTCATCATCTACTTCATGCTTCATAGTCCTTAGCCATTTAGTCCTGGGTGATCCAACTCTTATAGTATGTTTCAAGAAAAGAATTAAAATACTGTAGAGTCTTTAAGGTATATTGTTGGTATTGGTTCAAGCTGCTATTTATGCTATTTGATACTTAACCTCACAGAAATTTGATATCATCTTTTTAGATAGACCCACGTTTTTACTTGTGTGATTGTGTTTGATAAGGCTCTTGGCATTGTTAATGGCAGTTGGGGCTAAAATCTTGCAATATTCAGTTATTTTTAATGGGGCCTGTTTGATATTTCTCATTTGTGAATTTCTATACACTTCAGTTTAATGATTGGGCAAAGTAAGGCTGGTCCCCTCAAAATACAGTTGCTGCATTGACTTTGCTTCGTTAAAGGAATGATTCTTAAAGACCTTTTTATCCCGCAGCAATATGGACATGCAGTATACGCTGATAAGGGAATTAAAACCCGGAATGAAGAATCTCAGATTAGTCTTCATTGTCTTGGAAATAGGTAAGTTATGTGCAGAAGGGTAACAGTATATATTTTTAAACACAAGACTTACCCGGTGGTTATATAAATATAGCTTTAGTCCCTGACATCTGGCAGAAATTCAAAACTCACGGCAATCGCAAATTGGGTAGCCAGGTGTACCACCAGTACCCTCTCTCACGAGGTACCTAGATCTATTCCGAGATTCCTCTGATCTTCCCTGCCGCTCTTGCCGGCAACATCGTTGGATATTCACTCGTTATTAAGCTGAATTTTGACAGTTGTCTTGGTGATGTACTACTAAATTGGTTATTGGCATTTGCTTGTTTTGATTTTCTTTGGTATTTGATCGTTATGTTTGTATCTTAAAAGGTAGGATTATGAGGTTTTTTTTTTTTTTCCACCTACTGTAAAATTGACGAACCTATTCTTGAAAACATGATGGCGGAAAGAAAACACTCCGCCAACACTATGACGTCACAATCATATGTTGTAGACTACGTAGTATAACTTCCAATTTTTTTTTCTTTTTCTATGCAAAGAATGGTAAGTGAATACTAACTTACAAACTAATAGTATTTAAGTTTTTATGGGATAAAAGGAATATGTTATTTTAAGAAAATATTTGTCCTTTTAGTATACTTTCTTTAGATAATCTTCGATCTATTTTCAGAGATTAAATAAACTAGCGTACAGTTAGATTTACGCTATGTAGTACTCATGACAATCGATATAGTCCCACAATTCTTTGTATCATTGTTTACTTTTTCGATATTGGGAATACTAATATTAATCATATAATACATATAGATGTTCCAATTGTAAAGTGTGACAAATCAATCAACTTTTATTGGAAACCCTTAAGTAATAAGGGTTGTTTACATATATATATATATATATATATATATATATATATATATATACTGTATATATATATATATATATATATATATATATATATATATATATATATATATATATATATATATATGTTATTCCTATATCTGTTCATTTAATATTTTATATAAAATATTTTGTTACAATTTATATAGGACACAGAGAAAACATATTGCATTCTCATTCAAGCCCTTGGTAGAAGTGTAAGATCTCTCACAACGGGCAGGTCTACTTATGTGAAAGAGTTTAAAAGTGCAAGTTTTCAGTGATAAATTAGTGCAGTGAATTTATTCAGTACAGTGGAGTGTGCGTCTGCTCGGACCTGTCGTTATCCTAGCCTTAGACCTCTTACAAGCTCCCCAACCCTTAGAAGAAGGAATGTCAATCGGTGAAAGGAAACTAGAGGCGTTAGTGCCTGAGCAGACGTCCCCTCGAGCGTTCCTGTTGATGTTTCCCAGAACGCTC
This sequence comes from Palaemon carinicauda, assembly GCF_036898095.1. Taxonomy (NCBI): domain Eukaryota; kingdom Metazoa; phylum Arthropoda; class Malacostraca; order Decapoda; family Palaemonidae; genus Palaemon; species Palaemon carinicauda. The sequence goes on along the minus strand of NC_090726.1, from coordinate 46,718,837 downwards.
GCCCTCGCCATGGGTAAGGTGACGTAAAAGTGTTATCTTCGCCGTCGGTTGACTCAGCTCACAGAAGCATCGAGTAGTTGGAAGTCATGACACGTAACTCTGAGCGTCAGAGCTTTGGACGGCAAACTACTAACGCTGCTGTAAGAGTTTGACACGATGTTTGAAACTGATTGCAACTTCTTTGTCTCTCTTGTTGGATGAGCGAACGTCATAGTTCCGGGCGTCTGAATCGCGAGCGTTTTTTAATCGCGAGCGTCATTGTTCCGAGAGTCACGTGGTGCCGAGCGTCAAGCACTTGCATGACGTCAAGCGTCCAGCAGTTGGACTTGACGTCGAGTGTCAAGCAGTTACGTGACACCGCGTGTCAAGCATAGCTCCGAGCGTCTAGATCGCGAACGACAGTGTTCCGAGAGTCACGTGACACCGAGCGTCAAGCAACCAGCAGTTGGACTTGACGTCGAGTGTCAAGCATGACGCCGAGCACCAAGCAGTGAGACGTGACGCTGAGCGTCAAGCAGTTAGACGTGACGTCGAGCATCAAGACTCGGACGTTGTGGTTACACCAGTTGGGCCAAACGTCGAGATCGCGAACGTCTTGGTTCCGATCGTGTTGACCGTGAGCGTCTAGCGTCGGAACATCGTTACACGAGGCGCTATATAAAAAGATACAGAAATAAATATTAACTGTTAAGAAATTATTTTCTCAGACCAAGGCCCGCTTGAACAAACTCTTGGTGTCTAATGGAGGGCGAGAATTAAACCCCTAAAAGTAAGAAATAATCGTGAACCCATTGAGGCCAGAATTTAGGACCTTAAGGAGTTGACTCCTAGGAAACAAGACGTCTCTACCTCAGTTAGAGACTTGTAGGAGGAAGGTATTGACGATCTCTTTTCCCCTATTTATCTTTTAGAGGAATTCTCTTAGGAGAAGATCCTAAGATCCTTCTTCCTTCGGTTGACTTAAAGAATCTCATGAGAGTTTTTTCTGAAGTTTCCGATTTAATTTGTGCCTGCTGCTCCTCATCCCGCCTTCAGAGTTTACGCTATGGAAGGCGTCGAAGGAGTCTCTGTTTACTAAGATGGTGCTGTCTCGATCATCTAAAAGAGCTTTGAGGATGATGGGAGACTGGATGCAATCCAAGTATACCAAGGTAATACTGTTTTTCCTTTTTCACTGGCTTGATTGGGCTCCAGATCCAGTGTTTGGTACGAGACGGGAGAAGTTCTCAACTTGGGAGTTCCTAACCTATACCCAAGGAAACTTTTCGAGTCTAGTTGACGCCCACGTTGGATGGCCTTGAGAAGGACCAATACTGGTCAACGTCAGAGCTTGATCATCGTCTTGAAGGCGTCTTCAGAGCTTTCGAAGTATTCAATTTCCTTGACTGGACTCTGGGAGCCTTGGGGAAGAAAGTTTTCTACCTTGAAGGATGTGGATACTGTAAGTATCAGCCTCATTATGTCAGGCATGGATAAAGCCTTAAAGGATGGTTCCAATGAGTTAGCTGCCCTTTTCTCAGCGGAGGTCTTTAAGAAAAGAGCCCAAATTTATTCATTTCTGTCCATTTGGGTTACTGTACACCCATTCAGAAGTCAGAATTGAGGTACGCACCACCTTTTTTCTTCTTCTCTTCTCCCTCAAGAGTTGGTCTAAGAGGTCTCTTCTGCATTAGCTCTTAATGTCACACAGTTTTGGTGTCTAAATCAGCAAGAAAGTTTCTGTATACTTTTTCTCTAAACCGCACAGACAACAGTAGGAGCCAGGCTAAACAACTTCTGGCGAGTCTGGGAGAGGAGAGGAGCAGACCTTTGGTCTGTGCTTTTACTAAAGGAGGGATGCGAAATCTTTTTCCTAGTGAAACCTCCTTTATTGGTTACTCCAATAGACCTCTCTACCAAATACAGAGAGGAGACAGGCTATGCAACATCAAATGTGTCTCTTTTTGGAGAGGGAGGCCTTTGTCTGGTGCTGGATGTAATTGCTCTCAACGCCTTCGTTCAGAAGACAAAGTTCTCTATGGAGACATCGAAATCAGTCCTAACAGCAGTAGGAAAGGACGACTGGATGGTCTCTAGACCTCCAGGATGCTTGCTTCCACATCCATATCCATCCAAACTTCAAGCAATACCTGAAGGTTCGTGTATAGGAGGACGTTGTCCAGTTTTGGGCTCTTTGTTTCGGCCTAAGCACCACCCCTCAAACAGATGGTGCGTCTGCTAGGAACCTGTAGTTCTTCTAACCATAGATCTCTTTCAAGCTTCCCAAACCCTGGAAGAAGGAATGTAGAACGTTCTAACCATAGACCTCTTCCAAGCTCCCCAACCCCTGGGAGAAGGAATGTCGAATGACAAAAGGAAACAAGAGGCTTTAGCTCCCGAGCAGACGCCCCCTCGAGCATTCCTGTTGGCGCTTCCCAAGGCGCTCACCTTCATCATAGGAAAGGTGAGGTAAAAGTATTTTCGTCATCTTCTGATGATTCAGCGCCCAGACGAGGCTGGCGTCAAGCTTCCAGACCTCTGAAGAGGAAGGTGGACATGGTCAATCAGCGTCCTATCCTGACACCACAAGCTTCTGGTTGTAGTTTTTGGAGCAGTCCTGAGCGTTTTTCATTCTACCGAAGAAAGCTCTACTGCCAAACGTCCTTTAGAACATCGGCAACTGTCAGGAAACGTCCAACTCACCCAGTTACAGGACAGCTGTCTGAGCCTGACATGACCTCGGTTCATGCTCCTCCTCCTCCGTTAGACTGGTTATCGTCCTCTGGAAGCTCTGCGCGTTCTTTAAACGGCGTAGAAAGCGAGCTTGTGGTAGACGTGACGTCTCCTGTACCGCAGCAAATTGACCCTAATTTTAATATGCTGCAAGATATGCAACAGAAACTCTCTTCGCTCATGCGAGTTTATCAGCCTGTGAACAACAAGAGAGTAGCAGGCCGGGACCCTGAGCATCAGGAAACTTCACACCTGGACGCTAAGCATCGTAAGGCTTCTAGTCGAGAGGTTCTTGATGACGAACGTCTTTACAACTCCCCCGTTAAATGTCGTGTTTCAGCCACTTTAACTCAAGGAGTCAAGCAGACAGACGTGACGTCGAGCATCCAGCAGGACGTGACGTCGAGCGTCCAGCAGGACGTGACGTCGAGCGTCCAGCAGGACGTGACGTCGAGCGTCCAGCAGGACGTGACGTCGAGCGTCAAACAGCTCGTGACATGGACGTGTACGCATTTCCACCATTCAAGATTCATTACAAAGTGATGCAAAGTTTACGTCACACAAAGGGACCAGATTGATTCTAGTGGCCCACTTTTGGCCCTCAGAGAATGGTTCACGGAGGTACTGGAATGGATGGTAGACACTCTAAGAAGTCTATCATTAAGAGTAGATCTACTCAAACAATCCCACTTGGAAAGGTACCATCAAAATCTCCAAGCTCTTCATCTAACTGTCTTCAGATTATCGAAAAACTCACAAGAGCTAGAGGTTTTTTCGGAGACAGCTAGGGCTATTGCAAGAGCAAGGAGGACTTCTACCATCAAGGTTTATCAATCCAAGTAGGAGGTTTTTTAGAAAGTGGTGCAGAGTCAACTCTGTTTCCTCGTCCAGTACCTCTAAAACTCAGATTGCTGACTTCCTGTTATATCTTCGATGGAAATGCAATTTTTTCATCCTCTACCATCAAAGGATACAAAAGTATGTTAGCAACCGTATTCATGGCACAGAAACTTGGACTTTTCTAATGTCAAAGACCTACTGGAACTTCTCAAATCGTTTGAAACATCAAAACAACAGCTCCAGGATTCACCAGCTTGGAATCTGGATATACGTAGTCCTGAAGTTCATTATGAGTGACAGGTTTGAGCCCTTGCATTCAGCTTCATTTAAGAACCTCACGATGAAGACACTTTTTTTTGGTCAGTCTGGCGACAGCTCAAAGAGTCAGTGGGATTCATGCTTTTAGCTAAATGTTGGTTTTTTGAGATAACAAAGCTATCTGCTCATTGCAGTTAGGCTTTCTCACCAAGAACGAACGCCCTTCTCAACCTTGGGCCAAGGCTTTTGAGATTCCGAACCTTTCGGATGTGGTTGGAGAGGGTCCTGTGCCCAGTAAGAGCCCTGAAGTTCTATCTGGACTGTATGAAAGAGTTGGGAGTAAAGTCGGAAGCTCTTTGGTGCTCGGTCTAGAAGTCCTCGTTACAGATGTCGAAGAATGCACTTTCATTCTTCATCAGGCTCTTAATTAGAGAGGCTCATGCGCATTGCAGTGAGGCAGACCTCAAGTTTTTAAAAAGCCAAGACGTATGAAGTTAGAGCTGTAACAACTTTGGTGGGCTTCAAGCAGAATAGATCGTTGCAAAGCATTAAGGACACAACCTTTTGGAGGAGTAAATCTGTGTTCGCTTCACATTACTGTATTTTGAAACGTGTCCAGACTCTTTATGAGGACTGCTTCACTCTGGGACCATTCGTAGCAGCGAGTGCAGTAGTGGGGGAAGGATCCACCACTACATTCCCATAATCCTAATACCCTTTTCTTCTCTCGGAAATTTTGTATTTTTATGGTTGTTCGTGGAGATTGAGACAGTCTTCCACAATCATTGATTTTAGCCAGGTGGTCAATTTGTTCCTTGAGAGCACCCGGAACAAGGGTATTGGAGGAGGTCCTGTCAACATAGAGGTATTTACACCGCTTTGACAGCTCCTAGAGGTCTTCAGCCCCCTGGGTGGATTGCTGGATCTCATAAGGACAGCGGACATGATGAAAGTATTCATTGAAGTCAGCTTCCTTATCCACCAAGGGTGTCAATCGGCTATATTTATATAGCCACCGGGTAAGTCTTGTGTTTAAAAAATTATATTTTCATAATAAAATAAATTTTTGAACATACTTACCCGGTGGTTATATAAATTTAATTCCCTCCCTCCTCCCCTCTAGAGACCTATGGGCATGGAAGATCTGAGGAATCATGGAATGGTTCCAGGTACCTCGCTGGAGGGCGCGCAGGTGGTACTCCTGGTTACCCAATCTGCGATTGCCGAGAGTTTTGAAATTTCTGCCGGACGTCAGGGACTAAAGCTATATTTATATAACCACCGGGTAAGTATGTTCAAAAATTTATTTTATTATGAAAATATCATTTTTTTCCTATGAATCTTACCAAAGTTCATTGCTGTCCCCCAACATGTGGCAACAGCAATGACCCCTAAATACAATTCTGTACAAAATATATTAAAAACTTCTACAGCTTTCCTCATTGATACTTTGGCTGCCTGTGTAGCACTCTGATCAAACATTGATGTTTGATTAAACTAGGGTGTTTCTCTTGTCCCCACTTCCAACGGATCTTATCCAACTTCTCTCTTAATATTACATCCTGGGGCAACAGGGATTTTCCCTTGTTTGCACCTTGGCTCCTAATAGCCTCCCTAGTCCAGCAGCTGGGCAAGAATTGCCTAAATTTCATTGGTTATTGTAAAACCATTCAAGTGGAAATACATTGTGATGTTGAATTATGGTTAGAGTCGTAAAGGAAGAAAGTAGAGATGGGTGCTAAAGCTTTTATGTAAATTGCATCTGAAATGTAGATCTTTAGGAATATAGCTTGAAGGATAGTAGGCATACCAATTAGACACTTTTGACTCTTGTAAGAAAGATAACGATTCTTAAGCCCTTCAGGAAGACTTGAGTAGCTCTCTACTGTGTCCACACCAGAACTGTTGAAACCTCGATCACGTTTACATCACACAGACTGCCAAGGAACAGGAGCCAGTGTCTGGCGAAAATAGCATTTGCCAGGGAATCTAACAAAACCAAATAAAAATGTGTACATAAATGTATTGGCTAACATTGACATATTTTGGGACTCGTGGCCAATATAAAATGGAAAGAATGTATATTAACAGAACCCAATCGAGTTTCCAGCTACATAGATATTTAATCCTTGTATATTTCGTAGGTTATTTGCAAATTATTGTATTGAAATAAGAATTTATATTGTAATTATAAGTTGAATTGGGGGGAAAAAACAAGTATAGTACTGTAATGTCATGTGACTTAACATGCCTCAAAAAGTATCTAAAGATAATTTAGGATTTTAGAAGTTTGAAAATTATTTTTAAACTTTCTTATGCTGTTCTTAAATGTATCTTGTGAAACAACTGTATAGGATTTTGGAAGTGTTTCTGAACACTAAAGGTACACACAGATTGCCCAGACCTTATTTCTGGACAGGGGCTCGTGTACAGTCGGTCATAGCCCCCAAAATAAAGGTAGTTGATGCTGTATCAATAAAAGTTTACAAGACAAGAGCCCTTAACCCTTTTACCCCCGAGGCTATTTGGAAATTTCCGACCCTTAACCCCTAGGGGGTTATTTTTTTCCCAGCACATTTTGCAGTATATTTTTTTTAAATTGCTCTAATAGCCTTAATTTTGGTCATAGAGAGGTCAGGTTGGTCTCCTTCTCTTGGAAAATGCCTGAATTTTCTCAAAAAATTATCAAAAATATGAAAAAAAAAATTTATAGCATTTTTTTGCAAGGGCGTACCGGTACGTCCATGGGGGTAAAGGGATGACTTTTGTGAAATGTACTAGTACGTCCTTTGGGGGTAAAAGGGTTAAAGAAGTTAGTTGCATTTCCAATGAGCATTTTGGTATCACAACGGTAAGTTCTTGTGTTCATAGCAGATAGAAATATTTCTTTAGCTAGCATAGGTGGTAACATGAGGTCTTAGATCCTGTATTTTAGTCTTGGAGTATGTTCAGTGCAAATAACATTTTATTTGGAAGGTTATCCAGTCTCGTGAGTTTAGATTAATTGATGAAAAAACAAGGGGAAGTTACCTATGGTAAAAAATTATGGTAAACTAGAGGGGTATTCAGTAGTCTGCTGATTTATGCCAGGGCATCTTATTTCTCGACCTTTTGGACGTTTTGCTCGTCTGTGACGTTGACCTTTGACCTTCCAAATTTAATAATTTCAAACTCTTTACATGTAAGTTTAAAATCCCTGCGAGTTTCATTACTTTACGATTAAATTTGTGGCCATATGGTTGATGACCGGAATTTGACCTTTTGCTTGACTTTAAGATGTATTAATTGGCATGAATTCTCATTCACTTAAATATTAACCAAGTTTGAAGTCTCTGTGACAACGATGTCCAAACTTATGGCTGATTACGTGAATTGGACATTTTGCTAGACTGTGACCTTGACCTTCCAAAATTTAGTAATTTCCAGCTTTTTACATGAAATTTAATCCCTGCAGGTTTTGATTACTATTAAAATTCTCGCCAGAAAGCTGTTCACAAACACGTACACAAACAGCGGGTAAAACATAATGATTCTCCTAAGTGAGATATCTGGTTGGTAGGTTATGAATATAGTTGAAGGTGGATCCCTCGGTTGAAATTCTGACTCCTCTCATGGCTACCTTAATGTCAGGAAGAACTAAATAAATGTTTATGGTAGATGCAAGACCTGGGTCCAGTTTACTGCATGAATAAAATCGATAGATTGTAGAATTTAATGATAATCGACATTTCCTTGTAGCATAGTCAAAAATTTTCCTCGACTTTACAGGCCGACCTAATGTAACCAAAGAGAACCATGAAGTACGATCTGTTAAGGTTGCAGATCGCAGCGGGTGCGTTAACATATCAGTCTGGGGTGAACCTGGTCAGCTTTTACAGGTAAGATTAAAGTTAAGTGCGTGTCCCTTTGGGGGAATTGTCACAAAATTGTCGGGTCTGTATTTTCTCAGATTTTGGATGCTTTAAAGAAATTTATATTTTGGGGATTGCTTGTTCCATAAGAGCCCATTATACATACATACATACAGTATACCAAAGCACTTCCCCCAATTATGGGGGGTAGATTATATGCATTGATTATAGAAGAAACATATGGTTAAAGGCATTACCATGAAATTGGAGATATAATAGTTTTAACTCGTTACAAAAAAGTCACAGCAAACAATTCTGAAATATTTCTTAAGGGTCTATTTGGTTATTTTGCGCATTAAATTTTTACAATAATTTTAAAATGTTTTTATTTTTTAATCAAATTCAAATTGCCATTTGTAAGGGCTTGATTTTTTTTTTTTAGATGATTTTTGGAGGAGAAAGTTTACAAACTTTTGCTTGATATTTTAAAGCTGTTTAGTCTAAAGGTTTAGATTTTGTATGGAAGTAATCAACAGTACCTTCAAACTATCTTGACTAGATTGTATTAGAGTTAATTTATATAAATACCAAATGTATATACTGTATACATGTATTTACATATACTGTTTACAATATATTACATATATATGCTTATATATATACACACTCAGTAGTATCTCGGCTTACAAGTTTAATTCATTCTGGGAACAAGCTCACAACCTAAAATGCTTGTACTGTATTCTAAAAACATTTTGCCTTCTAAGAAATACATCAATTTAACTCAATGGGTTCCTTATGTCCGTAAATACACATGCTGGTAATTATTCAACAATTTATAACCCCTAACACCAGAAATGAGTAGAAATTCATAATTGACAAACGAATTAATTAGCACTTTACCTTTGAGAGGAGTCATGGCCGTCATGAGTGAGACGAGAGAGGGGTTACTGCTCTGAAGGGATTCTCTCTAATTGAATGTCTTAGCTTTATAGACACTCGGTTGTCGTCTTTTTTCACAATCTACCTTTGACGGAAGCTATATAGAGAAGACTGCATTTGCTCTTTCTTTAAAATAGCATGAAAATGGCGCTTAAAATCGTGGAAAATAGCATGAAAATGGGTCTTAAAATCGTGTGACCATGTCATGATCACTGCATGGCTGATTTCATGTTAGTCTTGTCAGTACTAGTTCACTATAAATGGGGCCGTATGGTGCAAAAATTTTCGTTAGACCAATGCAAGACTCGTAACCCAATGCAAATTTGTACGCTCATTTTCGAGTTTGCTTGTAACCAGAGGTACTACACAGTATATACGCATGAAATGTAATGCAGTATTTATATATCAAAAGATGAATTATCCTAAAAAAATGCAATATTCAAAGTCCCTTGCACTGTGATCCTTATACTGTATACCTTGCTCTCTCTGCTTCTTGACCTACTTCTCCCGGCCTCTTGAGAGAGTGACGTCTCCTCTCTTCATCTCTCCGAGAGAGAGTTTTTGTGGCAGCCATTTCAACAAAGTCAAGGTATTTCATCAGATATCCCTACTGGTATCCAAAAATTGTGAATCCATGTTACGACAACCTCAGATCAATCAAGTTTTTTCTTATTCAGAATAGTCGACGTATTTAAATGAAGGTTTTTAATAGGGTTTTGAGCTTGAAACATTTCTCCAACGGCACACAGAAGAGAGGTCTCAGGAGACTTTATACAGAGCTCCAATCTCTAGTGCTATCGAGTTGGAAAGGGAATTTTCATATCTTGTATGTGAAGGAGATTTATTTGGAATTTTAACTACTGCTTGGTTATAGAAGCACTGATTTTATTTGCCTTTTGGGCAAAGTTTATGGTTGTTAGTACTTATGCAATGGAGAGTGAAGAGGAAATATCATGTATCTCATTCTTTAAACTTTTACCACTCATAAGTTTCCTACATATGGTAGAGATTCGTTACAAGAGTGGGTTCTTATGTTGTAAAGTTATCGAATCCAACATGAATATCTTTGGCATCCAGCTCATAACCCCCAACAGGGTTGTGGGGGCCGATGTTGTAACGTCCCTGACTGGGGTATGAGTCCCGTTCAAACTCGTAAGCTCCTTTGGTTGCTGCAACCTCGCCATCCTTGTGAGCTAAAGATGGGGGTTTGGGGGAGCCTATAAGTCTTATCTGTTGAGTCATCAGCAGGCATTGCCTGGCCCTGCTTGGTCTTAGCTTGGGTTGAGAGGGGTCTTGGGCGCTGATCACATGTACATATGGTCAGTCTCTAGGGCAATGTCGTTATCCCTTGCCTCTGCCGTTCATGAGCGGTCTCCAAACCTTTAAATCTGTCTAATCTTCATTGGTTTTAGTTAGCTGGTGAGCTGGCCCACTTATGTACTATGAATTTGTAAATCTATTTTTACAAGATGAAATGCTTTTAAAAGAAGTTAAAACCTCTTATTTATTGGGTTGATAGTTCCTTATCTCTCTAAGTCCACAAGTTTGATATTGATTTTATCTTTGATATTTACTGTGTCTTATAGATTGCACTTTTACAATATTTTTGGAGGTGAACGATCAAATCGTCAATGGGTTTGTTCTTTTTGACAAGGTTTCTGTTTCGCAATTTAGTGCCTGTTTGTTGATTATTATAAGCGATATCATTTGAGAGTTTCAACAGCTGATTTCTTAGCCTTTTTCACATGATTTACACATTCTTTAGTTCATTATAGTAACATTGTTTCTTGGTCCCTTTCCTTTATTTAAGATCTGCAGTGGTAACATAAATGGAAGTGTCTTGTCACTAACAAATTTCATAGCATTGTTTCTTGATAGAATGATAGGTATGTTCCAAATCCTTGTGGCTGCCTTTCTAGATTGATAGATATGTTCCAAATCCTTGTGGCTGCCTTTCTAGATTGATAGATATGTTCCAAATCCTTGTGGCTGCCTTTCTAGATTGATAGATATGTTCCAAATCCTTGTGGCTGCCTTTCTAGATTGATAGATATGTTCCAAATCCTTGTGGCTGCCTTTCTAGATTGATAGATATGTTCCAAATCCTTGTGGCTGCCTTTCTAGATTGATAGATATGTTCCAAATCCTTTTGGCTGCCTTTCTAGATTGATAGATATGTTCCAAATACTTTTGGCTGCCTTTCTCCATTGTTATACCCTTTCAGAATGTTGTACTGTATAGTATGTTATGTAAAGGGTTCTACAGTTATAAGTGAATACTCATTTGATAGTTCCCTGCTTTGTCAGTGGTTCTATATCATTATTATTTGCAATGTTCATATCCTTGGAATCCAGTCCCACACATTTAAGTAAAGTAGGCTACAGTACTATAGTCCATTTCTTTTAGCGATGCAGATTTGCACCGACTCGCAGCGGTGCCCTTTTAGCTCAGAAAATTTTCCTGATCGCTGATTGGTTAGAATGATCTCGTCCAACCAATCAGCGATCAGGAAACTTTTCCGAGCTAAAAGGGCACCGCTGCGAGTCGGTGCAAATCTGCTTCGCTAAAAGAAATTGACTATAGGATGTGATTTATCTCATCTCATGCCCCCCCCCCCCCCCCCCCATTCTTGGGTTGATCTTTGCACATCATTTACGCACAAGACATGTAAATGTGAACCCATCATCCATAAGGTAATGAGGCATATTAAGGGAATTTTCTGTAGATGAAAGCACATGGCAAAGGAACTATTTTTTCCCATTTTTGATGATGCTAAATAACTCAGGTATTGAACACAATTTGAGGTCAAACATCTATGATGTCCTTTAGCAATTCTTTTCTTATTTTGAGTTGTTTTTTCTATTTTCTCAAAAACTTTTCAATACTTCATCTGAACCTGGAGAAAAGTTCAAAAATATATACAGTATACAGTGCAGGACTGTATGAATGAAGCTAAGAATTGACATAAAGTACAGAAATACATATACTTTGTATATGCGTTTGTATTTATATGTTATTTATATATATATATATATATATATATATATATATATATATATATATATATATATATATATACACTGTATATTTATATATATATATATATATATATATATATATATATATATATATATATATATATATATATATATATATATATAATCATCTACGCCTATTAATGCCAAGGGTAGATTTTGCAAGTCGTCTCTATCTTGGCTTTCAAATCAATAATTCTCCGTTCACCATCTCCTACTTCACGTTTCATTCTCCTCAGTCATGTAGGCCTGGGTCTTCCAACTCTTGTAGTGCCTTGTGGAATCAAGTTGAAAGTTAAATGAACTAATCTCTCTTGGGGAGTGCGAGGAGCATTCCCAAACCATCCATATGTGTGTGTATATATATATATATATATATATATATATATATATATATATATATATATATATATACATATATATATATATATATATATATATATATATATATATATATATATATATATATATATATATATATATATATATATATATATATATATATATATATATATATATATATATATATATATATATGGTATTGTGCATAATGCCTACTTTGGTTTTAAAAGCAGTTCTGTATACAGCATTTAAATTAATTAAACATATTTAACTTGCTGAAATCTTGAGTATTATAATACCCTCATTTCTCATTACTGTACCCTTCAGCACATAAGTCAAAATTCTTACTAAATTTCGTAAAGGTTGACAAAAATCTATACACTAGCATAGTTTTAATTTGCAGTGAAAGAGAACATAAATTTTATTTAAAAGGATATTGGCAACTTTTTGAATTGTAGAATTTTAAATGTTGCTATTTCATGTTTGAAATAACAGAATGATAGATATTTTTTTTTTTTTTTTTTTTATTAATTATACTCAAGCATTAGCATTCTCACAGAATTTTTCATTTCTTTGTGAGCTTTTTTAATTACTATCCTGAGATCTTCATTATTTATAGTGTTGTTTAACTACAGGTTTTATATTTGTATTTACACATTTATTTAATGCTTATGTAATATTTTAATCTTTACTGTACAAAAAAGGATTTTGCTTTATACACGACACCCAAAAGGTGCTCGCGCGAGGGTTGTAACCTCAGCATTCCATGCTTTTATCTTTCTCTGGTATAATTGGAAGGTTTTATCAGAAAAGGTATATAAGAAGGACTCTTTTCACCGGCCGCCACAGGTCGACCCAGAAAAGAGTTTACAGGCAAACTTTTTCTTGAATTATTATTCATTCGCTTCCCGAAACCATTGAGCTTCTAGCCTTTTGTAATGGGTCTGATCTAAGAAATGGAATGTTATAGTATTTCTTTATTGCACCTTAGTAATTTTCAAATTATCATTATAAAAAATTACCATAATTACATTTTTGTAGCCCAGAAAAAGGTATTTAGTGATACGTTTGTGCTCCAAACACAATTTTGTATTATTTTATATTTTTTTTTACATAGCTATTATTTCTTTCAGCCGGGTGACATTGTAAATTTAACAAAAGGATATGTGTCTGTGTTCAAGAATTGTCTTACCCTCTATGTCGGGAAAGGGGGAGACCTGCAGAAAGTTAGCGAGTAAGTAAGCTACCTGTTTTATACTATACTGTAGTCGTTTAGTAAGTACAGTGAGTGCACTTGGCTCCTAAATTTTTCAGTTGCAGCAGAGCACATGTCTTACTTTACCATATATAATCTTTTCTTTTTATGTCGACCCCACATAAAGGTGGGGAAAGATGCAGACAAAAAAGTAGTAGTCTTTTCTTTTTATGGTTTGGTTACAGAAAATTTTAAAGGGCAAATGCATTGCTTTTCAAGAGTACTTGAATGTTATTGTTCATATTTAATATTGAAAGGTACATAATTACGAATCTGTTGCAGATTCTCCTTTAGTAATAATGTTGGAATTGTTTAAGCACTCTAGGTTTGTTACTGTCATCTGCATTTAAGCCTTTTAGTTACTCTGCTAGATGTGCTACACTATTGATAAATCTAAACAAGTGTATCTCATAAAGAAAAAATTAGAGAACATTTCTGAAAGACTGGAATCGATGCAATAAAAAGTGAGTGACAAATTCTACAAGCACTTGAATAGGCAAAGAGATGTTAAGATCCAGACAGCCAGCTGGATCTTCAATTTCGGAATCTCGTGGTTGTGTAGAGCTGACCGGATCACGTCAAGGTGAGAGTTTCGCAATAGAAGGACTGTAAGGATTGTAATTCGAGAGAGCAAGGCTCAAGTAGAGAGTATTAACTCTACAGTATAATGCAAAGAGTACCAAAGAAACCATTACTGACTGGTACACCTCAAAACAGCTAGCCTAGTCTTTCTAGAGTTTAATTTTGAACTATAAGACAGTTTTCTTTTAGATGGGCTTGCCTATTATAATACTGCAGATATCTGATCAGGCACTGTCCCCATCTTTGGTTTTTGAAGTTTATATAAAAACAATGAAATTTCATTCAGCCTGTTTGGTTTGTTTTTGTAATTTTGCAGGCCCTATTGATCTAAGCATATTTTCCTTCCTATACAATTTACAGTATAACTTATCCTATAGGCAGTTGATGCCTTTAGTAGCCTTGTTTTAATTACTGTACATTTATTTTATTATGAAATGGTGAAATTGAACTATTCATTCTACTCTATTTCAGATTTTGTATGCAGTTTAATGAAACACCCAATATGTCTGAGCCCAACCCAGATCTGGTCAATCCAATGAAGTCCATGGGGAGTGGTGTAGGTGGTGGAAGCAGTGGTAACAGTGGGAGTAGTGGTGGTGGGGACTCTGGAGGAGGGGGTTCTCGTGGTTCACAAGGCAACATAGGAAATTCAGGAGTTAGTCCTTTGTCAGACTCGATAAGAGATCCTAGGCTACTAAAGCCAAATTCCAACGGCGGCAATATGGATCCCCGTGCGAATAAAGGTGGAGTTAATAGCATAAGTACATCGAACGGTCACGCACATCATAACAGTGGCGGTAAACACGGTGGAAGTTCGAGCGGTTCCTCTTCGTCGAGTAAAAGTCGGAGTAATAATCACATTCCTTCAAATAGACAATCGTCAAAGAGGTAATGTGTTCATTAATTGATTATATGCAAGACTGAAAAATTAAAAGATCTAGAAACAAGGGTTATCGTCTTATAGTTTTTCAAGTGAGTGGACGTCATACTAGCCTTTTGAAGACTGAAAAATTAAAAGATCTAGAAACAAGGGTTATCGTCATATAGTTTTTCAAGTGAGTGGACGTCATACTAGCTTGTTAAAGCCTTTTGCCAGAAAATTTTAGGGAGTTCAAGATGGTACGTGAAACACCAGCTATGAAGATTTGCTCTGTTTATCTGAAGACATGTTAAGATGTTGAAGGAATGCAGTAATACCTTGACTTACGAGTTTAATTTGTTCTGTGAACGAGCTTGTAACTCAGTTTCCTTGTATACCAAATTAAGTTTTCCCATTAGGATTAGTTGAAATTCTTTTAATTCATTCCAGCCCCCATATACCATAGCAACTTTTTCCTACATTTTTAAATAAGAAAAATGTACTTTATAAGTAACAAATAATGCAGTACACAATAAAAGGGAATGTAAAGAAATAAACTGGCTTTACTAAGTTTTAAGTTTATTTACTGTGAAGATCAGATGAAGATGTTGGCCAGTTGGCCGAGGTGATGAGTTTTGGCGCAGAAGCTTGGGGGACTTATTCATTTTGTATTCTATTGCTTAATTTAAATTCCTCATTGCTTAATTTAGCATACGCACTATGTTTCAGTTTGTCACTAATTCATCTTCAATATTTTTTTGTGCCCTATTTTCCTCTCTTATGGCATTTCAGTGAAAACCTGTCCAAAGAGGTATATTTCTTACCTCCCTTTCAAAGTGTTTCAGAAATAAGCGAGGCAAATTTTGTTACACTGGCAATGCATGACCTGTTGAAGCCTTTTCAAAGTGTTTATTTTCAATGAACTGAAGTTTTCTTCAACGTTCCCAACATTTCCTTAATCTCACTTGTACGGGTAACCTCTCTCGCGATAAATTCCTGTAAAACCTCCGAATGCTGTTGAAATCATCGTAACCCTTTTACCTAGCGTTATAGCTTTTATCGACTTGTTTTAAAATCATGAATACCTCAGAAATACTACGATTGGATTGCATTGCCAAGTCAACAACACGCACACTTTGCTTACTAGCTTTCCTGGTACCAATGATTGAAATTTCAGAAATTTCCCAAAAATAAACAAAGTGCAAATACAAACCAAGAAGAACACGATAGAGATGCTTGCATGTCAAGATAACAACGTGAACTGAACGCTCACTGGGCTACCTAGTAGTGGGTGGCGTAAGTTTGCAAGTTTGCTCGCGACTCTGATCTCGGCGAGCATCATAAAGCAGAAATTCGACCAAGCGACAGCTCGTATCATGGAGAATTCTTAAGTAAAGGTATTACTGTATACAGCGTTCTGTAGTAATATGCCATATGTATCATTTTATATGTGATGACAGGATGTTAGCATTATATGTGTGTGTTTTATGTTACTTGACGATGTATGTACATATGTATGAATGATTCCGGGTGTGTGTAGTACACTACTTACAAAGGAGTACTATGTATCTGAACAACATACATATTAGTAGAATTTTACAATATTGGATCATGTAATTAAATAAAAGATATATTTATTTAGTTTATTTTTGTTTTTCTTTCACTGTAGACTATTAATGACTGAAGAGATAATACTGCAAGTTACCCTGAACTAGACATAAAATGCTTCCTCGTATGAATAGAAGAACCGATTCTCAAGATATTTGTCAGTGGTTCTTGGAAGTGCATCGTCTTTAGTGCTTATTCAAAAGGTAAGAGAAGTTTTTCTTTATCAGTAACGAAGGATGCATTGAAGCAATTTAGTTCTGTTTCATCAATTTTTAAAGGTAAAAAAACATCCAATTTTTGTGGTTAGGAAACAGCTTAAGTGAAAATTCATTTAGGGTTTGGGATTTTGCCTTATGAGGTTAATATCTTTACCTACCATATAATCAATTGCCTCTAACTAGTAAACCTGTCTCCCCAGTTCCACGGAATACTTATTTACTTCAACACCAACATGAGAATAATTGGTTTTAACTCTATCTTGGTAATTTATTCGGTTTACAGAACTTGAAATGAAGATTTCGAAGGAGCAAATCGGTTTTTAGCCCAGTGAATTTCCCAGTTATTTTGAAGGAGCAAATCGGTTTTTAGCCCAGAGAATTTCCCAGTTATTTTGAAGGAACAAATCAGCTTTTATCCCAGTGAAATTGCCAGTTATTTTGAAGGAGCAAATTGGTTTTTAGCCCAGTGAATTTCCCAGTTATTTTGAAGGAGCAATTCGTTTTTTAGCCCAGTGAATTTCCCAGTTATTTTGAAGAAGCAATTCTGTTTTTAGCCCAGTGAATTTCCCAGTTATTTTGAAGGAGCAAATCGGTTTTTAGCCCAGTGAATTTCCCAGCTATTTTGAAGGAGCAAATCAGTTTTTAGTCCAGTGAATTTCCCAGTTATTTTGAAGGAGCAATTCGTTTTTTAGCCCAGTGAATTTCCCAGTTATTTTGAAGAAGCAATTCTGTTTTTAGCCCAGTGAATTTCCCAGTTATTTTGAAGGAGCAAATCGGTTTTTAGCCCAGTGAATTTCCCAGCTATTTTGAAGGAGCAAATCAGTTTTTAGTCCAGTGAATTTCCCAGTTATTTTGAAGGAGCAATTCGTTTTTTAGCCCAGTGAATTTCCCAGTTATTTTGAAGAAGCAATTCTGTTTTTAGCCCAGTGAATTTCCCAGTTATTTTGAAGGAGCAAATCGGTTTTTAGCCCAGTGAATTTCCCAGCTATTTTGAAGGAGCAAATCAGTTTTTAGTCCAGTGAATTTCCCAGTTATTTTGAAGGAGCAAATCAGTTTTTAGCCCAGTGAATTTCCCAGTTATTTTGAAGGAGCAAATCGGTTTTTAGCCCAGTTATTTTGAAGGAGCAAATCGGTTTTTAGCCCAGTTATTTTGAAGGAGCAAATCGGTTTTTAGCCCAGTGAATTTCCCAGTTATTTTGAAGGAGCAAATCGGTTTTTAGCCCAGTGAATTTCCCAGCTATTTTGAAGGAGCAAATCAGTTTTTAGTCCAGTGAATTTCCCAGTTATTTTGAAGGAGCAATTCGTTTTTTAGCCCAGTGAATTTCCCAGTTATTTTGAAGAAGCAATTCTGTTTTTAGCCCAGTGAATTTCCCAGTTATTTTGAAGGAGCAAATCGGTTTTTAGCCCAGTGAATTTCCCAGCTATTTTGAAGGAGCAAATCAGTTTTTAGTCCAGTGAATTTCCCAGTTATTTTGAAGGAGCAAATCAGTTTTTAGCCCAGTGAATTTCCCAGTTATTTTGAAGGAGCAAATCGGTTTTTAGCCCAGTTATTTTGAAGGAGCAAATCGGTTTTTAGCCCAGTTATTTTGAAGGAGCAAATCGGTTTTTAGCCCAGTGAATTTCCCAGTTATTTTGAAGGAGCAAATCTGTTTTTAGCCCAGTGAATTTCCCAGTTATTTTGAAGGAGCAAATCGGTTTTTAGCCCAGTGAATTTCCCAGTTATTTTGAAGGAGCAAATCTGTTTTTAGCCCAGTGAATTTCCCAGTTATTTTGAAGGAGCAAATCGGTTTTTAGCCCAGTGAATTTCCCAGTTATTTTGAAGGAGCAAATCGGTTTTTAGCCCAGTGAATTTCCCAGTTATTTTGAAGGAGCAAATCGGTTTTTAGCCCAGTGAATTTCCCAGTTATTTTGAAGGAGCAAATCGGTTTTTAGCCCAGTGAATTTCCCAGTTATTTTGAAGGAGCAAATCGGTTTTTAGCCCAGTGAATTTCCCAGTTATTTTGAAGGAGCAAATCTGTTTTTAGCCCAGTGAATTTCCCAGTTATTTTGAAGGAGCAAATCGGTTTTTAGCCCAGTGAATTTCCCAGTTATTTTGAAGGAGCAAATCGGTTTTTAGCCCAGTGAATTTCCCAGTTATTTTGAAGGAGCAAATCGGTTTTTAGCCCAGTGAATTTCCCAGTTATTTTGAAGGAGCAAATCGGTTTTTAGCCCAGTAAATTTCCCAGTTATTTTGATGGAGCAAATCGGTTTTTAGCCCAGTAAATTTCCCAGTTATTTTGAAGGAGCAAATCGGTTTTTAGCCCAGTGAATTTCCCAGTTATTTTGAAGGAGCAAATCGGTTTTTAGCCCAGTAAATTTCCCAGTTATTTTGAAGGAGCAAATCTGTTTTTAGCCCAGTGAATTTCCCAGTTATTTTGAAGGAGCAAATCGGTTTTTAGCCCAGTGAATTTCCCAGTTATTTTGAAGGAGCAAATCTGTTTTTAGCCCAGTGAATTTCCCAGTTATTTTGAAGGAGCAAATCGGTTTTTAGCCCAGTGAATTTCCCAGTTATTTTGAAGGAGCAAATCGGTTTTTAGCCCAGTGAATTTCCCAGTTATTTTGAAGGAGCAAATCGGTTTTTAGCCCAGTGAATTTCCCAGTTATTTTGAAGGAGCAAATCGGTTTTTAGCCCAGTAAATTTCCCAGTTATTTTGATGGAGCAAATCGGTTTTTAGCCCAGTAAATTTCCCAGTTATTTTGAAGGAGCAAATCGGTTTTTAGCCCAGTGAATTTCATAGTTAACCCTTTTACCCCCAATGGACGTACTGGTACATTTCACAAAACACATCCCTTTACCCCCATGGACGTACTGGTACGTCTTTGCAAAAAACTGCTATTGTCATTTTTTTTTTTTCATATTTTTGATAATTTTATGAGAAACTTCAGGCATTTTCCAAGAGAATGAGACCAACCTGACCTCTCTATGACGAAAATTAAGGCTGTTAGAGCAATTTAAAAAAAATATACTGCAAAATGTGCTGGGAAAAAAATAACCCCCTGGGGGTTAAGGGTTGGAAATTTCCAAATAGCCTGGGGGTTAAAGGGTTAAATGGTAGTGATGAATTTGCATGTGCTCCTCCAGAAAGGTTACTGTTGGTCGAGTACATTGATATGCTGAAATTATTATTTATAAAAGACATATTAATTTGTTCTGTTGCAGAATCTTTAGTCCTTTGTATGTGGGTATGTCCAGCCACACTATCACAGGTAATGTTCGAAAGGAGAAAAGTGCAGCAACAACCAAAAGGCAGTGTAGCTTCGTTTTTACATCGGCCATTGTCCAGCTTACATTTCTGTCTAGGCTCCCTTTGCTCTGCAGTGTGTGATTTGTCACCACTCCTTGGATTTATAGGTGTTTGAGTATGTGATATTTACAATCAAGGAGGATAACACTAAGCAAGTTTTGAGGATACGTCCAGGCAAGGGTCACTGCCCTGTGATTAGTTTATATTATTACCAGTTGAGCTACAATCCTGATTGGAAAAGCAAAATTCTACAAGCCTAGTAGCTCCAACATGGAAAGCAGCTCAGTGGAGATACAGTATGAGAAATGAAATTCAAATATTTCAAGATTAGTAACATTAAACTAGATCAGTCATAAACTGAAACAACTTATGTCAACCTGTTTTAAGGAAAAATATTTGCAACATTGAACTTTTGAACGTTGATTGCCTACCATGCTTTGTATGTAGTCTGTGGTGAATAAGCTTGATTGCAAATATCTGTTCTCAGTGAAGAAGTTGGTCCCTTTCTCTTTGGGTTAGGTTTGGAATGAAGAGGAAGAAAGCGAAGATTTATTTGCTGTCATTGTTTGAAAACGATTCCCCCCTAAGAAATCTCTGGATCCTTTCTTTTTCTTGGATTGGCCCTTTGCAAGTATTCTATACTACTACTCGTGTGGTCTCGCCTTCGTATGATTGGTACTTCTCTGCTATGCAGATTGCTGCAGGTGCCATCAATACAAAAGAGCTTTCCTTACCCGTGGAATAGAATTTATTATGGGATTTAGGCTTGATGCCAAGCACTACCTTTACTGTGCAATTTATCGGACTGTGAAGAAGAAAAGGAATCGGAGTTCCTTCATCTTGTCTCCGAGTTTCAGCAACTTATCACCCTACTTGTCTTCTTAAAAAAAAAAGAACACACCTCAAGGTTATTTGGAAGAAATGTTCCAGTACTTCTAAGATTTCTTTATCCTTTACGTTGTTAAGTCACAGCAGCCCTAAGATACCTGCTTCCAACATGGATACCAGTTACTCTCAAGTGCCTAAAAAGACTGTTCCTCTGCACTCTAGATATAGAAAAGTTACCACCCCCTCTTGATATCTATCCTGAGCCAATGCAAATATTGAACTACCTGCTGCAAAGTGACTTAGCTCAACCTAAGTTGGTTACCCTCTTTATTATTCCTACACTTATGGAAACTTTTTATCCTTTAAAATAGGGAAATTCTTTGGCAGAGCTGGAATGGCTGTTGAAATTAACTATACAGTATGGTTAACAACTGGTGGTGAAGGTAGAAGAGGAACCCATCCTATTTCTTTTGTCTCCAGCCACAAGACATGGTTATACTGCCATGTCCTATCCCAGCCAGTCGAGTGTTTTTCTCATACTTTTTAGTTTGAATGATTGATATTGGTTTCGTCCTAATATTGAAACAAAGGAGGAATGAGTGTAGGATGGACATTGCATTTATTTTGGCTCAACCAACAAGAAACATTTTGAATGATACATAGATACATATACCAAGGCACTTCCCCCCAATTTTCGGGGGTAGCCGACATCAAATAAAAAAGGGGACGTCTCCTCTCTAAGTTCCTCCCAGCCTGATAAGGGACTCAACCGAGTTTGGCTGGTACTGCTAGGGTGGCGCAGACCACCCTCCCACATTATCCACTACAGATGAAGCTTCATAATGCTGAATCTCCTACTGCTGCTACCTCCGCGGTCATCCAAGGCACCGGAGGAAGCAGCAGGGCCTTCCGGAACTGCGTCACAATCGCTCGCCATTCATTCCTATTTCTAGCACGCTCTCTTGCCTCTCTCACATCTATCCTCCTATCACCCAGAGCTTCCTTCACTCCATCCATCCATCCATCCACCCAACCTTGGCCTTCTTTTACCTCTCCCATCAACTCTTGCATTCATCACCTTCTTTAGCAGACAGCCATTTTCCATTCTCTCAACATGGCCAAACCACCTCAACACATTCATATCCACTCTAGCTGCTAACTCATTTCTTACACCCGTTCTCACTCTCACCATTTCGTTCCTAACCCTCTCTACTCGAGATACATCAGCCATACTCCTTAGACACTTCATCTCAAACACATTCAATTTCTGTCTCTCCATCACTTTCCTTCCCCACAACTCCGATCCATACATCATAGTTGGTACAATCACTTTCTCATATAGAACTCTCTTTACATTCATGCCCAACCCTTTTTTTTTTTTTTTTTTTACTACCTTAACTGCCCCCAACACTTTGCATCCTTCCTTCACTCTGACGTACATCTGCTTCCACTCCACCATTTGCTGCAACATCAGAATGATACATACATCATACATATACCAAGGCACTTCCCCCAATTTTGGGGGGTAGCCGACATCAACAAATGAAACAAAACAAAAAGGGGACCTCTACTCTATGTTCCTCCCAGCCTGACAAGGGACTCAACCGAGTTCAGCTGGTACTGCTATGGTGCCACAGCCCACCTTCCCCCATTATCCACCACAGATGAAGCTTCATAACGCTGAATTCCCTACTGCTGCTACCTCCGCGGTCATCTAAGGCACGACAACAGAATGATAGGGGCATATTTTGCAATTATCCCAATTTTATCGAATTTAGATAGTGATCTGTTAATGCTTTCGTGTTCTCTGAGGATCGGGAAAGCAGTCTTCTCAGGTACATTATTGGCAATGACCATGACAATGAAGGAGAGACTGTTTAGCACTTTCCACTCATTGAGTGTCCTATTCGGTGAAGCCTCTGGATGCAAGCTCCTGGCTTCCTCGCAAGTATGGAGAATTCTTATTCATATCAGGGATATTTTCATAGTTGGAGTGAGTCGATAGTCGCACTCCAACATAATGCAAAAATGTATAGCTTGAATCCCAATCCCTCGCCAAATTTATTGGGCAACGAAGCTTCAAGCCCTTTAATAGAACATTTTGCATGGGTGCTCTTGGCACAAAAACTTAAGGATAGGACTACATGTTTTTATCATGGGGGAAATAAATTTATTTTCCTTCTAATTTTGGAAAATTTAATTTCTTTTCCATCTACTTTTAGAAAATTTATATATGTAAATAAGGACAGGATTAGAAATGAAACAATAAGAGGTTAGGTGAGTGCCTAATGTGGATGAGATCATGATAAGGTGTAGATGGAGATGGTTTGGGCATGCTCTTCGCGCTCTCAAAGAGAAATTAGTTCACGAAATGGTTAGCTGGGCTCCACAAGGCACAAGAAGAGTTGGAAGACCCGGGCCTACAGGCTGAGGGCCATGAAGCCGATGATGAATGGAGAAGTACTGAATTAAAAGCTCGCAAGATAGAAGAGACTGGCAAAATCTAACAGAGGCCTTTTGCATCAATAGGCTTAAGAGATGATGAGGATGTAAACAAGATGCTTAATGAAATTAGAAAAATGCAACAAACTTCAAAGGTGCTTACAATATAACGTGGGTTAACCTTTTATCAAATACCAACATTTATATGCTATGAATGCATAACATCCTTTGGTCCTTGGCGGGGATGTTAAATTTAATATCAAATAGTGTAGGATAATAATTGCTAAAATCTGTTTACAATTTTTATTAATCCACAAGGTGGAAGGCTTTTCTTGTTGTCCAGACTTGAACCAATACTAAAAATGTATTAAAATACACGACTGTTTAAATATTTACCAGAAATATGAAAGGTTGACAAAATGTCTTTAATTTGTATTTAAAAATTTCAACTTAACATGGCTCTCTGATAAAGGAGAAAAATTATGCAATTAATAGCATAAAGTTTTTACAGCGATAACTGTACAAGCCGTTTTGTCATTACTGCACTGCAAAGTGGTCCACGCTAGAGGAGATTCTGAACAAGGTCATGTGCTTTTCTCATCTTAATATAGTATGTAAACATGGCAATTTGTGTGGTACAGTGTCATCACTTTCGCTATCTGTACTCTGCTCTAACCATTGAATCTACTTTTGTATACTAGGCAATTTGATTAGTTCATCAATTAATTACACAACAGATTAGTTTAAATTCCAGTAAATTTTACCTAAACAAAATTTACAAAAATCCTTAGTAAATTCACCTTATGTTTCTAATCAGTCCTACAATAGGTTTTGTCTAAGCTTTCACCGATAGAATCCTACATTAATTTGGTCTACATTTTTATTTCATAAATTCCTTTTAGCCTAACCATTTTACTTAATTACTTCATGTAAATTACACATCAGACTATGCTGTTTAGCAACATGTAAAAGATGACCTACAATCTCCTCTCCCCCTTATGCCATCTTTTTAGCCAAATTTTCACGAATAGCTTCAAGGAAGTCGTTGGTGTAGAGGTACATTCCATCCTTAACGTTCTTCAGACCATGAATACATCCAGCAAGATCCTTTGTCATCATGCCACTGTCAACAGTGTCTACGCAAGCTTTCTCCAAGGCCAGGGCAAATCTGCAATTTGGGAAAAAAATAAGGAAATCAACTCATGATTAACTAAACAGATGCTGAAAACTCATACTGTGTGCTTATTAAGTTTCCAAAAGACACTGTAACCCTCCCAAGGGGGCTCATTATTGCAGTACTGTAATAATAGTACAGGTACTGTAACTCCAAATCTTCAATGACTCCAAATTTTAAATGAGATAATTTCTTTTCTTTAGTTAGACCTTTCGATTTCCTCCAAATTTGAATATAGATAAAAGGTGGTAAGGTTTACAGTATACATTAATTTTAGCTTGTACAGAAGGAAAACCATCCAGAATGGTCAGTAGATTTCGGATTTAATGTACAACACAAAGCATATAATAGAGAACTTACATGTAGCAAAATCTATAAATAGCAACTATTCAAACATTTTAAATACCACCAATGATATTCCTCATGTTCACCTTATTGCGTGGGGTTTTGAACACTTGAAACGCATATAAATATATGATTGTCATAGTGTATGTTGAACCAAAAGAGCACTGAAAATGAAAGCAATGTGGAGAAAATAAAAAGGAATATGATCTACATTACATAATAAACATTGCATAAAAATTAACAACATAACAGTAATTTTAAGATCCCTGTAGTATTTTATAACGAAAGAAATGTTCCTCAGCTAGCCTATGCTAAACATGTGGACAATGTATCATCCAGACTCGCCCGAACACATTGCATCACAATGCCTGTATCATACATTTTACTTCACTATTACTAGACACTATGAACATTATTTTCATCATAGAAGCAATCGAGGAGAAAAAGGAGTATCACGTAAAAATCTAGAGAAAATTGCCTAAAAAATCTTGCTAGCCCATACGAGGAGATGCCTTTAAATTATCATCGCACGTCAGTAACTTTACCACGTTCAAAGAGAAATTCTCTGATCTTGGCCATCACGTTGCCAACGTAACCAAACTCTCCTAGTCAAGTCTGGTTTTCAAAGTGTTTCTTTCAGTAAGGGTTCTGAAAGAAAACCTAGTATGGATACTAATATCCCTCCATTCGCTAATGCAGGCGTTCATAAATTATATATTATTACAAAGGTTAGCAGAGCGTATCTTATGATTTCCTTAAACCTTGTTGGGTTGAACTAAGTTTCAAACTAAATAGTTTGCATCGTTTTGTTTGGCAAAGTGTTCCACTAACTCGTCAAGTTATTTCGGTGACGCACATGTAGGCACTAATGCAACATTACAGTTTATGATTAAAGAATAATTTTTATCTCTACATTTAAGTTGTTATGGACTTGTATAAAAAAAATCTTATTTTTTTCATACTAACTAACCAACCTTCTAGTTGGATAATAAAGGATAATAAATTCTACCTAATTCCTTACCCCTCATAGATTCAAGGTGCTACTATCAGTTAAATGCTAACTAACAATTCCAGTGACAATTCATCTATTGTCCAAATCAATAACATGAACAGTTGGACACAGGAATTTCTGGCACACCTCCCTCTGAAGAAGCGCACCCAGCCACACAATTACTGCATGGTGAATGCCTGTGTTTAGCCCCGCACACCCTCTTTGCCGTCTCTTCCTACACCAACTGTTGGGTTACTCGCCGTGAAATAAGCATGTGACAGGATGCAATTCTTTGCAGCAAGATGTGAAAAGGACTTCTATGTCCAACTCAACACGAGACTGTAACAAATAACTAAGTAGGTACTACCATCGACATTCTATATCGCAAGCTGTCCCAACCAGACTATGAATTTGAAAAATGTTTAATGTGACCAGTACTGTATATTGGACAAATAAATTTGCCAATATTGAAACAAAACCAGAGTAATTATTAAATTTTTGGACAAATAAATTTGCAATATTGAAACAAAACCAGAGTAATTATTAAATTTGCCAATATTGAAACAAAACCAGAGTATTCTATAAAGAAGTTTAATAATGAACTGATTAATTATCGCTATTTTCCAATGCCATGCAATACTGAACTTACACTTGGCTATAGGAAGTCAAAAGACTTAAAATAACGGTTTCATGAGTCTAGAGATAACAAATAACTGTCAAAATATTCTCCGAATTAATTAATATAGGGACTAAGAGAACTTCAGTAAATGTTGTGTAATATTAAATTTAACTCTTAGAAATTTCATTCTTAACCTTTAAATGAATTAATTTTAATTCCATACCAATACTGTTTACATGTCACAATTAACCACTTACATTTTCGCGCACACACACACACACACACACACATACGTACCTTGCAAGTTCAGGGGTTCCATCAAGCTTAGCACGGTGTTCTAGACCACGGGTCCAGGCAAAGATGGAGGCAACGGGATTGGTAGAGGTAGGGTTGCCCTTTTGGTGTTCTCTGTAATGTCTTGTTACAGTTCCATGAGCAGCTTCAGATTCAATTGTGACTCCGTCGGGGCACATCAAAACGGAAGTCATGAGGCCAAGAGAACCTACGCAAATAAGTAAGTTCATTAGTGATGAATTATGATTCAAATGTGAATTTACAATATGCAAAATTCAGTGGAAAAACAATGAAAAGTTTTCAATTAGATATTTTTGTAAGTAAAAGAAATATTTCAGCAATTTCCATGAAAAATTTTTCTGTACTTACCATAACCTTGAGCAACGACATCGGACTGCACATCACCATCATAGTTCTTGCAAGCCCAAACAAAGCCTCCACTTGACTTAAGCCCTTGAGCCACCATATCATCGATAAGACGGTGCTCGTACCAAATTCCTTTGGCATCAAAATCTTTCTGAAATGTTCAATTTATTTCAGTACTTTACTTCCAAGTCTTGGAAATTCATACTAACAAATATAATCAACAAATATCATCAAAATTCTAAATACCGTACTGTTATGTACTGAACAAATTAGTTTGTTATAAATTGCTATCGTCATTTTCTCAAGCAATCTTACCTTATATTCAGCTTGGTAAATTTCCTCAAAGATGTCCTTGAAACGACCATCGTAACGCTTGAGGATAGTATTTTTTGTAGACATATACAGGGGCCAGCCCTTAGCTATAGCAACCTGGTCAGGAGGAAAGAATATATTATGGATGGTTTGACTAGAAACAAACATGTTCTGTAGTATATTTTAAATGACTTCCTTGCTAACTTCCATTTCTTTCTGTTCAGCTATCACCCCAAAATTGTATCTTTACCAGTAATTGCATAGGATTCAACCACATGGATCATACTTCATAATTATCACCACTGTTATATTGTAATCATCAGATTTTCCCTTTAAGGGATTTAGACAGGAGTTCTTGCTACTTTTTCCCCGAATTCTCCACTTTTCTAGGTCTTTACTCATGTCCCTTTAAATTGATCTCCTAAGCGTACACTTTTCCATGAATTCTCCAGTTGTCTAGGTCTTTACTCATGTCCCTTTAAATTGAACTCCTAAGTATACAGTTTTCCCTGAATTCTCAAGTTGTCTAGGTCTTTACTGATGTCCTTTTAAATTCATCTCCTAAGCGTACACTTTTCCATGAATTCTCCAGTTGTCTAGGTCTTTACTCATGTCCCTTTAAATTGATCTAAGCATACACTTTTCCCTGAATTCTCCACTTGTCTAGGTCATTACTCATGTCCCTTTAAATTGATCTAAGCATACACTTCCCTGAATTCTCCACTTGTCTAGGTCTTTACTCATGTTCCTTTAAATTGATCTCTTAAGCATACACTTCCCTGAATTCTTTCCCTTTAAATTGAACTCCTAAGCATACACTTTTCCCTGAATTCTCCACTTGTCTAGGTCTTTACTCATGTCATTTTTAATTGATCTCCTTAGCATACCAAAAGGTTTTCATTCTTACAAACTACCTTTCTTACATACCATTCCTCATTAAATGTCCAAATTCTCGAGAACTTATACATTTAAATCTCAATCCTAAACCAAGTAACAAATGCTGTTCAGTAAACCTTCAACATTACTTAGTATTCAGCATTAAAATTGAAATTTATTCTGTGTTTACTCAATGATAAATATGAGTTAAAATTTTATCAAATTTACAATCACAGAATTGAAAACTTACCTGGAATGACGAATGAGCAAAGGCACGGATGGACTCATCCGTGTTGTACATAGCCATGGTGACGCCGCCACCATTTTTGAAATCAAACACCTTGTGCCTCTGAGGCTGACCACCAGCCGGGGTGTAAACTAATTCAACCTGTCGGAGGAAATGCCAAACATAAGAACACTTACAAAAAATTGACCATTTCGTCCCCAAAGTACGTACCGGTACGTCCTTGCAAAACACTGTTATTTACATGTTTTTGTTAACTTTATGAAAAATTTCAGGCATTTTCCAAAAGAATGAAACCAACCTGACCTCTCTATGACAAAAATTAAGGCTGTTAGAGCAATTTAAAAAAAATATATATAGCAAAATGTGCTCAAAATTTAACCTTACTTTGGGGTAAAAGGGGTTAATATAATGAGCTGCAATATCAAATCTTGCATCAAAATACTTTCTACATAAAAAAACTAGTTTTCTGTCGCATTTACCCCATGAAGTAACAAGACGTTACATTAGTTTATATTGTAATTTACTGGAATCCGCTTTTCCTTCGGTTAAAAAAATATATGAAACCCTTTACCAGCACTTTTCTCGCATGAAATTTCTATTAAAGATTGACAATGAATTATCAATTTGAAATGTAAAAAACAAAATCTATGATGAAACATTTCAACCATAAAGAAAGCAGCAACAGTTAGTGAAGATAGCTATACTGTAGCTATATTATTATTGCTAGGTAAACTACAACCCTAATTGGAAAAGCAGGATGCTATAGACCAAGGGCTCCAATAAGAAAACTGGCCCAGTGTTGAAAGGAAATAAGAAAAATAGAATAGTGTGCATGGGTGTACCCTCGAGCAAGAGAACTCTAACCCAAAACAGTGAAAGAGGCTACGGCACTACCCTAGACTAGAGAACAATGGTATGATATGAGTGTGTCCTCCAAGAAGCCGTGCTTACCATAGTTAAACTGTCTCTTCTACCCTTACCAAGTGGACAATAGCCACTGAGCAATTACAGTGAAGAATTTTCTGCTTATCTTAGTGTTAGGTTTATGTGGAAATAGGAAAAGGTATAAAGACTAGGCCAGACTATTTGATGCATGTGCAGGCAAAGGAAAAATGAGCCATAACCAGAGAGGGATCCAATATAGTACCATCTTGTCGGTAAAACGACCCAATAACTCAACCCTTTTACCCCCAAAGGACGTACTGGTACGTTTCACAAAAGCCATCCCTTTACCCCCATGGACGTACCGGTATGTCCTTGCAAAAAAATGCTATAAACATTTTTTTTTTTCATATTTTTTATAGTTTTTTGAGAAAATTGAGACCAACCTGACCTCTCTATGACAAAAATTAAGGCTGTTAGAGCAATTTGAAAAAAATATACTGCAAAATGTGCTGGGAAAAAAATAACCCCCTTGGGGTTAAGGGTTGGAAATTTCCAAATACCCCGGGGGTAAAAGGGTTAACAGTAGTATCTCAACAGGTGGCTGGTACAGTACTCACAGTGCCACTTTCAGGAATAACAAGATCGGTTGCTTTGTACTGATCACCGTGAGCATGTCTGCCAATGATGATGCTTTGAGTCCAACCGGGTACAAGACGAGGAATAGTCTCGCACAGGATTGGTTCACGGAAGACTGTGCCACCCAGGATGTTACGGATTGTACCGTTGGGACTAAGCCACATCTTCTTGAGCTTGAATTCTGAAAGGACATATTAGTTACTCATTGCCTTAACCAACTATAAATTTACGTTTAACTGGTATTAACCCTTTTACCCCCAAAGGACGTACTGGTACGTTTCACAAAAGACATCCCTTTACCCCCATAAACGTACCAGTTCGTTTTTGCAAAAAAATGCTATAACATTTTTTTTTTCATATATTTGATAATTTTTTGAGAAAATTCAGGCATTTTCCAAGAGAATGAGACCAACCTGACCTCTCTATGACAAAATTAAGGCTGTTAGAGCAATTTAAAAAAAATATACTACAAAATGTGCTGGGGAAAAAAATAACCCCCTGGGGGTTAAGGGTTGGAAATTTAAAAATAGCCTGGGGGTAAAAGGGTTAATTATAAACAAAAGTATTCCACATCATCCCCTTCTATACCTATTCATCATCATCATCTACGCCTATTGATGCAAAGGGCCTCGGTTAGATTTCGCCAGTCATCTCTATCTTGAGCTTTTAAGACAATACTTCTCCATTCATTATCTCCTACTTCGCGATTCATAGTTCACAGCCATGTAGGCCTGGGTCTTCCAACTCTTCTAGTACCTTGTGGAGTCCAACTGAATGTTTGGTGAACTAATCTCTCTTGGGGAGTGTGAAAAGAGCATGCCGAAACCATCACCATCTACCCCTCATCATGATCTTCTCCACATATGGCACTCTAGTAATGTTTATCTCCATCTACCCCTCATCGTGATCTCATCCACATATGGCACTCGAGTAAGCTATCTCCATCTACCCCTCATCATGATCTCATCCACACATGGCACTCGAGTAAGCTATCTCCATGTCTCATCATGATCTCATCCACATATGGTACTCTAGTAATCTATCTCCATCTACCCCTCATCATGATCTCATCCACATATGGCACTCGAGTAATCTATCTCCATCTACCCCTCATGATCTCATCCACATATGGCACTGGAGTAATCTATCTCCATCTACCCCTCATCATGATCTCATCCACATATGGCACTCGAGTAATCTATCTCCATCTACCCCTCATCATGATCTCATCCACATATGGCACTCGAGTAATCTATCTCCATCTACCCCTCATCATGATCTCATCCACATATGGCACTCGAGTAAGCTATCTCCATCTACCCCTCATCATGATCTCATCCACACATGGCACTCGAGTAAGCTATCTCCATGTCTCATCATGATCTCATCCACATATGGCACTCTAGTAATCTATCTCCATCTACCCCTCATCATGATCTCATCCACATATGGCACTCGAGTAACACTCGAGTAATCTATCTCCATCTACCCCTCATGATCTCATCCACATATGGCAATGGAGTAATCTATCTCCATGTCTCATCATGATCTCATCCACATATGGCACTCGAGTAATCTATCTCCATCTACCCCTCATCATGATCTCATCCACATATGGCACTCGAGTAATCTATCTCCATCTACCCCTCATCATGATCTCATCCACATATGGCACTCGAGTAATCTATCTCCATCTACCCCTCATGATCTCCAGTAATCTATCTCCATCTACCCCTCATCATGATCTCGTCCACATATGGCACTCTAGTAATCTATCTCCATCTACCCCTCATCATGATCTCGTCCACATATGGCACTCGAGTAATCTATCTCCATCTACCCCTCATCATGATCTCGTCCACATATGGCACTCGAGTAATCTATCTCCATCTACCCCTCATCATGATCTCATCCACATATGGCACTCGAGTAATCTATCTCCATCTACCCCTCATCATGATCTCATCCACATATGGCACTCGAGTAATCTATCTCCATCTACCCCTCATGATCTCCAGTAATCTATCTCCATCTACCCCTCATCATGATCTCGTCCACATATGGCACTCGAGTAATCTATCTCCATCTACCCCTCATCATGATCTCGTCCACATATGGCACTCGAGTAATCTATCTCCATCTACCCCTCATCATGATCTCGTCCACATATGGCACTCGAGTAATCTATCTCCATCTACCCCTCATCATGATCTCGTCCACATATGGCACTCGAGTAATCTATCTCCATCTACCCCTCATCATGATCTCATCCACATATGGCACTCGAGTAATCTCTTAAAAGTATCGTTTCTAATCCTTTCCTGCCATTCAACTCCCAATACCCCTATATCTATTAGCTTTACATATCTTGCAACAACTTAAAACAAAATTGATGATATACCTTCCACTCGTTGTTCATCAGGGGTGATTGTAGCACACTTGATGCCAACATTGTACTTCTTGATTGCATAAGCAGAGTCGATTGTTACTTGGTCATCAGTCTGGTCTCTGTATGGCAGGCCCAAGTCATAATATTTGCAGTCGATCTGAAATTAGCGTCATACATTAAATTAAGGAAAAAATATATTTCATAATTAGCTTTGTATTTAAAGGTTCCAAGTAGTGATTTCAAGATAAATTTGGAATGTATTTATAAGTTCTAAGCATCTGTGGTGGATAACGGGGGAGGGTGGGCTGTGGCATCCTAGCAGTACCAGCCGAACTCGGTTGAGTCCGTTGTCAGGCTGGGAGGAACGTATAGAGGAATGGTCCCCTTTTTTCATTTGTTTGATGTTGGCTACCCCCCAAATTTGGGTGAAGTGCCTTGTTATATGTATGTATGTAAGTACAGTAGTGATTTCAAGATATATTTAGAATGTATTTAAAGGCTCTAAAGTATTGATTTCAAGATAAATTTAGAACAAGAAATAATTTCATACGAAATGGATACCACAAAAAAAACTATGGAAGCAATGTGCTATTAATCAAATAATTTGCTATTGATTGCAGCAAATGGTATCTACCCACCTTAAGATAAGGGAAAATCAGAGACTCCTTGATCTTCTCCCAAATAATGCGGGTCATCTCATCGCCATCGAGCTCAACAACAGGGTTCTTCACCTCGATACGCTTGTCGGCTGAATCTGTAACAAATAAGGAACATCAATAAACCTTCGTTCCAAAAA